>NW_019175625.1:0-16031 GCF_002260705.1 Seriola dumerili
GTAAGCATGAATATTCCATCATATTCTTCTATGAATGCTACTCAAATAGACAGAAAACTTATCCTGAAGTGTCTTTCCAGAATAACATAGTAGTGAGAAAAAACTAAGTTTGCAGACACAGAGACAGCTTCTATCGAGAAAAGCAGCAGATTTAAGCGCTGAGAGCACCTTAACAGCGCTATTGAAACAGTATTGCATGCTCAGGTGTAACTGATAACTTAGGACATGTAAGCATGAAATCCATCATATTCTTCATGAATGCTACTCAAATAGACAGGAAAACTATCCTGAATTGTTCTGTGTTGAAATCACACTTAATGTGAAAGCTGAAGTTTGCAGACACAGAGACAGCTTCTATCGAGAAAAGCAGCAGATTTAAGCGCTGAGACACTTAACAGCGCTATTGAACAGTATTGCATGCTTAGGTGTAACTGATAACTTTAGGACATGTAAGCATGAAACCATCATATTCTTCATGAATGCTACTCAAATAGACAGGAAAACTTATCCTGAAGTGTTCTGTGTGTAAAATCACACTTAATGTGAAAACTGACATTTTGCAGACACAGAGACAGCTTCTAAGGAGATTCAAGCGCTGAGAGCACTTTAAACAGCGCTATTGAACAGTATTGCATTCTCAGGTGTAACTGATAACTTTAGGACATGTAAGCATGAAATCCATCATATTCTTCATGAATGCTCATGCATCCTTCAAGTTCAGAGTTTGATGATGTCGCCCAGGCCCTGATAACAAATTATCCTTGTTTAAAGGAGCAGGGATCAGTTACCGGCTTCTATGGATGGAAAATTAGTTTGAAGTTATAAAATGGCAAACTACCGCACAAGACTGAGGAACATTGGCTGCCAGAGTTGAGCATAAATGCCGTCAAAGAGAAGCAAGGTGCCATGGGTCAAGGTCCAAACCAGTGAAGAAGCCAAAGAAAGCAGAGGTCAACTTTCTGTCCTGATTACCCAGTAGGCGAAACCAAAGAAAGCCTTGAAAAGGAAAGGGAAGCACTTACATTTAGAGGTGAGAAAGAAAGAACAACCATCAGCTAATCAACAGTAAAATGGAGAAAACTTTCGCCCATAGGAGACGAGAACTAATTGAAGATATGCCCTTCATAGCAGAGTTTAAAAACAGATGGCCAGCCCTGTTTTCTGAGAATCAGGCAATGTTCATGTTTTGTTTTTTGTTTATTAATGGTTGTACTTTTATTAAACAATAACCTCTTCATTTTGGAAAAAAATAAATTGACTTAAGTATGTCAGTGTTCGTTTGAACCAGGTGAATGGAGAAAATACCATGCATATTGTCAATCTGTCTGCACAGTATATTAGCATAAATGCAAACCATTAACCCATCACCTCAAAAGTTAGAAAACAATAGCAAAACTATTCCTCAAAAACAAACTGCATGAGTAAATTGCCATCAAGACTGTAGATAAGAACTAGACTTGGATTGGATCCCTGTTGATTCTTACTCAAGAGAAAAAGTGCTGGACTCAACTGTCAAGTTTCAAGACTTTTTTTGTTTGTTTGTAATTGTGTTTATTTGACATTTTCACCTTTGGTACATTTTTATACAAATGAGGAGTAAGAATTCATGAAGGTAAGATGGCCTGCAGTAAATCTTACCTGACACTCAGATTGAAGCATGGTCATGATGTCAGAGACACTCATATCCATGCACATACTATGAATGCGGAGGTGCAAAACAGTGCTCTGAGACTGTATCTACAAGGTCCCAGTTAGCCTACTAAAACACTACAAACTGAAGCATTATCATTATGGTCAGAGACACTCATATCCACGCACATACTATGAATGTCCATACTCATTCAAAACATGGAATGCTCTTAAAACTCATTTGAATCGATGTCATGTTAATGTGTTAGGTACTAGAACTAGGAGTTTCTACATGCCCTTTGTGCCTGGAAAATAAATACCATCTAGTAGAGAGTACTTTTCTCACATCAACAATCATCTGAAGCATCATGAAACAGTAACTTGTGTGTTTCAAACTTATATACATACTGTAAGAATAGGAAGCATCCACACTGCACAGTTAAAGACTTTAAAGTTGTGTGTAAAGTAGTGAAAGTGGTAATGTAAATGGTGATGACTATGCATCTGAAGAAAGATCTTGGAGAAACTGCTTCAGACTTCAGACAGATTTAGATTGTCATAACTTGATTGAAACTGACACACCAAATGAGAACTTGCAAGAAACCATTCAAAAATAGCAACTGTTCTTTTGAAATTAGAGATTTTTTCATGTTGCAATGTTCAGTAGTTGATGGCTTGCTTGAGAAGTTACATTTCACCCTCAGCAGCGCTGCCATATATCACACAGCACAGCTTTTGACATTTTCAGTAAACATAACCTCCAGGTTGTAGTTAACCAAATGTTTATAGTTACCTATAAAACTTAGATGGTTCAACAAATGTGGATTTAATCAGGTGTGGGGTTAAAAGAGTAACATGATATCTATACTCTATATTTTCAGTTTTTGTGAATGTGTGTGTTATACTGTACAATACACAATTATACACGTTATGTGTAATAGTACCACTGTTTCCTAATGTTTCCAGAGTATAATAAAGGTTCAAGTAAAGCAACTTAAATTGTATTTATTTAACTTTTTGATTTAGCCAGTACAACTAGGCTGTTGCATTAACACAAACCTACCACATTACTAATGTCCATTTGTGTTAATTGAACACAATCATATTAAGTTAACCTAATGTGTTGTCAGTAAATCCAACATAATATTGTTGTGGTTATGCAATATAATAATGTCATTCGCTTTAAAGTAAGAATATTAAGTTAGATTTACTTAATATGTGTTGTTAACATTAATAGTGGTTTGCTTTTCCGTTTTAAACAACACAGTTTTGTGGACCGGTTGACATAACTCAGTTAAGTAAAACCAACATTTCATTTCTAAGAGTGCAGGTCTAAATAATAATTGTTCTTTAGTCTGGTGACAGTTCCTTAATAAAAAAAAATAAAAAAACAATTAAAAAGTGAATGAAAGAGAGAGAAAGAAAGAAGAAAAAGAAAGAGAAAGAGAGAGAGAGATGGGAAAAGGAAAGACAGAGGAGAGAGAAGAGAAAAAGAGAAAGGAAAAAGGTTTTGTTTTAATTTTTTAGTTTCTAAAAAAGTAAAGTTTAGAAATAAAATAATTTAAAAAGTATTTCAATAAGATGTTAAATATCTATTTAAAGTGTAAATTGAAGAATTGAGAATTTTTGCTCGAGAATTAGGTTGGGGCTTGGCACAAGGTGACCATGAATGTTAAAAACACTTGCAGATTTTCTTTATTAAAACCATTTATAAGAGGTTAAAACTGTATATCCTCATTTAAAATAGCAATGGAAAATTAAAAAAAATAATATGATAAAAAGATAAAAATTTTATCAAAAAATTAAAAAGACAAGTAAGAGACCTAAGACACAGGAAGGCAGTGGGAGCTCAGTTTCTTAAAAAAAAACATTATACTTCTGACTGTCATGGACTCTGACCCCACTGTTGAATTAAATGGGTAAGGTATGTAACATGACAACCTCCTCAATAAAAACTAATAAATAATAAAAAATAAAATTTATTTAAATTGAATTTAAAAATAAGTTTTATAGATAGTTGATAAGAATAAAATGTAAGTATTATTTGCAATAAATTATAGATTTATAAATAGTAAAATTTATAACATATTATTATAGATTTATAAATAGTAAAATTCATAACAATAGATACCAATATCATATAGATACCAACATCAGCACATAAACACATATTTAAAATAGGATTAAAAAAGTTAATAATGGGTAAAATATATATAAAAAAAAATGCAATATATACACATATAAAACCCTAAATATAAGTGCATAAAATAAGTGCTAGATTAAACAACCATAAAACCAAAGTTAGTAAAATAAGTGTATAATATCTATGTTTCGTTTAGCATTTATATGTGATGAAATAAATAATTAAAATGTTAAAAAAAAAAAATTATTTATTATATATATATATATATATATATATATGTACACATAAACAAATAAATTTAATTGTTAAAAGTTTAATTGAGAAAATTGCCATAAAACATACCCTCCCGAGTATTTGTGTGTTTATGAAATAAAAAAAAATAAATTAATAAATAAAATAAAATAAATTTATTTTTTATTTTTATTTAAATATGTTATTAAAAGAGTCCCAGCTGCAGGTGGTTATCATATTTATTGTTGATTTCATTTATTCCTTTAAAAATTCTGTCACCCTCTCCATGTGGGTTTTAAAGTTGTTTAAAAGTCATTGGGGGCATGCAATAAATTAAGATATTAACATTACAACCGTTCATTCAAGTATAAAACCATAAATAAATAATAAATAATAAAAAGAATTTGATAATTAAATTAGTAAAGCCATGCGAAAAAAAAACTATATACAATGTAAAAGAGGCAAACAGTTAATAAAAATGAAACACAATGTTAAATTAAAATACATAAGATTACCACAGGAGAAGGGTATGTAAAATTTATAAATAGAACGAAAATATGATTAAGATCGGTAAAAACGAAGTCCGCCACGCTGCAGAGGGAGTTCCAGTATAAAATCTGTAGGGAGAGACCACGAACAGTACAGGAGTTCATCGTTAAAAATCTATGATGATTTGCCTGTATGAGTTACTTGCTTCTGTGTTAGTGTGTCCCAGCGGCCATGCCTTAGAATATGTCTCCACCTATTGGTCAAAAGTCCAAACTACTGCCTCAGTCACAAAAGCAGAATAGGCCAGAAAGAATCAGGATCTGGTTTATTGCCAGCAGCATTGCCCAAATGTATATGTGTCTCTCTCTGCTCCCCACAAAAAACACAGCAGCGGCAGCTGCAGGCCCGCCTTTAAATGTTTGCCTTTAAATGAATGAAATTGAGATGCAATACCATGATATTATTATTTGTGTTGTTAATATTAGTATTATCATTATTATTATAGATCTTTTAAGATGCTGTTGACTCTTGTTAAAGTACGGCACATCTAATCAAGGCCAGTTAATGATAGATAATATAAATAAAAATGAGTAAAACATATCAAAAATGAGCTGCAGTGTGTGTGTGTGTGTGTGTGTGTGTGTGTGTGTGTGTGTGTGTGTGTTGAGCCTGTTGTCTTCCTAAGATATGCTAATAAGTGTCCAGGCTGTAGCTAATTTTCAATTCTTGTGCGCAGTTGGGCCTTTTGTAAAAATAATTTGTTTATATTGTACATCCACCCAGACGAACACCCTTGAGCTGGGTGTGTTTAAAAGGACAGAAGAAAGGTGTAATTTCCTGGTGGACAACTGTAAAAAGCAGAGCAGTTCATCAAAAGCTAGGTTCACAGAACACTATTTCCCCTGTTTGTGTTTTCTGTACATATTCAGCATGTCTTCTGATTTATTTGTTCTGATAAGTTTCCTTTTAATGTTATTTCATTTTCTAAATATATATTTTTTATATTGCAACTTGGGGATTTTACAAAACCTCTCCCTCATTTTATCATAGTTTGGAAAGGAGGAAATGATGGAAAAGCAAAGTGACCTCATTTCCTCCATTCCTTTTCCTGTTATTGATTCTGTAAACAGTTTGTGTTTTGTTAATTAAGTATGTTTGTGTTTTCTTTACATAGTTCAGCATGTGTTCTGATTTATTTGTTCTGATAAGTTTCCTGGTGGACAACAGGATTTCCCTTTATTTTCTTATTTAGCTTTTGTTTTGATAATTTCCCTTTTGTTATTTCATTTTGTAAAAATATTTTGTTTATATTGCAACATGAGCTTTGCCTCCTTCTGGATGGTTGGGCTCATGAAGCAACCAACCAGCCCAACTTTATTAAGTTTTTGTCTACACAAGTGTTGAAATGATATGAAATAAAAATCCATACCAGTCCATGTAATACAGGAATCGAGCAACATTGTCAACCTGAAAAAAAAACATATATAATCACAATATACAGAGTAACTCAAAGAGATGTGAAATCGAACCATAAGGTATGTTTTTCAGAAGTTGTAACACCTTTGAAAGACCTCTCCACTGCTGACAGACATGTCCTCAGACTGGTCACCCTCACTCTCATCACTCACGAGAGCTGCAGTCTCTGGTGTCTGTCTGCTTGTGCTGGTGGAAGGCCTGCTGGCATTTGGCAGTGTGGGGGGATACCAGTCACCACATTGTGGAGGCGCTGCAGCTCCTCAATCAACCTAAAACATCAGATCCAAAGTGGCAGACAGAGGAAACAAGTAGTGGTGGTTAAAGCAGAGAGTGTAAAGCTTCCACCAACCTGCTGAGTGGATCAACATCAGCCATGATATTGGCCTTCTCCATAGCTGCAGCAATGGCCTCTGGGGCCCATTCACACCTACCCACAGACACACAAGTGTTAACTGTCAACCACACTTATGTCACATAACTGGAGCAGGGTATCCACCTGGGTTAATTAAACATGTCTAAAAATACTTTTTTCTGCCCTTAGTTATCCTTAAGGACTCTTCAGCCTCACATCAGAAGTACAGGTCTGTAGCCACCTGAAGTGCATCTACTTTTGATAAACTTAATAGTCATTTACCTGTTGCAAGGTTTAAATACGCTTTCACTTATGACGTAATATTGCTCTGTATTATGTGTCACATTGCTAAAGTTTCTTTTATAAAAAAAATATACCTGTGTCCCAAGGATTTTGCTGTTGGAGCATCCATTGCTACCTCTGCAGATCCTCTGTTTTTCATCAACACCTGTAAAGAGACCCTCTAAAAGACCTTGTTTGGACCTGGAGGAGGAGCAGGATGACGATCCATTAGAGGCATATTAGAACAAATAAATCAGAAGACATGCTGAACGCAAACATACTTCATAACAAAATCACAAACTACTTACAAAGTTAAATAACAACAAAATGGAACTGAACTATTTACATAGCCTCGTGTTTAACAAATGATCTAGGCCTCAAGCTGAACTATATACAGAAGAAGAATGTCGCCAATCTACGTGGACTGACTCAGTGTCCTGAGCTTCACTGATTTAACACTGTCATCATTTGTTGCTTAAGTTCAGCTCTTGAAATGAATCCTGGCTCAGAGTCACCTTCTGGCTCAAGTGTGGCCTTCTTTAATCATTTCCTCCTTTCCAAACTATGAGAAAATGAGCGAAGAGTTTTGTACATCCAAGTTGTACAACAAGTTGCAATATAAACAAACTATTTTTACAAAAATAAAGGGAAATCCTTTTTGTCCACCATGAATGGAGGAAATGACGTGCTTTTCTCTTCTATTCATCCTCCTCCTTTCCAACGTATGAGAAAATGATCCTCTGTGAAGATCATGACTGGACAGCTGGCCATGATGATCCCCTCCAGTGGATGATTGTGGGGTGCTGGAACTGGCCTGTGATTACAGTCTGCTCTTCAGTATAGCCTGGAGGAAATGAGGTTCCTTTGCTTCTCCTCCTCCTCTTTGTCCATATCATTAAATTCTTTGGTCCATTATAGTGGATCATTGATTATTTTTCAAGACCAGTCATCAAGAAACATTCAAGGAATATCCAGTTGAATTGAGTAAAGGTTAGAGGTAATCTCCCAGCTCCCCCACGCTGCTCTGAAGAGCTGGAAGATGATGATCCAAGTTGAACTACTCCCACCCACAACAGTAACCCCAGTTGACCTTTTTACGTAGGTCTTTATCTGAAGCTGTTCTGGTAGGCTGGTTTTCGAAAGGCTTCCCTGAAAAACCATACAACATTTACCAGCCATAGGTAAGGAAGAAATGCAAAGCCACCTAAATAATATTTTCAGCACAGACTTGGGCAGTCGTTCCAGGTTCTTTTTTAATACGTCTGGGTCCTGCTGGGTCTTTGGTTAATGATATTGTGTCACTACAGCTTTGTGTTTGATGTTTCAGTCTGAGTCTAATACTAAGACCTGTCCTCTGTTTTCATGTGATCTGCATCTTCACCCACTCTGCTGTGATGAGCTCCAAGCTGAAGCTGCTTCATGAGTCCAACCATCCAGAAGGAGGCAAAGCTCATCTATGACAAAGTCTAAAAGGATATTTGTTGCTCTTTGTATTTGTACACTTGTATAGAGTCACTTTGTGGACAAACTGTGTCCGTAAATGTGTAAATAGACAGAAAATCTCGATTAAGTGGATGTGTTTCAACTTGAACTGTCTCTGTGTTGATGGTCTTGTATGAACCACTGGTACACTTTAAGTCAAATTCTGAGTGACAGCTGCAGCATGGTCCTGTCTATAACCCACTGTCACACTCAGAGGCACATGGAGGCAGTCAGAGCAGCAGGCAGCCATTAACAGACATTTACCAAACACTGAAGGGGAACCATGTATTTTTTTGATTTGAAATTATTTAAGGAAACATCTGCATGAGCTCATGTGAGTATTTTGTCGGGTGGCTGACATAGATATCATCATAGAGATCATGGCCTCTCTTTGCTGCTGACCTCTGACCTGTGTATTTTATTAAAATACTTTCTCCTAATAAACAAATATCAGTACCGATTTATTAAACAGCAGCAACTTGTGGATTTAGGGTTAGGAATAATGGAATAAAAGGGACAAATCCTCAATCTCACCCTCATCAAGAATGAAAGTCAGAGGTTCAAAAAACACCATAAAACTATGTGGTTGAAAGAAACTGGGTCAAACATCTGCTCACCTGGTTGAGACTGAGAGAGGAGCCTCCTCCATTCACCCTGTGTGCTCACTCACTCTCAACCTGTGTGGACAGTCAACAAGTGCATCCTTGTGAGTCTCTCAGGTCTTCAGCTGCTTCTGTGTATTGGAAAAACAACCTCAACAAAGGTTGTGCCTTGACAATAACAGCAGTCTATAAGTCCTAATTTAATGCACAACCATTTATACATATTAACAAATTAGATGAATTCCACTGCACACATATAAAGTGCAAAGCCCATGTGTAATTGATTACAGATCAGCTTTTGTGAATTCTGTATAGTCTCACCATCTCCATGTAGCACCCCCTCCATGCCTGCTTCCCCTGCAGCTCCTGGGTCTCATCCTCTCTGTTAGAACCCCTCCAAGCCTAGCATCAGCGGCAAAAGCTTCCTGGCATGTCTCCATTTGGCCACAATGTCCTCAAGACGGGGACGGTTGGCAGTCCACCCCTCAGCCTTGATCGCCTTTGCCACCTTCTGAACAGTAGGTGGGTGTCTTGAACTACATGCGTGAAAGAGAGAAAATTTAAATGTAAGCTCTTGTCTACACTTGTCATTTATTTTACTTTTATTCAAAGAAATGTTGATAATCATAGCAAATAGAGTATTCACACTTACACAAGAGGTATTCCTCATGCTTCCCAAATTGCACAGCCCTCCACCTGTCATAAAACACTCTGTCAGGTGGAAACCCAGTGTCGGTCCATTGCGTCTTTGTTGGTGGCCTAACCCTAAAGAGGAAGAAAACAAGTGTGAATCAGCTATGAGTCACAATGATCAGGCAAAGACACAGAGCTGCAGTGTGTGTGTGTGTGTGTGTGTGTGTGTGTGTGTGGGTTGGTGTGTGTGTGTGTGTGTGTGTGTGTGTGTGTGTGTGTGTGTGTGTGTTGAGCCTGTTGTCTTCCTATAGATTTGCTAATAAGTGTCCGGGCTGCAGAGAGCAACACAGAGCAGACTCCACTCTGCCCTGCTGTGGTCAGACATCTTTACTTTATTCATTTAATATAGGTCTAATAGAAAGCACCAAACTGATGTGTTGCACAGATTTTATAGCTGTTGCTAATTTTCAACTTATGTGCGCAGTTGGGCTTTCACATGTACAGTGGAATTCAGTTGCATTTTGATCTTACCTCCTATTGGCAGTTTGGGACCTGCAGAGTCTCAGTGAGGTATTTCTTGAAGCCTGTCAAAACTGTAGCTTCATGTGGGAACTTCTCATAAAGGCCCATCTGCTGCATGTTGGACATAGGCAGTCAACCCAGCGAGGAGCCACCAACCACTGCAGATGCTGCTGTGCAAGCCCACGACCCAGACAGTGACCCCAGAAGGGAGGTCTGGAAGATCACTGAAGAGAACCCCTGCCCCAGCTCCAGAGATGATGCTGGTCCAAGTGACTCACCTTGTCAAAAGCAGAGTGGAGTCTGCTCTGTGTTGCTCTCTGCAGTCTGGACACTTATCATAGTTTATCTTGTAGCTTAGCTTATTTTAGCATATCTATAGGGTGACAACAGGCTTCACGCATGCAGGCACGCACGCACGCAAGCACACACGTGCACACACACAGCAGCTTTGTCATTTTACCTGATCTTTGTGACTCATATCCTATTCACACTTGCTTTCTTCCTCTTTCATCACAGGTAGACAATGTGTCCAGGATGCTCCGGTTCATCCAGTCAGCAAAACATTTGCCTAAATATTCACAAATATAACTATTAAAGCACATCCATTGTATTGAGATTTTATTTTGACAATAATAGAATTTAACAATGAAATAAAAAGCAATCAAATGATGTACAAATGTCTACAGATGAGCTTTGCCTCCTTCTGGATGGTTGGGCTCATGAAGCAGCTTCAGCTTGGAGCTCATCACAGGAGAGTGGATGAAGATGCAGATCACATGAAAACAGAGGACAGGTCTTAGTGTTAGACTCAGACTGAAACATCAAACACAAAGCTGTAGTGACACAATATCATTACCTGCTGCGAGGAACAGAAGGTTGGAGATGCAGATTGGAGTGGAAACAGAAAAAAACTCAAGCAACATTGTCAACCTGAAAAGACAAAAAACATGTTAAATATGCAAAAGGAAACTTATCAGAACAAAAGGTAAAAAATGAGAAAACTTTACTATTTAGAAAAAACAGAAACACACTTAACAGAATCACAAACTACTTACAAAATTAAATTACAACAAAAGGAAACTTATCAGAACAAAAAATGAACTATTTACAAAACATTTATGACAAAAGGTGAACTGGAAACTACTTAGAACAAAAGCTAAATGAGAAAACAAAGAGAAATCCTTTTGTCCACCAGGAATGGCAGAAATGAGGTGGCTTTGCTCCTCCATCATTTCCCCCTTTCCAAACTATGAGAAAATGAGGTTTTGTAAATCCCCAAGTGGCAATATAAACAAACTATTTTTACAAAAGGAAAAACCATTAAAAGGAAACTTATCAGAACAAATAAATCAAAACACATGCTGAACACAAACATACTTCATTAACAAAATCACAAACTATTGACAAAATCAAATCAGAACAAAAGCTTAAAAAACTGAAATGAAACTGAACTATGATGAGAAGACACAAACAAAATACTTTATTTTCAAAATCAAACTATTTACAAAATCAAGTAATAAGAAAAGGAAATTTAACGTTCATATAAAAAATAAACTATTTACAAAACATTTATGACAAAAGGTGTACTATAAATGGAAAACAAACATATAACATCAACAAAATCACAGACAGCAAAAGTTAATTCATAAACAAAATCAAAATAACAAAATAAATGAAACTGAACTATTTACAAAGCCTTGTGATGAACAAATAAATTAGGACAGAAGCTGAACTATATACAGAAAATAACATACGTAAACAACCTGGTTAGTTAACATCAGTACTGATTTATTGAACAGCAACACAAATATTCACAAAAACTTGAGTAAAGCCATGTCATTGTTTTATAGTGTCATCATCACTTTTTCTTCTCATTCACAGCCAAAAATCACTGCAAGCATTGAACGACCCTGCAATGTAAGTTTACCTTCAATCTACTTTTAAAAAGCATTAGGTACAAAGGTGTTACAAACTGACTCTTTGACTTTTTCACTTTTTTATATGTTGTATACATACAGCCATTTATGGAAGCCATGGGGGATTCACCCTCACCAACTCCAGCATCACCTTCACCCGACTATGTAAGAATTATATAGAAGACAGTTGTCCATTATAGAAAACATACTTACTGTTTTTGAAAGTCATTCTTGAATGTTTGTTTTATTAGTTTTTCTTCTCATTAACAGCCAGTGATGTGTCTGGAAGCCATGGGGGATTCACCCCCACCACCTCCACCATTGTCACCCTCTCCACCTTCACCCACCCGACTGTGTAAGAATTATGTAGGAGACATTTGTCCATTATAGAAAACATGCAGTGTTTTTGAAAGTCATTCTTGAATTTTTGTTTTATTAGTTTTTGTGTCTGGAAACCATGGGGGATTCACCCCCACCATTGTCACCCCCCCATCTTCACCTGACTTGGTAAGAATTATGTAGGAGACATTTGTCCATTATAGAAAACATACTGTGTTTTTGAAAGTCATTCTTGAATGTTTGTTTTATTAATTTTTCTTCTCATTAACAGCAGGTGATGTGTCCGGAAGCCATGGGGGATTCACCCCCACCACCTCCACCATCGTCACCGCCTCCACCCTATTCAAGAATTATTCTTGAATGTTTTTTTTATTTGTCTTTTTTCTCATTAACAACCGGTGATGTATCAAAAACACAAGATTTTTAAACTTAAACAACCAGATTAGTTAACATTGTGATTCAGTAGGTGCTGCAAATACAATTTATCCAGGTAAGTGGTAAAAGACTGTTTTATGTTTGATTAACATAATTTATTTAAAATTGTATATCAATTTAAAGATCAGAAATTTTGCTTTCTAACAAACACAAGCTTTTCATATTAAAACAACTTGTGTAATTTAAAGAAGCTGAGTCAAACATCTGCTCATCTGGTTGAGACTGGGAGAGGAGCTTCCTCCATTCAGCCTGTGTGTTTCATTTCATTCATTTCAGTCACTCTCAACCTGTGAGGACAGTCAGCTGGCAGTCAAAAATTGTATACTCAGGTTTTCAGTTGCTTCTGTTCAGTTCCTCCTGTTTGGCTCCTAAACATGATGCATTCATCACATTATGACAGATTTAACAGAATGTGTAGCTCAGTACTCTCTCATATTCCTTTGTGACAGTGGCTGTTACAGTCATCTGCAAAGTTGAGTTATAGGAGGTGCTTGTGTTATGGTTGAAATGACTGAATAAAAAGCCAATGCATCTTGTTAATAAATAAACATTCTCATGTAAGTATTTGTAATGCTTTTTCAGGCGTCCACTATCTGGCTCAGGAGGACCGTAAGTTGAGTATACTCCTATCTAAGCTGTGCCTATGATTTTACACTTTGATTACCCTATTTCAGATTTGTATCATGTAATTTTACAGGAGAGTGATTACCGAGTTACCTCGGACGAGGACCAACCCCCCTTTTGTTCCCCCTCCACCTCCATGTCTACCTCAACCACCACAGCTGGTGGATCCTGAAGAGGAGAATGTAATGATACCTGATAACATATTGAATTCATAAGTTTAATTCCATTCTTTTATGCTCACTAAGACAAATTCCAATCAATAACGCTGATATGGTAATAAAGTATTCAACCTTGAATATTGAATCATTATAATAATAATAATAATAAATAATAATAATAATAATAATAATAATAATAATAATAATAATAATAATAATAATAATAATAATAATAATAATAATAATAATAATAATAATAATAATAATAATAATAATAATAATAATAATAATAATAATAATAATAATAATAATAATAATAATAATAATAATAATAATAATAATAATAATAATAATATGTTTTTTCTCAAGTATTTTGTAGATGAAACACTAGAGTCAGATGATGAGGTTCTTACAGCTCTTCCTCTTCCTCGTCCTCTTCCTCCTCCTCCTCCTCCTCGTCCTCACAGGCTGGAAGGAGCAGATGAAAATGTGAGGAATTCTTAATCAAATGATCTATTTCATTAAGACATGTGCTGACGAACACATATAAAATCAATAATGTTGATATGACAATAAATCGCTGCACCTTGAATAATCAATGATAATGTTTTGTCTCAAGTATTTTGCAGATGATGAGATGGAGGAGATGGAGTAGTAAGAGGACCCCTGAACTCCTGAACCCCACCAACTGTTTAAATAAATGTTGTTCAGAAAGACTTGTTGTGTTGTCATCATTTATTGACTGATTTGTCTTGCGGTTGCCAGAGCCGGGTCAAAGATCAAATCCTACCTTTACCTTTACTCTCTTGTTTCAGTCTATCATGTCCTGATGTAGTTGAGTGATATATCCAATTAAAGTTTGGAGTAAGGCATTCTCATAGACCACAAAAATATTTATTTGAAATGTTCTTGTAGCTCACAGAACCCTGTCAAGTTGGGGTAAATTTAAACTGATTTCACAGGCCTGCAGCCTGCCTGAATTTATGATGTAACAGAACTTGTTTTTTTATTCATAACCTTGTTCTAAGCAAACATGTTTCACAACAAATTAAAGCATGGAGTCTCTTCTTTCAATTATGTATTACTATATATATTTATTTTTTAGAGTTTCCCATTTCGAACACGTTTGGTTATTCCATCCTATTCCAAGCAGGCTGGTTGAAATAAAACATTTAGTGTATTCAATATAAGACAGCTTTCGATGTAGGGTCGGGGTCAAATCCCGCCATTAGTTTTAGTCTCTTGTTGTAATCTAGCATGGTCTGATGTAGTTGGGTGATATATCTAATTAAACTCACATTCAGACCTTCACATGAAACCCAAACTTATTCATTTGAAATGCTGCTGGCTCACAAAACCCTATCAAGTTTTGAGTGGATTTCCTCAGGCCTGAAGCCTGCCTGTATTAATGCTGTATTATAACTTGTTTTTTAATACTTAACCTGCTTCAAATCAAATGACTTGAAAATGAACGTATCAAACACATTATGCTTCATCTAAAAGTAAAAATCAGAGTTTAGTTTGCCATCTCATTTATCACCTGGTAACAATTATTTTTGATATTAGATTAGATTAGATTAGATTAGATTAGATTAGATTAGATTAGATTAGATTAGATTAGATTAGATTAGATTAGATTAGATTAGATTAGATTAGATTAGATTAGATTAGATTAGATTAGATTAGATTAACTTTATTAATCCCACAACAATATGTGAGTATTTGAGTGTTTGCTAACCTCTTCAGTGTATAAACTCTTGTCTGTCTGTACTGTCTCTGTTTCAAAGTGAGAAGGATCGCTGCATCATCTACTGTCTGTACTGCTACAAGCCCCAGGAAGCCCTGTCTACCCACCTGGCCAGGGTTTGCATGAAGAACAGGCCAGAGGGAGCTGCAGAGGACCAAAGCATCCATGAAGGACTATACCCACCAAGTCAGAACCTGGGACTATGCCAAGATATGCAGACAGTACCCTGACAAACCAACCAGACTGGCTCTGTTAGAACTGATATTAGAGACAAACAGACAGGTGAGCTTCAGCCTCTTAGATTAAGTCTCATCTCACAGACACACAGAAAGGTGAGCTTCAGCGTCTTAGTTTGACTCACATTTGCATACCAGCCCTGTGATTGGTCAGAACACCTGTCGGTTGTGTGGAGCACGTCAGAGCTGTGAAACTCATTTTCTGGGGGTTTTGGCGCACCGCACGTTGACTGCTGCCACCCACCACCCACTGCTGCCTGTGACGTTTCATTTCATGTGACATTTCATAGTCAAGTCAAAGAATAAATGCCAGTGTTGAGCCTGAATAAAGTGTCAGCAGAAGCCCTTTAGTAGCACGTTTCAAGCCGTCTGGGATGAGTCTGTAGTGTAGCATTTGGTGGCGGCACTTTGTGGCATGTCCTCCTGTCAGAAAGCTCTACAGTCTGCAGATTCTAGCAGAATCTGACAGGCGCAGGTAAGTTAGATATCAGGCATCATTCGGACTTCCTCTCACACGGGAAGTGCTCCTTCAAAATAAAACTACACAAAGCTGGATGATGGTTTATCCTGTTTATCCTGTTCTGTCCTAACGGGTAAAGGGTCAGGCCAGGACGGGTCCAGGTATGTTTTAAGAAGAATATGAGAATATAGAATATAAGAATATAATATAAGAATATGAGACACATTTCTTTTTCCTCTCTCTTTTTTAATTGATTTTTAATGGTTTTTTTTTGC
>NW_019175625.1:16056-98313 GCF_002260705.1 Seriola dumerili
ACTTCATTTAAACACTCTGTCAGGTGGAAACCCAGTGTCGGTCCATTGCGTCTTTGTTGGTGGCCTAACCCTAAAGAGGAAGAAAACAAGTGTGAATCAGCTATGAGTCACAATGATCAGGCAAAGACACCAGAGCTGCAGTGTGTGTGTTGTGTGTGTGTGTGTGTGTGTGTGTGTGTGTGTGTGTGTGTGTGTGTGTGTGTGTGTGTGTTGAGCCTGTTGTCTCCTATAGAGCTAATAAGTGTCCGGGCTGCAGAGAGCAACACAGAGCAGACTCCACTCTGCCCTGCTGTGGTCAGACATCTTTACTTTATTCATTTAATATAGGTCTAATAGAAAGCACCAAACTGATGTGTTGCACAGATTTATAGCTGTTGCTAATTTTCAACTTATGTGCGCAGTTGGGCTTTCACATGTACAGTGGAATTCAGTTGCATTTTGATCTTACCTCCTATTGGCAGTTTGGGACCTGCAGAGTCTCAGTGAGGTATTTCTTGAAGCCTGTCAAAACTTGTAGCTTCATTGTGGAACTTCTCATAAAGGCCCATCTGCTGCATGTTGGACATAGGCAGTCAACCCAGCGAGGAGCCACCAACCACTGCAGATGCTGCTGTGCAAGCCCACGACCCAGACAGTGACCCCAGAAGGGAGGTCTGGAAGATCACTGAAGAGAACCCCTGCCCCAGCTCCAGAGATGATGCTGGTCCAAGTGACTCACCTTGTCAAAAGCAGAGTGGAGTCTGCTCTGTGTTGCTCTCTGCAGTCTGGACACTTATCATAGTTTATCTTGTAGCTTAGCTTATTTTAGCATATCTATAGGTGACAACAGGCTTCACGCATGCAGGCACGCACGCACGCAAGCACACACGTGCACACACACAGCAGCTTTGTCATTTTACCTGATCTTTGTGACTCATATCCTATTCACACTTGCTTTCTTCCTCTTTCATCACAGGTAGACAATGTGTCCAGGATGCTCCGGTTCTCCAGTCAGCAAAACATTGCGTAAATATTCACAAATATAACTATTAAAGCACATCCATTGTATTGAGATTTTATTTTGACAATAATAGAATTTAACAATGAAATAAAAAGCAATCAAATGATGTACAAATGTCTACAGATGAGCTTTGCCTCCTTCTGGATGGTTGGGCTCATGAAGCAGCTTCAGCTTGGAGCTCATCACAGGAGAGTGGATGAAGATGCAGATCACATGAAAACAGAGGACAGGTCTTAGTGTAGACTCAGACTGAAACATCAAACACAAAGCTGTAGTGACACAATATCATTACCTGCTGCGAGGAACAGAAGGTTGGGGATGCAGATTGGAGTGGAAACAGAAAAAAACTCAAGCAACATTGTCAACCTGAAAAGACAAAAAACATGTTAAATATGCAAAAGGAAACTTATCAGAACAAAAGGTAAAAAATGAGAAAACTTTACTATTTAGAAAAAACAGAAACACACTTAACAGAATCACAAACTACTTACAAAATTAAATTACAACAAAAGGAAACTTATCAGAACAAAAAAATGAACTATTTACAAAACATTTATGACAAAAGGTGAACTGGAAACTACTTAGAACAAAAGCTAAATGAGAAAACAAAGAGAAATCCTTTTGTCCACCAGGAATGGCAGAAATGAGGTGGCTTTGCTCCTCCATCATTTCCCCCTTTCCAAACTATGAGAAAATGAGGTTTTGTAAATCCCCAAGTGGCAATATAAACAAACTATTTTTACAAAAGGAAATAAAACATTAAAGGAAACTTACAGAACAAATAAATCAAAACACATGCTGAACACAAACATACTTCATTAACAAAATCACAAACTATTGACAAAATCAAATCAGAACAAAAGCTTAAAAAACTGAAATGAAACTGAACTATGATGAGAAGACACAAAACAAAATACTTTATTTTCAAAATCAAACTATTTACAAAATCAAGTAATAAGAAAAGGAAATTTAACGTTCATATAAAAAATAAACTTTTACAAAACATTTATGACAAAAGGTGTACTATAAATGGGAAAACAAACATATAACATCAACAAAATCACAGACAGCAAAAGTTAATTCATAAACAAAATCAAATAAAAACAAAATAAATGAAACTGAACTATTTACAAAGCCTTGTGATGAACAAATAAATTAGGACAGAAGCTGAACTAATACAGAAAATAACATACGTAAACAACCTGGTTAGTTAACATCAGTACTGATTTATTGAACAGCAACACAAAATATTCACAAAAACTTGAGTAAAGCCATGTCATTGTTTTATAGTGTCATCATCACTTTTTCTTCTCATTCACAGCCAAAAATCACTGCAAGCATTGAACGACCCTGCAATGTAAGTTTACCTTCAATCTACTTTTAAAAAGCATTAGGTACAAAGGTGTTACAAACTGACTCTTTGACTTTTTCACTTTTTTATATGTTGTATACATACAGCCATTTATGGAAGCCATGGGGGATTCACCCTCACCAACTCCAGCATCACCTTCACCCGACTATGTAAGAATTATATAGAAGACAGTTGTCCATTATAGAAAACATACTTACTGTTTTTGAAAGTCATTCTTGAATGTTTGTTTTATTAGTTTTTCTTCTCATTAACAGCCAGTGATGTGTCTGGAAGCCATGGGGGATTCACCCCCACCACCTCCACCATTGTCACCCTCTCCACCTTCACCCACCCGACTGTGTAAGAATTATGTAGGAGACATTTGTCCATTATAGAAAACATGCAGTGTTTTTGAAAGTCATTCTTGAATTTTTGTTTTATTAGTTTTTGTGTCTGGAAACCATGGGGATTCACCCCCACATTGTCACCCCCCCATCTTCACCTGACTTGGTAAGAATTATTGAGGAGACTCTTGTCATTGTCCATTATAGAAAACATACTTACTGTTTTTGAAAGTCATTCTTGAATGTTTGTTTTATTAATTTTTCTTCTCATTAACAGCAGGTGATGTGTCCGGAAGCCATGGGGGATTCACCCCCACCACCTCCACCATCGTCACCGCCTCCACCCTATTCAAGAATTATTCTTGAATGTTTTTTTTATTTGTCTTTTTTCTCATTAACAACCGGTGATGTATCAAAAACACAAGATTTTTAAACTTAAACAACCAGATTAGTTAACATTGTGATTCAGTAGGTGCTGCAAATACAATTTATCCAGGTAAGTGGTAAAAGACTGTTTTATGTTTGATTAACATAATTTATTTAAAATTGTATATCAATTTAAAGATCAGAAATTTTGCTTTCTAACAAACACAAGCTTTTCATATTAAAACAACTTGTGTAATTTAAAGAAGCTGAGTCAAACATCTGCTCATCTGGTTGAGACTGGGAGAGGAGCTTCCTCCATTCAGCCTGTGTGTTTCATTTCATTCATTTCAGTCACTCTCAACCTGAGGACAGTCAGCTGGCAGTCAAAAATTGTATACTCAGGTTTTCAGTTGCTTCTGTTCGTTCCTCCTGTTTGGCTCCTAAACATGATGCATTCATCACATTATGACAGATTTAACAGAATGTGTAGCTCAGTACTCATATTCCTTTGTGACAGTGGCTGTTACAGTCATCTGCAAAGTTGAGTTATAGGAGGTGCTTGTGTTATGGTTGAAATGACTGAATAAAAAGCCAATGCATCTTGTTAATAAATAAACATTCTCATGTAAGTATTTGTAATGCTTTTTCAGGCGTCCACTATCTGGCTCAGCAGGACCGTAAGTTGAGTATACTCCTCTCTAAGCTGTGCCTATGATTTTACACTTTGATTAGCCTATTTCAGATTTGTATCATGTAATTTTACAGGAGAGGGATTACCGAGTTACCTCGGACGAGGACCAACCCCCCTTTTGTTCCCCCTCCACCTCCATGTCTACCTCAACCACCACAGCTGGTGGATCCTGAAGAGGAGAATGTAATGATACCTGATAACATATTGAATTCATAAGTTTAATTCCATTCTTTTATGCTCACTAAGACAAATTCCAATCAATAACGCTGATATGGTAATAAAGTATTCAACCTTGAATATTGAATCATTATATATATAATATATAATAATAATAATAATAATAATAATAATAATAATAATAATAATAATAATAATAATAATAATAATATGTTTTTTCTCAAGTATTTTGTAGATGAAACACTAGAGTCAGATTGAGAGTTCCTGCTGCTCTTCCTCTTCCTCGTCCTCTTCCTCCTCCTCCTCCTCCTGTCCTCACAGGCTGGAAGGAGCAGATGAAAATGTGAGGAATTCTTAATCAAATGATCTATTTCATTAAGACATGTGCTGACAACACATATAAAATCAATAATGTTGATATGACAATAAATCGCTGCACCTTGAATAATCAATGATAATGTTTTGTCTCAAGTATTTTGCAGATGATGAGATGGAGGAGATGGAGTAGTAAGAGGACCCCTGAACTCCTGAACCCCACCAACTGTTTAAATAAATGTTGTTCAGAAAGACTTGTTGTGTTGTCATCATTTATTGACTGATTTGTCTTGCGGTTGCCAGAGCCGGGTCAAAGATCAAATCCTACCTTTACCTTTACTCTCTTGTTTCAGTCTATCATGTCCTGATGTAGTTGAGTGATATATCCAATTAAAGTTTGGAGTAAGGCATTCTCATAGACCACAAAAATATTTATTTGAAATGTTCTTGTAGCTCACAGAACCCTGTCAAGTTGGGGTAAATTTTAACTGTATCACAGGCCTGCAACCTGCCTGAATTATGATGTAAAGAACTTGTTTTTTTTACATAACCTTGTTCTAAGCAAACATGTTTCACAACAAATTAAAGCATGGAGTCTCTTCTTTCAATTATGTATTACTATATATATTTATTTTTAGAGTTTCCCATTTCGAACACGTTTGGTTATTCCATCCTATTCCAAGCAGGCTGGTTGAAATAAAACATTTAGTGTATTCAATATAAGACAGCTTTCGATGTAGGGTCGGGGTCAAATCCGCCATTAGTTTAGTCTCTTGTTGTAATCTAGCATGGTCTGATGTAGTTGGGTGATATATCTAATTAAACTCACATTCAGACCTTCACATGAAACCCAAACTTATTCATTTGAAATGCTGCTGGCTCACAAAACCCTATCAAGTTTTGAGTGAATTTCCTCAGGCCTGAAGCCTGCCTGTATTAATGCTGTATTATAACTTGTTTTTTAATACTTAACCTGCTTCAAATCAAATGACTTGAAAATGAACGTATCAAACACATTATGCTTCATCTAAAAGTAAAAATCAGAGTTTAGTTTTTCCATCTCATTTATCACCTGGTAACAATTATTTTGATATTGATTAGATTAGATTAGATTAGATTAGATTAGATTAGATTAGATTAGATTAGATTAGATTA
This sequence comes from Seriola dumerili, assembly GCF_002260705.1. NCBI lineage: Eukaryota > Metazoa > Chordata > Actinopteri > Carangiformes > Carangidae > Seriola > Seriola dumerili. Next base: position 21,456 of record NW_019175625.1, read on the forward strand.
ACTTTATTAATCCCACAACAATATGTGAGTATTTGAGTGTTTGCTAACCTCTTCAGTGTATAAACTCTTGTCTGTCTGTACTGTCTCTGTTTCAAAGTGAGAAGATCGCTGCATCATCTACTGTCTGTACTGCTACAAGCCCCAGGAAGCCCTGTCTACCCACCTGGCCAGGGTTTGCATGAAGAACAGGCCAGAGGGAGCTGCAGAGGACCAAAGCATCCATGAAGGACTATACCCACCAAGTCAGAACCTGGGACTATGCCAAGATATGCAGACAGTACCCTGACAAACCAACCAGACTGGCTCTGTTAGAACTGATATTAGAGACAAACAGACAGGTGAGCTTCAGCCTCTTAGATTAAGTCTCATCTCACAGACACAACACACAGAAAGGTGAGCTTCAGCGTCTTAGTTTGACTCACATTTGCATACCAGGCCTGTGATTGGTCAGAACACCTGTCGGTTGTGTGGAGCACGTCAGAGCTGTGAAACTCAGTTTCTGGGGGTTTTGGCGCACCGAACGTTGACTGCTGCCACCCAATGCTGCCTGTGACGTTTCATTTCATGTGACATTTCATAGTCAAGTCAAAGAATAAATGCCAGTGTTGAGCCTGAATAAAGTGTCAGCAGAAGCCCTTTAGTAGCACGTTTCAAGCCGTCTGGGATGAGTCTGTAGTGTAGCATTTGGTGGCGGCACTTTGTGGCATGTCCTCCTGTCAGAAAGCTCTACAGTCTGCAGATTCTAGCAAAATCTGACAGGCGCAGGTAAGGTTAGATATCACGGCATCATTCGGACTTCCTCTCACACGGGAAGTGCTCCTTCAAAATAAAACTACACAAAGCTGGATGATGGTTTATCCTGTTTATCCTGTTCTGTCCTAACGGGTAAAGGGTCAGGCCAGGACGGGTCCAGGTATGTTTTAAGAAGAATATGAGAATATGAGAATATAAGAATATAATATAAGAATATGAGACACACTCTTTTTCCCCCTCTCTCTTTTTTAATTGATTTTTAATGGGTTTTTTTTGCAGTTTTAACTTAAAAAACACACAACACAAAACATTAATCTGACGGGTTACACACTAGAATCATTGGTCATGATATCAGAGTTATAATCAGGAGAAAGTATGGTTAGTTTAGGGTCTCCCCTACATCCCCGTAGAGTGGGTAACCATCCATCCCTGCCTCTCAGACAAGCCCCAGGGGCATGATTTGCTGATGCGTTACGCTCTTAACCAATCAGGATAATGCACCTTGGAAGACAATGAAGAGAGTAAGCGACCCAGCTCTGAGAATTTCCTTGTGTCCAGCCAGGTGAGTTTGACAAATGTGTTCTCCTAAAGACTTTATGGAATGATGGCGTTTTTTGCGATGACAAATGTCTGACTGCGTCGTCACAACTTTCCGATGACGTAAATTTTGTTGTCCAGTGTAAAGCAGCCTACAGTCAGCCGACGTCCTTTAGCCTACAGCTTTTCTCAATTCTCAAATGAGAAAAGCAGTTTCAAAACATTAAACTCAAATCTCTGAACAATCAGTTTGTCGTTCACAAGAGATTATAGATTATGGAGTTTCTCATTCATAAACATGTGGTAGGTAGGATTTGATCTTTGACCTGGCTCTGGCAACCGCAAGACAAATCAGTCCGACTGCCTTTTGCAAACATGCAATAGAGTTTTGATATGAAACTATTGTGACAATTGTGCCCTTACAGTTTAGAGAATGTTAAGACTGTTTGGGAAAATGAGCGTAAATGATGGAGAAAAACTGTAATCATGTGCCTGTTAGAGTGAAAACATTGGTAACACTTTCTATGAAGACTACATCTATAGTGCATTATGAGCACATTCATAGTAAATTATAATGCTCATCATAATCAATCATAACGCATTACAACTACACTCATAGACACACATAACGCTTTATGATGCACTATATCCACAGTTATAAATCTAGCTTATAATGACTTATAAATCCAAGGGCCTTATGAGCCATTTTCCTCCTCATGCATGTCAAACACGGTAAGTGAAATTTAGTTAAAATTCACTAAACAATTATGAAGTGATAGTTTGAACTGCAGTATGTAAAATAATACGTTGAATATATATGCGTTACAAAGCCTTGTTTGTCGGACTGAACAGCAAATTTGTCCACATGTGGTGAGCTAGCAAGATATGGTACCGTTAGCTTAATTAGCTAACCGCTAATTACTAAGCCTGTCTGCAACTATCAATGACAAGATAACAACAAGCTGCTGTTACCTTTTTTACTGTATAAAGTCTTGTTTGAGGCTGGAGTGAATGGTCTTGTTTTATTTTTGTTATTTGCCTTCACTGTAGTTGACCATGAAGGTTGCTGTTAAAAACATGTCTCAACATGTAGACACGTGTTTCTCCTGTCTTGTGTGACCGGGACTTAACTTACCCTTATTCCTGTTACTGTTAATTTACTTTGTGAATATTTTTTGCATGTCCAAGTAAAAAAATGCTGGTTCAGGTGAAGCACAACAGACAGCAGAAGTATGTGAAGTTGGCTGAGGTAGAAGGATAGTTTGACTTTCGTCAATTCCACGAAAATGGTAAGTTAGGCTATTTTTTTAAGCTTGACTTAAAAAAGTTTAAAAATACACCCATGCTGGTTTATAACCCCTTTCTGCAAGCTCATAATTTGAAAAAATATTCACTTTTTAGGAGCTGAAATTAGAGAATTTACTTTTTTTCTCAAAAAATTGTGCAAACTGATGTCAATTATCAAAACGGTTTAAGAGTCTTATCTTACTATCTTGTCCAGTCATTGAAAGATTTTGCCTGCCACCCGATGCCCAAGTTATTTACAAGGATGCAACAGGGACCGAAGTTGATGCAGAGATATTCAGCGACCTTGTTGGACAAGTAAATGTGGCGCTGACAGTTTTCTCAAATGATGGTGAGATAAATAGGCAAGTATAATCAAGCTCGCTACACCCTACAAAATAAGATAATTCTTTTTTTAAAATTCCTTTAGAATTTTCTGATTGGTCCTTGTCATCTCCTTCTGAGTCGGACTCAAGCTTCAGCTCAAGTGCATCAACTATAAACATGGATGAGGTCCCCAGGAAGAGACAACGATTTTAGGATACAAATGCAGCATCTGCTGAACAGGTTGTGAGACTTGAGAGACTTGAGAGTTTAACATTTTTGCATTCTTCAGCCTCCAGAAAAACTGTTAACCATGTTTGACATTCTTTTGGTTTTGTTTTTTTATTAGTTGATTGAAACTGTGCTTAGAGGCAAGTCCGGTGGTGAAGAAGTACTACAGGAGTACCGAAACACAGAAACCCTAACAGATGCTGCAAGAAGGCAAATGGTTAACATCCTGGTGGCTCACATGATTTATAACCATGGGTATGTGTGTTTCATATTCTTTTTATTTGCACCAAATAACTGCTTGGCCATTGCATACATTTAGATTACTAATTAACTATCCCCTCTCAGGAACCTCCCCACTAAAGCAATCAGAGAAGAGTATGCTCTTGGTATAGTGACGCTGTTCCCTTCCCTCAAGGATCCATTTTCCAAGAAAGGCTATGTAAGTCATTATTATTATTGTTTGCATGACACTTGCATGTTGTGATGCGAAGTCGTGTGCATGACATTGACATTTGAATTCTGAGATTACATTTGAATTTCCAAATGACTGTTAATGTTGACGGACAGCTTGATGGTGATGCTTGCCAAGAAGCCATGTCTTTGCTCAACTACACCACAGACAAATCCCTGATTTTTCAGAAGATGAGAGAAACCTTTCAGCACCGTCAGAGGCTTGTTAATGACCCAGGCAGAAGTGTTGATATCCTCTCCACCTTCCCAAGGATACGAAGGGATTGGTAAGTTTTGAATCAGATGTTTAAGATTCCTTGAAATTTGAAAGTATTTCCCGTAGTATTAATTTAATCTTCCTTCGTAAAGGTCGATCAAGACTTCACGCTCCTGTTTGATGATGAGACATCCTCCAGACTGCTTTAGAAATGGGATGTGTTCTTCAAGCCAAACATCATAAAAGAGGCTAAGCAGCTCATTTCAACACCAGAGTTGCAACGCTCGGTGCAGTCAGCAGAAAGTCCCCCAGGAAGTGACCCTGACGAGGCAATGAGTGAGTTGTGTTTGTTTTGCTTGTTAAAAAGCATTACTTGCTGTTACAGTTGTTGTTTTCATGATTATATGATTAAAATTGGTGTATGAGCACATTTGTTTGTTCTGTGTATCTTTTTGAAAGTTCTGACTTTTGAGATAAATGTGGATAATGAATCACTGTTTAAAACTCTTAATGCCTACTTGTAGTAATTCAGACTTAAAGCATTCAATTTGAATAGTCTTCAGTTGATTATTGTAAGTCTTTGTTCTCAGCCTTTGACCAAGAAATGGCCTCCCTGTTGTTGCTGATACATCTCCTTCCACCACCACCAGGGGGGTTGAAGTCTCCAAAAATCAGTGCGTGTGATGCAGTTGAGAGACTTGTCATCTTTCATAAGGTAATTATTTTATTAAGATGATTTTTATGATTTAATATGTAAATGAGGGTTGTTAAAAAGTAGAGCAAATTGAAGTTATGTAGTATAATGTAGTTTTCTCTTGGGGTGCACTTTATTTTTGTCTAATGTCCAGTTTTGTTATCTCAACTCTAGTCATGCTGCAGATAAACATCTCATCCCATGCCAGGCAAACCGCTCCCTTGGGGCAACTTTTCAAAGCACATTTTGTGTTTAATGTGTCTTATGATGTTGCACTTTGACACTTGTTTACACTTGAATTTTTACACATTTCTGCAGAAAACAAAATTGGAATTTGTTACTGTTGTTACTTCAAATAATGAACATAGTTTTTTCACCTTCTCTCACTGTAGGTATGACAATATATTTAAAGCATTTGATTATTGACCACCACAAACTATTTAAGCTCTTGTATCCACATAGAAACTTGATACCTAAGCATCACTTTATGATCCACTATCCATCTTCTATAAGGAAAATTGGTCCCTTGTTTTATATGTGGTCCATGAGATTTGAAGCCAAACAAAAGTTGTTTAAAGATTATTTAAAAAATTTCAAAAACATTACCAAATGACTTACTAAAAAGCATCAAATGGCTATTGTGGACCAATTAAATCTTTTTCCCTCAGAGATGAGAATGTGGTCAATAATGAAACGCTTCAAATGATCCTGTCAAAAGATATTTTCTCTACAAGTTGGGTTAAAATTGATGGTGTAGAGTATAGAGCTGGACTTGTTATATGCTGTACTATGGAAGAAGACATGCCAGTCTTTTGTCAAATAAGTGATGTACTTTTGGTTGATGATCATATTTTTTTTCTGACAAACAAGCTTTTCATAGAGAGTTTTGATGGCCATCATCATGCGTTCAGAGCATTGCGAAGTGAGGAAAGGTGTGTTATAAAAATGTCAAAGCTCAAATTTCATAAACCGTTTGATATTCAAAGCTCATACAACGTTTCAGATGAAACTTTGTACATTATACCTTCGTTTGTGATGTTTTAATTCAGCTGTATGATTGACTGCAAGGGAGGAAAAATAAATGATAATTTAAAAATGATTTTGTTGATTGGAGTTATTTTATATACATATTAATTTTAACACTTTTTCAGTGTTGATATCTTAACACTTTAAGGAGTTAAATGAACACTACCCAAATAGTAAAAATTTAAGTCTGAACAGTGTTACTTATATAATCCCTTAGTGTTAATTTAACTCTGTTTTGGGAGTTAAAGAAGGAACTCTGGCAAAGAGTTAAATGTTTAACTATTTTGAAAGTGTTAATTTAACTCTGGAGAGTGTGGAGCTATATAAACCCTCAAAAAGTGTTAAAATCAACTCTGTGGGAGTTAATTCAACACTGGACTTTTTGCTGTGTATGCTTTAAGTAAAGTGAGGTTCATTTTGATGCATCTATAATGCAGTATACCTAATCATGATGTTTCATTGTTGGTGTTCAGTAAAGTGTAACACATTTGCATGCATTTAAAAGAAGCTATGCTGCATCATAAGTAATTTCGTCAGATACCTAATATAGAGAATTACACTAAGATTAGTCTGCTTTAGGAATATAACGGTAAAGCTTGGTTTCAACCTGTAGGGGGCAATCCACGTGCATATTTTGACCACAAAATGTATATTTTTAATTAACTACAGATTTGGACCTGAATCAATCACCAACACTACTAAATACATAGACATAATAGTTTACAGCTGGAAACATTGGTTTTGGGGTTTAGTTACTGTTTAAGGTATAAAACACAAAAAGGGAGAAAAAGACATAGTACATTTTTAAAGCTTTATTTCAGCAATGAAAACAGTCCTGTTAACTGTTCTACCATCTTAAACGTTAAATGTGTAGGATTTAGATGCATCTACTTGTGAAACTATGCAGCCACTGTCTCTATTTACATTCATGAGTGTTGAATTTCCTCCTATCATGAATGAGCTGGCAGTGAGGAGGTGAAAAATCACGGTTTGAACTTCTTTCTTAATAAACTGTAAAGTGCAAACATGGGCATGGAAACTACTTCAAGCCACTGCTACAAATATACAAATATAACATACTACATACTGTAGGTGTGAACTGCAACCTGACCTTTAACAATACAACAATTCACATGTTTATACTTGGGTGGCGATTGGAAGCAGAGTGCCCTCTTCCTTCATTTTCAAAATCTTTTCTTTGACCTCTGGGGTCATGGCACTGCGGCACCTTTCAATGAATGTTGACAGCTTTTCTTTTTGCTCATCCCAGGCCCCCACATTTCTAAATATCTCCGGTGCAGCAATGCTGATTTCAGCAATGGGTGCTGTTCTGGACATGGTGTTTCTGTCAGCACCAATGGTCTCAAATGCTGCTTTCATCGAACCCCCTCGGTTGAAGGCATCCATGGCCATCTTGTATCGTGCTACGATGCTCCTGGGGTTTCTGGCTGTAAATGGTACATTAAAACCAGATTGTGTTTAAAAAGCTTGCTGTCAAAATGTGCAAACTTGTTAAAACTGTAATGAGCAATTACCTCCTCTTCTTATCATCAGCTCATCAGTGGGTTTAACTTTGCGGGAAGAGGACAAAGAGGCTGGAGATTTCATTCAGTAACTCTTCATGGATGAATCTAGAATAGAAATCAAGGGAGGATCAAAACAGATCATGATAGTGTCAACTTTCAAAATATAAGCAAATGCCATGGAATAAGCTGCTAGAGATTGTTTTTGGCAGTACAGACTCAGGTAATAAAAAAAATGTCATCATGATTAAATGCATCTGAATGTGTCAATTAAATGAAACAGGTTTGAGGTGAGAGAGTGATAAACATGGCCTCTTCCAACCAACCAAAACTTGTTGATAAAGCAGATGCACTAAGGGAAATATGACATTATTGCCTTCAGAACTGACAGTGAAGGCAAAGCCCTTCTGTCAAGCTTTCAGTGGACAGCAGATCACTGCATAACAAGTAAAAGTTAAAACTAAGAGTGTGACCTACCGCTAATTATTAATTTAATTAATAATAATTAATATATCAATATAACTCTTAATACCGATACACTGCCCAGCCCTACCAGACAATGAGAAGAAATGTGGGATTTGATTCATCTGTATGTGCCTTTGTTACCTTTAGATGAATCAGAAAGAACAGAACTGGAGTCTTCATCTTCCTTGTCAGAAGCAATGCTCATTAATTGCTTGGCTTTCTTCCCATTCCCATGCTTGCGTTTGACACCTGCAAATAACAAAACAAATTCTGTGGCTAGTGATCTAGTTGTGAGAAAGGAATAAATATGAAAACACATTTTGTCTGTGTACTGAAGAAAACCTGAGAGTGAAAAAAATATACTTGTACTGTATGAATGTGAATGGATAATTACTCACCTGACTTGCCAGACATGATTGTGGAATTGTCTTCACCCTTCTTGGAGAGTAGCTGATGGATGAGCTCATCCTTTTTCTTAAGTTCTCCTTGCAGGTAAGTCTTATCATCTTTGAGGAGGGAGATGGTTTCATCACGAAATTGCCCCTTCTCTTTCTCTGCCTCCAGAAGTTCTTTAAGTTTGTGAACCTCCAGAACTGCATTTGGTGAGCCTGTTGAAATAATTACAAATGAAGTAACCCTTACATAAGAATTTCTCTTACAATAATAACAGGAATAAATAATAATACTAACAGGAGGTACTGTATGTATAATTGCAACACATAAATTAAGAATCCCTGATTGTGTATCTATGTGTGCCAACACAAAGGTCTCAAAGATTCTAAGATGTAACTAATTGTGTGCTGCAATTGGTCATTGTGTCACTGTACACTCATTGTAATTGCTGTGCATGTAGAGTCTGTGTATCACCTGCCTGCCCTGTCAGTTTTGCTTTTTTTGTCTTATATCAAGTGTAATACAATATGACTATTGCGTATGTGATGTTGATGCTGAAACAATATATTGAACAGCCACAGCATCAGCCATAGACATGGACCATACTGAGAACCTACTTTATTGATCCCAAACTGGGAAATTCTCTTGTCACAGCAGCAAGACACAGTGTACAGTATAAAACCTTGTCACACATTATTAAAAACAATGCTGTTGTTAATATTTAGTAGTGAATGACCCACATCTCAACAATTTGTTACAATACCAGGAAAAAAGAATATTACCAGACCTTTTATGCTGTTCTGGGGAGATGACTCAGCCTTGGGATTGGCTTTCACCTTGCGACGACTCATGGTTGAAGCGGGCTAGATTAATAAAAAGCAAGGCACATGTTATGAGTTTCAAGAAAATGCCATTATTGTTACAATATATTATATATTTCTGCATTATGAACTCAATTACTGATGCATTACCTGTTAATTAATTATTAACTTGCATATACATAATAATTTGCTGTTGAGTTCATCTCCTGAACTCACGTGTTGGTTTGGTGAAGGAAACAGGACACTCTTTCAAAGTTCAAATCCCAGTATTTATTAAAGCTATCAGTAATATAGCATTAGAAAAAGGAAATGGTTACAGAGCTCTGGGCCAAACTATCTCTCCCTGACATCAACATGCAGTTGCGCCAGTTCATGAAGTATGACTTCCTACCTCTTCCTGACCCAGTCTTTTCATATTCTTACACAGAAAAAAATAATACAATGGGGGTTGATTCTCTTACCAGTCCATGCCGCTGTCTTCTTGTTTTGCTCCTCCACGTGTTTCTCTGTTTTGTTTCATCTCGTGTTATCTGACTCTCCTACAAGGGACAGCCCTCGTGGCGGTGGATCTGTGAGAGATTCACACAAAGAGAGACAATACCCTACTCTATTCCTCGTTTTTGTCTTACGTCTGTTCCGGGATGTCTACCATATAAGGAGTTGTGGCCTTCAAACAATATCATAAGTTCAGTCTGTTCTTCTGTAATGTTGCACAGCAAATTTTATGAAAAAGTCACTTAGTTATAAGCATATTATGATTACATCAACAATGCACACATTGTTTTATTAAGAGCAAACAACAGTTAATATAAAATCCTCTACATTGCATACTGTACATGCAGCAGTCAAATATACAAAAACATGAGGGATGCACTTCAATGAAAATTCTTCATACCTATGACAATCTAAATATAGAAACAATATAAAAGATGCCAATAAAAATAGTTGGCTATTTATGCCAGTTTTCTTTTGCTGGGACATGTCCACTTTCTACAACCATGGAGCGGCGGGTGGGGGGAGGGGTCGACATATAGTCCTATTTTTTTGGAAATCAATTATGTGTCATCTAGTTAACATCTACGCAATAATACAATTTTGAGCTTTTCAGCTATTTTGAAAAATAACAACAGCTATAAACTGAAATATCCTACTACAAGCCTGTCACAGGCGAAAATACGTGCAGTGTCAATTAGCAGGTTTCCTTGCTAGCAAGCAAACTCAACGTTAGCTCGTCTGTTTGTAACTTATGTTTGCAGTCTGTATTTGCAGGTGATTTTATTTTTCGTTTATTCTGAGTCACATATTTAAATTGTCTTGCTACTGTTTTTTTTCATCTCTTACCAATACAACCAGTCAATGCACCTTTTTCAAGTTGAACACGTGCAGGAAAGTAGAAGTGGCAGGAGGTCAGACTTTCACCAAAGACTAACTGAATCGCCATGAGAAAAAAAAAAAAGGAAGTTAACTGTCTTGGCTCTTCCTAAAAGCAAACTGATTTTTGAATATTGTAGAAAGTAAAGTTTGTGGCAAACAAAAAAGTATGACACTTCACGTTTTTCAGTTCACAAACGCCACACAGCTCAGGCCTGCGGTCTCGGGTCTGCAGCCACACGACGCCAGAAGTGAAGAAGAGAGAGCTGTTCCGGATTGTGCGCAATGCGCATGCGCGAGGAGAACCTCCCACAACTTTCAAACTGAGCGCCATTTTGGGGAAACGAAAAGCGAGGGTGGTCTCAACATGGATAAATTAAAGCAAGGATTAACCGATTTATTGCGTGCAAGAGATACTTTTGGCAATCGAAGAAAGATTGTGCTGTGGATGCAGAGGAAGGGACTCTTGAAGCGCCAAATGATGTGTAAATCATGTGATACGCCAATGACTGCTGTGCAGGTTTCAAGACAGGACGGCTTCCACTGGTAAGAAAAGCTAGCTAGGCACTTTCAACATTTCCACTAACGTTAGTGGAAATGTTTTGCTCGTGTTTGTAAAATATATTGTCTTGTTTTTGAAAAAATGGCTATATCATATTATTTACGCCTTGCAGTCTTGACGCGTTTTACGTCAACCTCCACTTAGAGTGTTGACTTTTGCTTTTTCCAAGCCCTCACCTGACTGCCATCAATATTAAAATTCCTCACAGCATGTTCCCCGATATTACTGCAGCATATTTCAAAGCCTGTAAAATTTTAAATTTACTGTGAATTTGCTCATTTTGTCTGTCTGAGTGCGCATATACGTGGATGAAGGTGTGTGTGTGTGTGTGTGTGTGTGTAATCTGGGGATAGCGCTCTACAAATTTTAAATTATCACTCCCACCCCCACCACCCCTCATTTATTTATTAAAAAATTGTTTTAGACCCGTTATTAAAAGAGGCCGGCTGCTAATTTGGGCCGTCTTTAAATTGTGGAAATACCATATGTTCAATTTTTTTCTCTTGTATTTTATTAAATTTTGATTTAAAATATTCTACATTTTCCCACTGAGCAAAAAGTGGTCCAAAACACGTCAAAAAGACGTGAACATCCAGAAGACGTCCTCAGAGGAGCCAGAATGAAAGTATAATACGTCTTTCCCGGACGTTGTACAAGATGTCTTTTCTGGACATTGTTAGATGTCATAAAAGTACGTGTTAAAGAACAATTACTGGACATCCAAGACGTCCTCAGAGGAGCCAAATTGAAAGTTTTTAATACGTTTTCTCGACATTGTAAAGATGTCTTTTCTGGACGTTGTGTAGATGTCATAAAAGTACGTGTTAAAGACACAATTATTGGACATCCAGAGAACTCCTCCATGAGGTCAATATAGCAACTCTGGACACTCACTCACTCACTCACTGTGTGAGTGAGCATTCATTCTTATATGATATAGAATCACTTTCTGATTTGTCTCAATTGACTCAACAGTTGTCGACACACAGTATCCATATTTGTCTACAACACATAAAACTCTCTCCTCCTTGAACCGTCACCTTACGGTGGTGGAGGAGTTTGAGAGCCCTAATGACCTAGGAGCTATGTTGTCGGGGGCATTTTGCCCCTGGTAGGGTCTCCCAAGGCAGATTGGTCCTAGGTGAAGGGCCAGGCGAAGAACAGTTCAGAAGATCCTAATGATGAGTAATACCAAGAACCCAGTACCCGGCCCGGAGGGACACCGGGGCCCCGCCCTGGAGCCAGGCCTGGGGTTGGGGCCCGTGGGCGAGCGCCTGGTGGCCGGGCCTTGACCATGGGGCCCGGCTGGGCCCAGCCCGAACCAGCTTCATGGGTTCTCTCCCAGTGGGCTCACCACCTGCAGGAAGAGTCAGCGGGATCCGGTGCATTGTGGATTGGCAGCAGACCAAGGCGGGGCCTTGGGGGTCCGATCCTCGTTACGGAAACTGGTTTTTGGAACATGGAACGTCACCTCTCTGGCGGGGAAAGAGCGGGAGCTTGTGGAAGAGGTTGAGCGATACCGGCTAGATATACTCGGCCTCACCTCGACACATAGCGTCGCTCTGGAACCCAAGTCCTTGAGAGGGGCTGGTCTCTCCTCTTTGCTGGAGTTGCTCCGGGTGAGAGGCGGAGGGCCGAGGTGGGCTTTTTGGTGTCCCCCAGGCTCTCTGCCTCTATGTTGGAGTTTACCCCGGTGGACGAAAGGGTTGCATCCCTGCACCTTCGGGTCGGGGATCGGGTTCTGACTGTTGTCGGTGCTTATGCGCCGAACAGCAGTTCAGACAACCCGCCTTTTTTGGAGTCCTTGGGACGGGTGCTGGAAAGTGCCCCGAAAGGGGACTCCATTGTCCTATTGGGAGACTTCAACGCTCACGTGGGCAATGACAGCGTGACCTGGAAGGGTGAGGGGGGGAGGAATGGCCTGCCCGATCTGAACCCGAGCGGCGTTCAGCTATTGGACTTCTGTGCTAGTCAGAGCTTGGCCCTACCTAACACCATGTTCAAACATAAGGCTGTCCACAGGTGCACTTGGCACCAGGACACCCTAGGTCGCTGGTCTATGATCGACTTTGTAGTCGTATCATCAGCCCTGCGGCCGCATGTTTTGGACACTCGGGTGAAGAATACAGCTCCACAACACAGAAAAAAGATTAGAAGACAAAATTACAAAGTTTGAGCTGGATTGAGTATTGTTGCTTTAAACAGTGAGGCTGGATGGGTTTATGCATGTCTGTGTGTGTTGGGGAACTCACGCATCACTTCAGAAGAATGTGAGTACTCAATACAAAAAGCAACATTTCCCCAAAATATTGCTAGTTCCCTGGTTTTGATCCAGGTTGGTGTTGACAGTTGAACACCAACCTGCTGTGTGCCATAGGATCATCAAATGAGGCTGTAATTATGCTGAATTATATCGCTTGTAGTGCGTTGGAAACTCAGGTTCAGTTCATGATATAAAACAACATTAACTATCATTCTGTTTCATTCAGAATAGTTATGATTGAAAAAAGATCTTAAAGCTTACCTTTTATGACAGTAAACACCTTGGTGTTTTCCAGGCCCATCTTTTCTTTTTTCCCTATTCCCTTCAGGTTGAAAAGGGTGAGAGGTTCCGCCAGGTCCTTCATTCCAGCAGCTGCCAGACTCCACAACTCCTGCTCTTCCTGACCATGTGGAAACTTGCACCTTTTCATGTACATTATCGTGTGTATTGTTTATGGTATTTATTAGTGTATATTTGGTGTATTTTTGATGTATATTTCCATAGATGTTTATTCTATAGATGTTTATTTTTTCTGCTGTGGTAAATTCATTTCCCAGTTGTGGGATTAATAAAGTTAATCTATCTAATCTAATCTAAAATAGACAATTTGGATCTGTGTGTGTGACAGTGAGTAAGTGAGCATTCATTCTTTATGATATGATATAGTATCACTTTCTGTTTGATCATCAATGACTACAACACATTAAACTCTATTGGACTTCATTAATTATCGAAGTGAACGTCTAATACAAGGAGTTCCATAGTTACAACCTCCCCACTGGGGTGAGCTGTAACACTGCTGGGGATGAATGTAACGATGACAGGTAATTTGCTGATTTAAGATTCACACTATCCAATTTTATTCAAGAACTTTGATGAAAAGCCACGAATACATTTAAAATACATTTTACAACAGTGAACATTGAATAATATGAAAAAACACTATAAAACTATAAATATATAAAAGTATTTAAAAATTAGAAAAGAGTAAAAAATTCAGTTGCTAACAAGACCTAATTGTAACCTCCTCCTCCAACTCGTCCCGGGGCATGCTTCAAGTGATCTGCAGCTGCAGATCTGATTTGCGCCTCCGTCGCAGCAGAATCCCATTGCATAACAGCAGCTAAAATAAAAAGAATAATATCAAAAACAAAACAACAAAAAAATCATGTGAAGTAAATGCATAATGATGCTACTGTTCAGAGGCCCTGTCAGAAAGCAGGTTCATAGTGAGGGAAACTGGGCTTTCGATTTCAGAAAGGGAGGAAAATCACACCTGAGAACCTGAAGTAAGTTAACAGTTAGTATGACTTATGGTGATACCAGATCGTCAATGATCTTACTGGAGGAGAGCCTCAACCACGGTGATCGCGTAAAGGACAGGCAGACGTGAAGCGATGTTTACGTTCACTCATCGGATACCTTGTTAGTATGTGTGCTATCACCGGATATATATATATATAGATATTATAGACACGAGGTGCACATCTATTATGATCGGTTGGCTAATGCTTCAGTACGTTTGAGCAGCTGGTGCATTAAATATGAAATGATACATGTGAGAGGATACAGTTGTACCATTGATGTGGTCAGGTCGAGAGTGCTATGAAGTGCGCTTACGAGATGAGGCCACTCATCTACTTGTTGTTATCAAACAAGCGTGTGCCTTTATATAGCTTGGTTCTAAAGGTAATACATCAGTATCCACTACTTCCATTCATTCATATAGCATGCACATAACTTGATTGAATTAACTCAAATACTCAATATATATAAGAGAATATTAAGCAGTGTCGTCTCAATCTGAGACGGGAAATCATCGTGGTGAGTTTATGGTATTAGAGAATCCATATAAGTGGTGTGTGAAAGTGTGTGGTTGTGTGAGGAGACGCGCGGCGGACCCCTCTTGCAAGCGCGCTCTAGAGTTCCAGGTCTCGCATAGCTAAACGACTATTATTATATATCAGTCACATTTGATTTTTTTTGAGGACAGTGCAGAGGTGAGAGGACGTGTTATGAGAGTGTAAAGAATATATATGCATATGATACGAGATAAAAGAGTGACGTAAAGACAAATTTGAGAGAGCACACTGGTCTCCACCACCATGCCACACTGCTGTAATATGAATGCTAATATTGTTCAGGATTTATGTTCAAAGATGTGCGCGAGATATTACTGTAGGTGTAATCCAGAAATATAATGCGTCGGATTATATTACGATTATTATAAGTTAAAAAGACCAATTACAAAGTTTGGGCTGGCTGAGTATTGTTTGCTTTAAACACGTGAGTGGACTATAGAGTTGTTTTTTATGCATCGGTCCTGTGTGTGTTGGAGGACCTCTGAGGAATATCACCGGAATATGATGAGGTCTCACTCACTATAAGCTCTATTGGACTTCATTCATTCAGGACATTAAACGTTAAAAATTCAAACTTGGTAACTAGTGAGAACAGCTTATAAAAGTAGTACCCTTCACTGACATGTAGGAAATGCACACACTAAAATTAACCACTACTGTCCTATACTGATTAGATGAGTGATGACCAGAGTTGCTAATCAGATATTAAAAAATGGATAAACGTTAAAGATAATTAGTGTAAAGTTCCACTGTCCTCAAATTGACACAAACATAAAAAGTGAAGAATGCATGTTTGTGCATGAACAATAACTCTCACCCTCTGCATGACACTGTAGGGTCTCTGAGTAGCTTCTTCAGCAGCAGACTTTTACATCTCGTGTAAAGGAAGAGGTTCCGCAGGTCCTTCATTCCAGCAGCTGTCAGACTCCACAACTCTGCTCTTCCTGACCATGTGGAAACTTGCACCTTTTCATGTACATATCGTGTGTATTGTTTAATATGTATTTATTGTGTATATTTGGTGTATTTTTGATGTATATTTCCATAGATGTTTATTCTATAGATGTTTATTTTTTCTGCTGTGGTAAATTCATTTCCCAGTTGTGGGATTAATAAAGTTAATTCTAATCTAATCTAATCTAAAATAGACAATTTGGATCTGTGTGTGTGACAGTGAGTAAGTGAGCATTCATTCTATATGAATGATATAGTATCACTTTCTGTTTGATCATCAATGACTACAACACATTAAACTCTATTGACTTCATTAATTATCGAAGTGAACGTCTAATACAAGGAGTTCCATAGTTACAACCTCCCCACTGGGGTGAGCTGTAACACTGCTGGGATAGATGTAACGATGACAGGTAATTTGCTGATTTAAGATTCACACTATCCAATTTTATTCAAGAACTTTGATGAAAAGCCACGATACATTTAAAATACATTTTACAACAGTGAACATTGATTAATATGAAAAAACACTATAAAATGATAAATATATAAAAGTATTTAAAATTAGAAAAGAGTAAAAATTCAGTTGCTAACAAGACCTAATTGTAACCTCCCTCCAACTCGTCCGGGGCATGCTTCAAGTGATCTGCAGCTGCAGATCTGATTTGCGCCTCCGTCGCAGCAGAATCCCATTGCATAACAGCAGCTAAAATAAAAAGAATAATATCAAAAAACAAACAACAAAAAAAATCATGTGAAGTAAATGCATAATGATGCTACTGTTCAGAGGCCCGTGTCAGAAAGCAGGTTCATAGTGAGGGAAACTGGGCTTTCGATTTCAGAAAGGGAGGAAATCACACCTGAGAAACTGAAGTAAGTTAACCTCTGAGTAATGACTATGGTAACTGAGTCTATGAATCCTAACGTTGTCAGGAGCAGGTTTCTTCAACGAACCTCGGAGTTTCTCTCCGTTTCCTTGTCTTATAGAGCCACAGTCAATTCCGGGTCTAATATTATAGTTTAAGAGTGATTAAATATGAAATGAATACATATTCAAATTTACACATTGATTGGATCAGCAATTTTCCCCTCAATGCCTCTTCTCTCTCTCAACTGTTGCTATGGACATATATCAGTCTCCATTATTCTGTTGCATGCACATAACTTGATTGAATTAACTCAAATAATCTCTTCTGGAACCAGAAATTTAAGAGTTTCCAATCTGAGGGGAAATCAACTCTGAGTTTATGGTTAGGATCAGAATTTGTTAAACTTCCTTTCTTAAACGGGCCCCTGGCCAAAGCAAAGCCAAGCACACAAGCAAACACACAAAGTGATCAAACATTTTTTTTCTGCAGCACAGTAAGAGTGCTGGAGAGGGCTAAAAGGAGAGGCTAAAAGGAATAAAAAGCTAAAACAAATTTGGAGAGCACTGGTCTCCACCACCATGCCACACTGCTGTTATATCTCTATCATGTATGTCAAATTCAGATATTCTGAATCCAGAATACAGCTCAACAACACAGAAAAAAGATTAAAGACAAAATTACAAAGTTTGAGCTGGATTGAGTATTGTTGCTTTAAACAGTGAGGCTGGATGGGTTTATGCATGTTCTGTGTGTGTTGGGGAACTCACGCATCACTTCAGAAGAATGTGAGTACTCAATACAAAAGCAACATTTCCCCAAATATTGCTAGTTCCCTGGTTTTGATCCAGGTTGGTGTTGACAGTTGAACACCAACCTGCTGTGTGCCATAGGATCATCAAATGAGGCTGTATTATGCTGATTATCGCTTGTAGTGCGTTGGAACACTCAGGTTACTTCATGAATATAACACACATTAACTTCATTTCTGTTTCATTCAGAATAGTTATTATTGAAAGAAGCACTTACCTTATCTATGACAGTAACACCTTGGTGTTCTAGGCCATCTTTTCTTTTTTCCCTTTCCTTCAGGTTGAAGGGTATGAGTTGGTTGATAAGAGCCTATTCCAAGAGAAAACAAGTTAGTTAACATGCTGATTGGTGCCACAAGATAAAAACAAAGAAAGCTTCCCTTAGTCAACTGTCTGCTTCACTGTCTAATATGCAAAAAAAGTAAATGATTAAAGAAATACCTGTGTGTGCAGTCTTTAATGTCTTTACACCCCACTCTTGCCAGCCGATGAACCTATAAAGAAAACCATTTTTTATGACTGAAGCCTTGAGCTGTTCTGGCAATCTGAGTGGCAGAGTGGTAGTAGCTACATTTACTATGGTAACATGCAACTTTTGAGTAAAGTGTACTTGTCACAGTTTTATTGCATCTCACTTGAGCAGATTTTAAGAGAAAAATATTTACTTTTATTATGCATTGATGCACTTTCTTCAAGAGACAGGTGGTCAACTGTCTAGATGGCTTCATATTTCCTTTCAACAGCCATGGCTTCACATGACAAGCAGCATAATTGCTGAAGCTACTGCCTGTATGGCTTTGAAATAACGCTATACCAGCTGCTATTTACAGACAAATTAATATAATAACACATACCGCGTGTAAGGTTGTGAATAGGCATGGGCCGGTATGAGATTCTGACGGTATGATAACCTTAAGCAAAAATATCATGCTTTCACAGTATTGTGTTTACATTATGCACACACACAAACACACACATGCTCTTCTTCGCGTAATGTTAGGGAGGAAACTAGCTGATGTTATCCATGTTAGCATATCACCGTATTTCCCCAAATAATAGCCAGGGCTATTTTTAATAAAAATTAGTTTGGGGCGTGTGTAGGTAGTGGTTTACAGCAGGCGCCCATGTGTAGAGGCTACATCCTCGCTGAGTCGCCCGTTCAATCCGATCGGACGCTTATGCATGTATTCCCTCTTCTCTCCCGTTTCTGTACTCCACTGTGTGTCCATTAAAGCATAAAACCCAAAAATTACTTAAAAAAAAAAAAATTAGTTTGACGTACAAAAGTGGCAGCTACTATTTGAATAGGCTTTTTATTTTTTCAAATTTCACAGCCAAATTTGAAAATACTGTACGACTGCTATTGAAAATTAAACTAGTTTTACTGTATGAAGTAGGGCTATGGCTATGTCCAAATCTTGTGTAATAATAATAATAATAATATATTAAGGATTTGTACAAAGTCACGAGACTATGAAAATATATTTTTTAAATTGTTATCAAGGTTGGGATACCTGAATTGAAACTTGAATATTACTAGATTTTTTTACCCCAATCTGGTTCAATATTTAAAATTTTAAATGGATTAATCTGCCGTGTTATTGTTTTGTGACAGTTGACTCATATGAACAGTCAACAGATTGAATGTTATCAGTAGAGAAGAGAATGATTGAAAGCATCTTACCAAATTATTGAAATTGTCAGAGCCAGACAATGATTCCTCCATCTGATTAAAGTCTTCTAAAGACGCATCTTCTCGATGTGTGTTGCAGAATTGCTTCACTCCTCTGCAGCTTCTTTATTCATCGTGCAGTGTCACAAGTTTTGATATAACAATTTTCTGGAACTCTAACAATGAATAGAAAAGACTGGATTACTCAGTGTAATGTACTCAAAACTCTGTAGCTCCTCAATTCCCGAGGAACTTACAGTATGTTTGAGTGTCAGCTATCACTGTCTCTGCTAATATCCATACTATTCTGCTATGTTGATCCGGACAGTAAGATTATTATATCCAAATATTAATGACAACCTCATTCTCTATGGTGCTGCTGCAGACTGTGAGTACATGACATGGAAAAATTCCTAGATTATATACTAACTTGCTTCAGAGACAGGGAATCTGGTCAAAGTGTGGAGTTCACAAGAGGAATGGAAGAGACCTTTCATCTAAAAAGGAGATAAAAAAAAGAAAAAAAAAAGTGTGTAGCCATCAGATGACTTTGGCTGTGAACTGTGCTCGCTGGGAGACAAAACAAATGGTAACACTTACCACCAGCAGACCTGCTCTCCGATGGGCTTCTGAAAAGTAGGTGGACCTGTGCAACCCAACACAGAAAAAACATTAAGACATTATCTTAAGTGCTAATAATATGCATGCCAAAGTTACTTGATAAGACAATACAAATGAGACAGAAAATATACTACTAAACAGTTTAGGATCACTTGGAAATTTACATAGTTTTAAATGAAAAGAACATCTTTATTAAATAAAGACATCATTAAATCATCACACCACCATCCTCAATCATCATCATCATTAACATGATGAAAAGTTTGACATTATTTATTTTGTAAATGGCTAAAATAAATTTGATTTAACATTTATATTAAAACTTTTTTTATATCTAAATTTCTGTATGAACAACCATTTCCATCAACTATTACTCCTGTGGCACATTGTGTTAGCTAATCCAAGTTTGTCCTGTCCTGATGCACAAATAACAAGACAACAAGTACATCAAGAGTCTCTAGTTTAAGAAGCACATGCTTCATGGGTCCTCAATTTGCAGCTTCATTAATTGACCCTTTGCTAAGCACCTCCCTTAAAAAACAAAGACATCTCGATATTAATAGTAAGTTACTTATGTTTAAACTTTAAGTCGAGTTCATGTGTTGTAGGCTACTTGAGCACAAGAAATACTAGTAACATTAATTGCTAGCAGAGACACGTTCTGACATATTGATATCTTTCAATTTTGTAACGAACGCCCTATACCGATTATCCCAGTCCTGTGACTGCTCTCCCTTTCGTCTGCCCCAAGCAGGGAACATCATGGGGCGGCATACAACCTACAGCAAAAAGGTTGGCATTCAAATCAGTACATAGTGTTTAATGTTTGTTCCTTCACGTGAAGTGTCGAAGACGTGGGGTGCCTGAGCTTGCATTGTGACCTGTGGCTTTTCCCTCCATTTTAATGTTCTCGTGATTTACAATACTCTGCCAGCATGACATTGTGAATGTAGCTCTCAAATGCATACTGAAGAGCTTCCTGTCTGCTTCTCTCTGATATCTCCAAACAGTTTTTCCAGAAATTTGATATTATTTTTCTTTGATATCTCACAGATATAACGTTAGCTGAAAACTCTTTCTCATGCTAGGAGCAAAAGCTTGACAGATGACAGGAATTTGCAAAGGGTCAATTGATAAATGCAAATAATTCTCAACATGAACACTGAAGATAAGACTCCAGGATGTTGGCCTTATAGGCAGAGTAAAGCCAAAGGCAAAGAAAACACTACATTAGAGACCGGCCAATAAACCCAACAAATCTATGTTTGTGGAGTTTGGATCACACAGACGAACATTTGTCAAATGCAGCGCAACTGAATAGATGGGGGAGGACTGCTTTACATATCATCATGGTTAAGAAAATGTGGTCTGTGGGGTGTGAAGTGCATGAGCTCCAGACTGAGACCTTTAGTCACATTTTGCAACCATTTTACTGTAACAGTTACTGTATCCACCAGTGTGTGCCTGAACGTGGGTGGGACTCGGTCAGTCATGATCAACAACTGCTAATAAGCTGCATGCTGATTATTTATTCGATGAATGACTATACTCACGTGCAGTGGACCTCTCCTGCTGTATGACTTTGATGAACCTAAACAGTCAAAACCAGAATATTCAGTCAGTCACGATCAACAATGCTGTTTATCTGCATGTTGATTTTATATATACGATGAATGACTATACTCATGTCTAGTGGGCCTCTCCCTGCTGTATGACTTTGATGAGTCTGAGCCGTCAACACCAGAATATTCAGTCAGTCACGATCAACAATGCTAGTTATTCTGCATGCTGATTTATATATATACGATGAATGACTATACTCAGTGCAGTGGCTCTCCCTGCTGTATGACTTGATTGAACGGACAGTCAACACCAGAATATTCAGTCAGTCACGATCAACAATGCTAGTTATCTGCATGTTGAGTTGATATTCATTGAATGGCTACACTGACCTGTAGGTGTCCTGTCCTGAACAATGGAGCTGGATGAATCTAAACAATCCAAATTTGAATTATCAGTCAGTTATGATCAACAGTACTCTGCATGCCAACTTGGCATTCAGTGAATGTCAATACTCACCACCAACTGACATGCTCTGACCACCAGATCCAGATGGACCTGTGCGATACAAATCAGAACTCTTAGTAATGATTATAGTGCTACTGATCTACATGCATATTTTATTGGGTTACAGTTTATTGCACCAAAGGCTTAATAAATGACTGGCATGCACAAATAGAGAAATATGGCACATCTCAGCTAACATAAACCCTGCGTCCACATCCTGAACAGAGTCCAGACTCAAAGTAATACAAAAATGATACTGTAGTGTTTGAACAGTTCAATCCAGGTAAAGCAAAAATAATTGCTAGACTCAGGAGTAGCTAAAAGGCAGATTAAACAGCATGTTGTAAGAATGCCATCTGTCTTTGAGATGTTTCAGAATTTTAGAAACATTAACTAAATTGCTAAACATAAATCTTGGAATGTGCATGGCCATTCTGATAACTTACCATTCATTGTCTATTCATCATTTTTGGTGGGACAGGAAAGGGAGGTATTTTAAGATTTTCACCTGAAGAGAGAGATCACGCCCATTATAGTCAATTAGAGCAGCTCCCACCATCAGACGTTAGCCAAGACTGATACACGTGAGACACCATCCTACAAGGCATAATAGTCGAGTACTAGACACTCATAGATCAGTAATCAGGCACTGAAGCCTAGTTTAACGAAAATCATCATTGGAAGTAGTAAAAAATGGCTAAGATATAGAAGCATGTGATTGCGCGGTGCTTTAACATAGAATCCTTAAAAGCCTAATGACGGTATCAATTCACGACGAGGTATGAAACACATCGAGTTCCGCATCAATATACTCCTGTCGGCACATTGGTGTTCAGCTCAATCCAATGCTTTCGTATCTGACTCACTGATGGCGACATAATCAGAACAAGAACACAAGTACATCAAGAGTCTCTAGTTTTAGAGAGAATCCAGCACACTGCGGGGGTATAGGTATACGCATTGGTAGGTGTACCAATTTTGGCGAGTGAAATGCACCTCGATACTGAGACACCCAAGTAGTGTGATATTGAGCTCCGAGAGCTAGACGAGAAGTTGTAGTAAATCGAGACTTCGCAGCAAGATAGATTCTAAGCGAAGACCTCCCTTAAACAAACACAAGACATCTCGATATTAAATAGTAAGTTACTTATGTTTAAACTTTAAGTCGAGTCACTGTGTTGTAGGCTACTTGAGCACCAAAGAGAACTATGAATCCTAACACAGAGTCGGTCAATATTATGAAGAGCTCAATGGCGTCTGAGGATTTATACGTGATAATCATTTTAAATTAAGATACATGTCGACTCATGTCTGTCATAACCGTAACCACTACTCCATAAACGAGTACGTCCCCCACAGGTGAGGATCCGGGCCGCACTTATCAGGCTAATACTCTGGGCCTATAGTTACTCTCGTAATAGGCACATCTAGTTAGACAGAGCCATTCTGCTGCCCAAGCAGGGAAACATCATGGGGCGGCATACAACCTACAGCAAAAGTTGGCATTAAAATTCAGCTACCAAATACCAACTGGCTGACTATATTAAGGTTTAGGTCTCAGGAGACAGGCAAAACCTCGTGACGACTGTCGAGAACGCCGGGGTGCACCTGACATGCATATGCACTTCGTGAACCATAGCGACTGGAGCCTTTCCACTCCCATTTTAATGTATCTCGAGATTCCAAATACTCGCGTGTGAAGCTCAGCACAGAGTGACAATTGTCGAACTGGTCGTATCCACCTTTCCTCCGCGAAACAGGGGAGAGTTCCTACAGCGCGCCAAATACCAGAAATGAAGAAGAAGACTATCACTGTCTCGCTCTCTCTCTGAATAACATACGATCCAAACAGAGTTTTCACAGCAATCTGACCTAATTAATTTTGCTATCTGGAATAATTCTCACGTTAAACATACAAAGACGCTTACGCAATGAAAACTAACCTTTCTCATCCATAGACCTAGGGCAAAACGCCCTCTCGCCTACAAGACAGAAACAGAATGACAGGAATTTGCAAAGAGGTCAATTGATAATAAAATGCAAAATAATCTCAACATGAAACTGAAGATAAACTCCAGGATGTTGGCCTTATAGGCAGAGTAAAGCCAAGGCAAAGAAAACACTACATTAGAGACCGGCCAATAAACCCCACAAATCTATGTTTGTGGAGTTTGGATCACACAGACGAACATTTGTCAAATGCAGCGCAACTGAAATGATGGGGGAGGACTGCTTTACATATCATCATGGTTAAGAAAATGTGGTCTGTGGGGTGTGAAGTCTCTGTTGCTGATAAAGTGCAGAGCTCCAGACTGAGACCATTTAGTCACATTTTGCAACCATTTTACTGTAACAGTTACTGTATCCACCAGGTGTGCCTGAGTGGGTGGGACTCGGTCAGTCATTGATCAACAATTATAAGCTGCATGCTGATTATTATTTCGATGAATGACTATACTCACGTGCAGTGGACCTCTCCCTGCTGTATGACTTTGATGAACCTAAACAGTCAAAACCAGAATATTCAGTCAGTCACGATCAACAAGCTGGTTATCTGCATGTTGATTTTAATATATACGATGAATGACTATACTCACGTCTAGTGGGCCTCTCCTGCTGTATGACTTTGATGAGTCTGAGCCGTCAACACCAGAATATTCAGTCAGTCACGATCAACAATGCTAGTTATCTGCATGCTGATTTTATATATACGATGAATGACTATACTCACGTGCAGTGGACCTCTCCTGCTGTATGACTTTGATGAACCTGGACAGTAACACCAGAATATTCAGTCAGTCACGATCGCCAAGTGTGAATAGGCATGGGCCGGTATGAGATTCTGACGGTATGATAACCTTAAGCAAAAATATCATGCTTTCACAGTATTGTGTTTACATTATGCACACACACAAACACACACATGCTCTTCTTCGCGTAATGTTAGGGAGGAAACTAGCTGATGTTATCCATGTTAGCATATCACCGTATTTCCCCAAATAATAGCCAGGGCTACTTTTAATAAAAAATTAGTTTGGGACCAGGCTACAAATAGTGGCAGGCTACTATTTGAATGAGGCCTTTTATTTTTTTCAAATTTCACAGCCAAATTTGAAAATACTGTACGACTGTCTATTGAAAAATTAAACTAGTTTTACTGGTATGAAGTAGGGCCTATGGGCTATGTCCAAAATCTTGTGGTAATAATAATAATTAATAATATATTAAGGATTTGTACAAAGTCACGAGACTTATGAAAATATATATTTTTTAAATTGTTATCAAGGTTGGGATACCTGAATTGAAACTTGATATATACTAGATTTTTTTACCCCAATCTGGTTCAATATTTAAAATATTTTAAATGGATTAATCCTGCCTGTGTATTTGTTTTGTGACAGTTGACTCATATGAACAGGTCCAACAGATTGAATGTGTATCAGTAGAGAAGAGAATGATTGAAAGCATCTTACCAAATTATTGAAATTGTCAGAGCCAGACAATGATTCCTCCATCTGATTAAAGTCTTCTAAAGACTGCATCTTCTCGATGTGTGTTGCAGAATTTGCTTCACTCCTCTGCAGCTTCTTTATTTCATCGTGCAGTGTCACAAGTTTTGATATAACAATTTTCTGGAACTCTAACAATGAATAGAAAAGACTGGATTACTCAGTGTAATGTACTCAAAACTCTGTAGCTCCTCAATTCCCAGAGGAACTTACAGTATGTTTGAGTGTCAGCTATCACTGTCTCTGCTAATATCCATACTATTCATGCTATGTTGATCCCGACAGTAATAGATTATTATATCCAAATATTAATGACAACCTCATTCTCTATGGTGCTGCTGCAGACTGTGAGTACATGACATGGAAAAATTCCTAGACTTATATACTAACTTGCTTCAGAGACAGGGAATCTGGTCAAAGTGCTGGAGTTCACAAGAGGAATGGAAAGAGACCTTTCATCTAAAAAGGAGATAAAAAAAAAGAAAAAAAAAAGTGTGTAGCCATCAGATGACTTTGGCTGTGCACTGTGCTCCGCTGGGAGACAAAACAAATGGTAACACTTACCACCAGCGGACCTGCTCTCCGTGGGCTTCTGAGAAGTAGGTGGACCTGTGCAACCCAACACAGAAAAAACATTAAGACATTATCTTAAGTGCTAATAATA
Organism: Seriola dumerili; assembly: GCF_002260705.1. Taxonomy (NCBI): domain Eukaryota; kingdom Metazoa; phylum Chordata; class Actinopteri; order Carangiformes; family Carangidae; genus Seriola; species Seriola dumerili. The sequence goes on from NW_019175625.1 coordinate 47,397, forward strand.
TGCATGCCAAAGTTACTTGATAAGACAATACAAATGAGACAGAAAATATACTACTAAACAGTTTAGGATCACTTGGAAATTTACATAGTTTTAAATGAAAAGAACATCTTTATTAAATAAAGACATCATTAAATCATCACCACCACCATCATCATCATCATCATCATTAACATGATGAAAAGTTTAGACATTATTTATTTTGTAAATGGCTAAAATAAATTTGATTCTTAACATTTATATTAAAACTTTTTTTATATCTAAATTTCTGTATGAACAACCATTTCCATCAACTATTACTCCTGTGGCACATTGTGTTAGCTAATCCAAGTTTGTCCTGTCCTGATGCACAAATAACAAGACAACAAGTACATCAAGAGTCTCTAGTTTAAGAAGCACATGCTTCATGGGTCCTCAATTTGCAGCTTCATTAATTGACCCTTTGCTAAGCACCTCCCTTAAAAAACAAAGACATCTCGATATTAATAGTAAGTTACTTATGTTTAAACTTTAAGTCGAGTTCACTGTGTTGTAGGCTACTTGAGCACAAGAAATACTAGTAACATTAATTGCTAGGCAGAGACACGTTCTGACATATTGATATCTTTTAGCATTTTGTGAACGAACGCCCTATACCCGATTATCCCAGTCCTGTGACTGCTCTCCCTTCGTCTGCCCCAAGCAGGGAACATCATGGGGGCGGCATACAACCTACAGCAAAAAGGTTGGCATTCAAATCAGTACATAGTGTTTAATGTTTGTCCTTCACGTGAAGTGTCGAGACGTGGGGTGCCTGATGCTTGCATTGTGACCTGTGAGCTTTTCCCTCCATTTTAATGTTCTCGTGATTTACAATACTCTGCCAGCAGATGACATTGTGAATGTAGCTCTCAAATGCATACTGAAGAGCTTCCTGTCTGCTTCTCTCTGATATCTCCAAACAGTTTTTCCAGAAATTTGATATTATTTTCTTTGGAATATCTCTCACTGATATAACGTTAGCTGAAAACTCTTTCTCATGCTAGGAGCAAAAGCTTGACAGATGACAGGAATTTGCAAAGGGTCAATTGATAAATGCAAAATAATCTCAACATGAACACTGAAGATAAGACTCCAGGATGTTGGCCTTATAGGCAGAGTAAAGCCAAAGGCAAAGAAAACACTACATTAGAGACCGGCCAATAAACCCCACAAATCTATGTTTGTGGAGTTTGGATCACACAGACGAACATTTGTCAAATGCAGCGCAACTGAAATGATGGGGGAGGACTGCTTTACATATCATCATGGTTAAGAAAATGTGGTCTGTGGGGTGTGAAGTCTCTGTTGCTGATAAAGTGCAGAGCTCCAGACTGAGACCATTTAGTCACATTTTGCAACCATTTTACTGTAACAGTTACTGTATCCACCAGGTGTGCCTGAACGTGGGTGGGACTCGGTCAGTCATGATCAACAACGCTAATAAGCTGCATGCTGATTATTTATTCGATGAATGACTATAACTCAACGTGCAGTGGACCTCTCCTGCTGTATGACTTTGATGAACCTAAACAGTCAAAACCAGAATATTCAGTCAGTCACGTCAACAATGCTGGTTATCTGCATGTTGATTTTATATATACGATGAATGACTATACTCAGTCTAGTGGGCCTCTCCCTGCTGTATGACTTTGATGAGTCTGAGCCGTCAACACCAGAATATTCAGTCAGTCACGATCAACAATGCTAGTTATCTGCATGCTGATTTTATATATACGATGAATGACTATACTCATGTCAGTGGCCTCTCCTGCTGTATGACTTTGATGAACCTGGACAGTCAACACCAGAATATTCAGTCAGTCACGATCAACAATGCTAGTTATCTGCATGTTGAGTTGATATTCATTGAATGGCTACACTGACCTGTAGGTGTCCTGTCCTGAACAATGGAGCTGGATGAATCTAAACAATCCAAATTTGAATTATCAGTCAGTTATGATCAACAGTACTCTGCATGCCAACTTGGAATTCAGTGAATGTCAATACTCACCACCAACTGACATGCTCTGACCATCAGATCCAGATGGACCTGTGCGATACAAATCAGAACTCTTAGTAATGATTATAGTGCTACTGATCTGCATGCATATTTTATTGGGTTACAGTTTATGCACCAAAGGCTTAATAAATGACTGGCATGCACAAATAGAGAAATATGGCACATCTCGCTAACATAAACCCTGGTCCACATCCTGAACAGAGTCCAGACTCAAGGTAATACAAAAATGATACTGTAGTGTTTGAACAGTTCAATCCCGGTAAAGCAAATAATTGCTAGACTCAGGAGTAGCTAAAAGGCAGATTCAACAGCATGTTGTAAGAATGCCATCCGTCTTTGAGATGTTTCAGAATTTTAGAAACATTAACCAAATTGCTAAACATAAATCTTGAAATGTGCATGGCCATTCTGATAACTTACCATTCATTGGTCTATTCATCATTTTTGGTGGGACAGGAAAGGGAGGTATTTTAAGATTTTCACCTGAAGAGAGAGATCACGCCCATTATAGTCAATTAGAGCAGCTCCACCGGCCACGTTAGTCGCATGCGCACCCGCACGGCTGTCGCGCGACTCCTCTCTAGATTTGCGCTGCTGGTCTATTTTTTTTTTCGGCCCTCCAACAGGTAAAAAATAAATAGAACTGTGTAAAAAATGAGTACAATCTAAAAATGATTAAAATAAATCAGTCAAATCAAGGTGTAGCCATGATTGTGTATTTAAAACAGTCTAGTATGCTTGCAAACTCTATATAATGTATTGGCAGAAGTCAGTGAAGCAGATCATCTGTGGAAAAATACTGACTAGCCATCAATCAATCAAAATATCCGACTTGAAATCTCCTCTGAAAACACAGCTGTAGCCACAGGCCTACGTGTCGCGTTGCGCCCGTGCCCGGTGGACTTATGGCTTTAGGCAGTGAAAAGATAATAATATGTTATTGCTATACAAACGTCATTAATAGCAACAACAAAATAATTCAATGAAATGTTCAATCATGTCATAGGACTGCATTAAATGTAAATCAATGGAAAGCATATAAATACGCTCTGGCTAATAAATAGCGTTTCATAAGTCATGATAATGGAGCGTGATATGAGTGACACAAAGTCTATCAGACAAATCCCGCATGTGCTCCCTCCATTTAAATATCCAGACACGCAGACAGGATCGGTCACGATCTAAAATTCACTATATTGACAGACTTTTCAGCATATCACCCAGGTCTACACAGAGCACAAGCAAGCTACTCGACTTTTCCACGGATGCATGAAAACCACTTGAAACATTTCTGTACCTCCATGTCTCTCTGCGTTCTCTTCCTCAGCAGTCGCTTCATCAGACAGGTCAGATCCTATAAATATTAAAACATTGACACAATAAGAATTTCAAACTTGATACAGATTCAGCTCATTCAAATGAACAGTCTGTCATTATTGTTTGTCAACAAACTAAGTGGGGAGGGACAATGGTCTATGTCTGCTGAATATTCATAATTGTTCACACCTGGGCTCCTAATGCCCCTCCCAAAAACCTGGGCACAGGAATGCTGCCTCAAGAAAGAAATGAGAGAGAAACGAAAATACCACTGCATTTCTTCTGCTTTGAGATAACTGACATAAATTAGGCAGAAGAGAATCAGGACATTCCCTCCTCTCCTTTCACCACTCTTTCACCCTCCTCCTCATGCAAGGACAGTTCTTAAGTACTTTGTTAATGTGCATTTTATACATTATTACTGTTAACTTTGGCCAGCCAGCCACCCTGTTGATTGGCCTAAATCAAAAAAGCCAGTGTTGGTAGTGCTGATTGGACAAAGTGCAACTAGAGTCTAGGGGTGGGTGGTATACTGGAGCCATGCTCACCCCTAGGGACGTAACGATACACTCAACTCACAATCTGATACAATTTGATGCTGGGTTAACGATGCGATTTTCTCACAATTTGCATTTTTTAAACAGAATGAGCTTGCAGACTAACTATGACAGAGAAAGATTTCTTGATTTATTTCTCAGACAAAAACATCTGAGGTAGGGTGTAATTGTAAAACACAAACATGACATTGCCAATAGGGTGAAAAGAGGTAGAATTGTATATCCTTTATTATTTTTGTAATACCGTGATATAATAACATCACTGCAAAAAACTAAGTAAATACCGTGATTTCAATTTTTGGTCCCATCGCCCACTACTACTAGAGTCTATTTGAGGACACCTGTGCATTGTTTGTAATGACCCTGATGAAGCCATGTGTATGGTTCTTATGGAGATAAAATAAAGATTTTATTTTGTAGCTTTCTTGTGTGCAATATTTCTACTTTTTCAACTAATTTGATGTTTCCTGTCATCATCTGTTCCAAGACTGAAGGGCTGACAGTGCTGTGCACGGGGCATCTACCTTTAAATGAGCTGCCTTTTGAGAACATGCTTAATTTACAGCAACATGAATTTGCTTTTTCAAATTATCCCACCAATGACAAGAATTTACCTGGAACAAAATCCTCAAATCTTTTGGATCTTTTCAACCTCTTAGTCGGAAGGACCTCCTCTTCATCGTCATACTCTTCAGCATGGCTGGTTTGACTGTACTGCTCACAGTCACGAGCACTCTCTGCAAAGACATTTACATTTCATGCACTTCAACACAGCTTCTATTAATGCATAATCCACAACTCATAAAATTTGAACAGGTCTGTGTTAACAGTTTTACTTTCTCAAAGTATAAGAGGTTACCTGAGGTAAATTTTCTTTTCAGTAATACGGATTTTTCCCAGTCCTCCTCGGGGACCACGTGATGGTCAGAGCAATACTTGACCTTTGTCTTTGGCCACCTTACAATTTTCCCGGAATATCAATCCAGACATCCAGTATGGTTCCCTCCATTTCGTTTCCATGTTCTAACCAAACTGCCCTGGCGTACAGCATCACCTGCAACAAAAAAGGATATAAAAAAGAAAATATTGCTTATGTCTGGATCAATGATGTTTCTGTATCATCATGTAGTAATTTTCAAGCTCTTTCACTGCAATAAAAAATTAGTTGAAACTAGGGCTGTCAAAGTTAAAACATCTGATTAATCTGGAAACAATAACACTTCAAAGAAAAATGAATGCACGATTAATCGCATCACGTGGCCTGTCTGTGTATACAGTCTATGGTCTGTGTTTGCGTCACCACACATTCAGCCTGTCAGCAACAGAAAAGATTGGCCGAGGAGGAGGTCTAATTTGGTGCAATTTGGACTAGGGTTGCAAAATTCCGGGAATTTTCAAAGTTGGAAACTTTCCATGGGAATTAATGGGAATAGATGGGAATTAACGGGACTAAACCGGAAATTTACAAAATTGAAGGTTGGCCCTTAACAGGGAACTTAAATATAATTGGGGAAAATATATTGTAGCATAATCTTGGCTAAAACAACCAGATTTAATGCAAGTACACTTGAATATCTATGCTATTCCTCAATTACATGCACACAGCACACTGCTTAGTGCAGGGCTATTGAGGCCACACCCCCTACATGCTTGAGGGAAGAGACTTTTGTTTTACATGTTGAATGGGACTTTTTTGGAGGGAGGGGGGCTCCTTTCACTTAACATTTTGAAAGGGGGGAGGGGGTGGGGTCATTTTACTTTTTTACTCAACATTCATCATTTGACAGCTGCAGTTTAAATTGAACTTAAAATAGATGAAAGCCAAGATGGATTGATTGCCAACCTTCAGTTGAAATGTTCAATGCCATGCCGGAGAGGAATCAGGACAGATCCATTGCTGAAAGGTAGGCAGACCACCTTGCGAAGGAGTTCTGTTTCCTTCACTACTTTTCTTTTGAAGAGTCGACCATCCCTCATGTACACAATGTTCAAGAGCTCTGACTGACAGGGTGTGTCAAAAAAGTTTGCAGTGTGGCTCTGTTTTAACACATTGCAAACAACTGTCCCATCTCCTCTCCTCTCTTGAACAAAGGCAAACCTATCATCTCCCATCAGGAAGCAACTGTCCCTCAGTTTTGTGGAAATGTACATTTTTGGCCTTGTCTCAAGTTGTGCACTGGCATTCCTCTGGGCATGTTCAATTTCAATGATGCGTTTGGATACTTGTGCTAATGGGTTTTGGCCTGACTTGACAAGTTTTTTAATCTGCTGCAAGTGGTTGTCAAATGGAAAACAACAAATGTCATTAAGAGAACACCTGAAATGAGCGACATCTTTGTGGATGTGTAACAGTGCATGCACATTGTACACATTGAATGTTTTGCCATAAAGTACAGGGCAGCTAGACATAAAGTGCCTAATCAACTCAATAGAATAATCCGGATAGGTAGCTCTTTGTCTGTCATCTGATGTCAGAAAATGATTGTACACCTGTGACGACACAGTATTTTTCAGTACTATGGGTCCTGTGTAAAGAAGAAATTGGCGAAACTCTGTGGCCTTCCACCTGTCTAACTCATCAAGTCCACGGGGCTGTCGCACAAACTCACTGGGCATCTGGCCTCTCAGCATTTTAAGTTTTTGTGAGATTTCACATTTCTGTCTCACTGACAGTCGACACAATTTTGGGCCTCTGGTCAGATATACCAACATGCACCTCACAACACCCAAGCAAACTGTATGCATATAGTCCAAAACAAAGGCACTTACACAGGGAATGCCAGCTGCAATTAAAGGGCTAGCCTCAGTAGCCTCAGGAGGAGTACTCCACGTGACTAAACGCGTCATCTGTGTGCAAAGTGGATGTCAGTTGATTGAACACAACTCTTCTTTCAACATACTGGCCTCTCACTAGGCACCTCTCACAACTGTCATAAGCAGTATGACCTTTAATGCATTTTAAATATGCTCTCGCAGGTGCATCGCATACAAAGGTGTGGAGATTCACAGCAAACTTTTTGTCATTACACATCAGGCCATTCTGTTGTAGATCTTTGAACTCCTCCAAAAAATCGCTGAGGTAATCATCAAGGGGCTGTGGTTTACTATTTCCAGCATACAATGCCACAATGAAGGGACTGAAGTTATTGAATTTCACCAGTATTGGCCAGAACTGTAGCTTGCTACTTTTAAAGATGGGTACTCCATCAATGTTTACATCCAGGTGAACAGTGTTATGTTGTTGTCTGCAAACAGAATCTTGTCTCAGTACACTGGAAATGCCCCTCTCCAAGCCATAGTAGACATATTGTCCATTGCATTTGGGCTGACTGTCAATGGTTTGTGGAGTGGCTAGTAATGTGCGTGCATCCTTGGGGAGTACATGTCCATGTTCCCTAAGAATTTGCAACAACTCATTTAAGGACCTATGAGTGGTGTGATTTCTGGTACTCCACTCTGCCAAGTCATCTCCCAGGTTTTTAACTTCTGGATGTGGTTCGAGATTTAAAATTTCCGCATCTGAGTCGGACATTCCAATGTCTGTGTCAAAGTCTAAGTCATCACTGGTATCATCAACTCTGCATCCACCGTCATCATTGCTGGTTGGCAAAGTCAGGTCGCTATTGTCGTTGATCACTGGGTTGTCGTCGATCACTGGGTTGTCGTCGCTATCAGACTGGAGGAGCTCATTGATGTCTGCTTTCCTCATTCTCCATTTTCGTAAGTAAGCCATCTGTAACCCACACCACTTTTTCGTCACTGCTTTGACTAACGGCTGAGTGGGCGTTTGTATTTGAAAATCCTGGAAGGAAACGAGAGTGGAGTCGGTCTTTAAAATGACACCTCCTGTTCTAGGTGAAGATGTGACCCTTCTCTACTGTAGTACAGAATCTAGTACATTTTAATATACAGTAATATAATAAGGCCTGGCTGTGACCTGGAGCACTTTAGTCTTTTATTCTTTAGTCTTATTATGAACATCCCATTTAATTTTATATTAAAGTTACAAAAATGTTTGAGTATTCTGTCAATTTTGGTTCTTAGAAAAATTGCAAATTGAAACCGGCCAAAATTGTATTGGCAGGTTAGACCCCCAAAAAATTTCTGGAATTGGCCAGGAAATTTGCAATCTGGGCATCTCTAATTAGAATGACTATATTTTTTATAGTTCTTATCCTTGGTGTGGACGGTCCATTACACTGTAATTCTGTGGGGAAACAGTGTAAGTAGCTTGGATATTTTCTCATTTTAAAAGAAAATCACAACAATTTAATTCAAGCAATATAGAGAAACTCTTCCACAAAGCTGAATGATAAACAAAAATGTCAAGGACATGTCTTAATAGTGAACTTACTGTGGTTGGCAGCTCTTCTTTTCTCTATGAAGATAGAAAAACAAATTTATCAAGTGTATTAAGATGTCAGAAAAACACTTTGCATTAAAATGAATTGTTACATTCTACAATGGCGATGTTAAGTACAACAAATTAGACTAATAGCTACATGATGATACAAGAAAATGAAGTGAAACTGCAGACTGATCACATACAAAACTATATTAAAGGACGAGCCAGACAACTGAAAATACTGAATTATTCAAAATATTCTCTACAGAATAACCATGGTGGGGTTGATGACCATCTGTCAACTGTGCATTACCTCTGTAGGACACATAAGTCTAATTAAATGAGGACATTAAAAGAACACAACAGTAGTTAGACATTGCAGCAGCTAATACTAGCTGAGGACTGTGGTAAACTGTGCACTCTAAAGCTTTCACACGAATTGCATTTTGTATTTCTTAGACGTGTCACCCTCAACAACTGAGTATTTCAAAATAGACAGCAGCGTGTGCTGTCTGTGTTGAGTTTCGAGAAGTTTAAGCGTTGTGACAGCTGGCTGTCACGGAAATTGAGGACAGGGGAGTTTGGAGTGGGCATGTCAGATCAGTAGAATTAAAACCGCCATAATTTACAAAAACATCACACCATCTGATAATTTAAAGATTATATGAAGATTTATATTATGACATCTAACATGACAATTTTAAGATTTCCAACTAAACACGTTACTGTCTTATTTATGATAGGAATACTTCTTTCGACCTCATCTTCCTCAGGTAAAGAAGTAAACATACAGCTCGACATTCTCTACTTAAAAGATAATGTTCCCAGTCTGTCTCAATGAGTCATTACGAAATATTATATACTCTTACTGTCCCTTAGGCTAGCCCCTGCACATTCAGCTTGTCCAGTTCACGCGGCCCATTCTAGCCAGCAGCCTACATGGCTCTCACTAACTGTCAATCGCACTCACAGCCTCTGGCCTTAAATTTATGTGGAAAATCATATGAAAAACTGTATTATTTTTCGTACTAAAACAAATTAAATTATTCATAAAGGGAAAAGTCTGATATGAAGCCTACCGCACTCTCATTTAAAACAGATAACATTAGCTTATGTGCATCCAAAAAAGCAGATTTTGAATTTAGGAATAAACATCAATATAATGTTTTTAACGTGGATGCATAAAATAATAAGAGAGTTAGGAAGCACATTTCCTCTAACTGCAAAACTACCTGATCTGTAAATGTTGCCTGTAGTCACAACCGTTAACTTAGTGGCCCAAAGTGGCGCTAACATTATGCTAACGTTATACGAAGTGGTTTGCTAGCAGGCGCCAAAAAAAAAAAATTCTAGCAAACGTTGTTTTCCAAGTCGTATGTACAAAATGAGACTTGATAAATTGCCTAACAATGTCGTATGTGTTTTACAAAGACTTTAGTTTTAAGGTTTTGTGGAAGTTTAATTTAATTTCTTACCTTAAGATCTGCACGAGCCGATCGAGTAACTGCCAAGTCCACTGTGTGATTGTACAATTCCTTGCAGACTTCATATCCATCCGTGCGACAGAACTATAGAAAACTTTCCTGGCAAGTTGGCCCGATTAAAAAAGCAATGTCATTTGATAAAAGGTTGAAGTAGTCGTTAAAGGCAATGGTAACCACTACGAGTCCCAATTAAATTATTAATCACCACTATAAGTAGCACTACTTTCACAGCAGAAGGATATCAGTCTGGTAACAAGAACGTGATTGGTTAATTCAACCGAACTTTATTAATACTGTACGACCTTACAGCCAAAAATGTTTTAAATACCAAACCACAGAGACAGTTGTTAAATAAAAAATATTCTATATTCTATAAAAATGACAAATTATTATTAACAAATGGGGAATATGTGTATAGATAGATTAATTCAAGTTATTGTTGTTAGGATGGCTGCCGGTACTGCATAAAATTATGGGAAAACGTTTTTTTTTTTTTTATCTCTGAATCCGGAGGCAAAACCTGCCCAAATCAGGAATAACTCCTCAACCATATGGCCTATATTCATTATTCTGGTTACTTTTGAAAGAAGCTAACATGAATCCATGGTATTTAAACCATTTCTATTACCATTCCAGAGTCAAATGAAGATGCAACGAAGGAATTTTTTATCCTTGCCTTGTAAAAATGCACTATAACAATAAAGCACTATGACCATTAAGTTCCAGTAGCCAATCTTTCTGCTGAATTTGTTTTCCAAGTCCTATACTACAATTGTAACTGTAAACCTGATGGAAATACACCAAAATGCAACATTTATGATGAAAATATATATATTTTCCCACGTACTCAGGTTTTGGCTTGTTTATGTTAGCCTTTAATGTGATTTTGAATTAAAAATACTATTTATTTGTATGGCAACAAGTTGCAAGTAACATAAACCTCCAAAAATCATTGAAGTATTACTAAAAACAATGGATATTGCTGAGTATTGGTTAATTTTTAAGAAGTCTATGCTGTACAGGCAGATAAATGGAGAACAGGCATTGAAACCTCACTCTTCATGACAAAAAAACAGCCCTAAGGGGCCTGCCTTGCCTATATTGTTATTAATTTGCTTGATGTTGATATTGGTGTCGGTAAAATGGTTTACATGAACTTTTAGCTGATGTTCTGTTTAATTTGGTGCATGACTATGTTTCTACATGATTTGTGCTTGTTGTGAGTGTGATTTGAAATACCCAAAAAATCTGATCTGGATTCTGGATAGGATTGGATGATCAAATTCGTATCCCGTTTTTTTACGATCATCACATAACCGGGTTTTGAAATACGCAATTTTGAGATCTTATCCAGATAACCTTGATCCAGTTTATAAGTTTTGAATACTGAGCCCAGGCATTTTCTTCAGTATCTTGTAAACACCATTGTTCATGACCTTCAAATCCCACACATGGATAAAAGGTAGGCCTATAGGCCTATATTACATGCTGATAGATAGATAGAAATAGATAGATAGAAATACTTTATTCATCCCCGAAGGCAAATTCAAAAATCCAGAAGCTCATCAAAACATAGAACAACAAAATTAGCACGTTAATATTAAAAATTCAAAAATTCAGGAGGAGTTGAACAGTCTTATTGCTGTGGGGACGAAGGATCTCCTGAATCGCTCCGTTCTGCAGCGCAGTGAGAGGAGACGACTGCTGCAGCTGCTCCTCTGTTGCTCCAGGAGGCTGTGGAGAGGGTGTCTGCTATTGTCCATTATAGCTTTCAGTTTGTTCAGTGTGCCCCTCTCCACCACAGATCTTAGCGGGTCCAAACTCCTGCCCAACACTGAGCCTGCTTTTTTGACCAGCTTGTCCAGTCGCTTGGTGTTTTTGTCTGTAAGGCTGCCTCCCCAACACACTGCAGCAAAGAAGAGTGCACTGGCCACCACTGTGTGGTAGAACATGGTCATCATCTCCACACACACATCAAAGGACCTCAGTGTCAACTAGTTCTGGCTGTCATATAGACGTCCAGATTGTGGCCTTTCCGAACGTCTATTTTCGAGTAGTTCTGTCTGTAATTAGACGTCCAAAATCGGGCCAGGCTGGACTACTTTAAGCAATGTCATTTATCGACTAGTTCTGGCTGTCATGTAGACTTCCAGATTGTGGCCTGTGATATCAACTAGAATTGAACGTCCACAGATGTTGCTTTCTCAGTGGGTTTAGGCTGTGCTGTCTGTGTTTGTAATGGATACATGATCAAGTACATGACCAAGTAACTTGTTTTTACAGGATTTGCAGGCGACACAGAGGAAGAAGTGTTTCAGTTCGCCAAGGATCCATGTTCTACAAGTCCCGCAGATCCCTCCAGAACCACCTGGAATTCATTTACAGGTGGGTTTGTTTTGTCTGTTGCTGATAGAACTCAGTTGAAATCGGACCAATGAGTAAACAAAGCTATCTTGTCTGCACAGTGTTAAGATATCACTTAAAGGTAAAGAGTACATGCAGGTATTTTATTCTGAAAGTGACAGGACATAAAAGTGGTAACTTGAACACCACCATGATACCACCACTAATTACTATGCTTCAATATGCAGTTTGCTATGGACTGAATCAATGGATTAAAAAAACAGTAGCCTATGTCAGCTCTGTAAGAGGGAGGAGACAATGTGTTACCATGGTAACTGGCCCAGAGTTAGAATGCATTTATGTTATTACTGTGCAGCACTTTGGTCAATGTGCTCTATTGATGAAGTTGGTGGTATATAATTGAAAACCCAGAGTTTCTCTCCTCTCATTTCTACTTTCTGGAATAGGCCTCTGGCTCCTAGAATTAAAAAAAAAAAATCAGTGTGAGTTTTTATATTCAGTTTTTATCCATTGGGCTAGTGATATGTTCTTGTTTTCATGTCTTTGTAGATTTTCCCAAGGACTGCGCATGAGGCAAGTTGACCTTATCGAGGACGGTGTTGCAGCAAGTAGCAGAACCTTAACAAAGATGGCTTCGTCTTTGAGAAAAGTATATCACACCACATTTTTCCTTTAGTAAAATTAAAAACACCATTGGTAAACTGGCTTATAAGCCACATCAAGATAATTGGAGATTCTTCATTGCTCAAAAAAATATGGTTGGCTATACATTATTCTTTATGGCTATACATTATTCTCTTATGTCAGAAACCTACCATGACTTTCCAGTTAGTATTTAGCAGTTAGTAATGTTGTGCTTCGTGTTTTCCTATATGCAGGTCTGCAGACACGCTATTCACAAATTGCGCGTCAAGGGTTAGGTTAGGGTCAATTGTCAAGGTAAAATGAAAGTTGGCAGCCGACATTGCTTTGTTACGCTGGATGAAAGTAAGTTCTCACACAAAAGGAAGGTAAGATACATTTGCTCAATATGTGGAACTTTATTTGATAGAACCAGTTTTCAAATGACAAAGTAAATCATCCCATTTGAAATTGATAGTTGTTTGTACTTGTGCTGTTTTTTGTTGGTTATTGCTGTTAGACTGAAATGAGTAAACAAATAATAGACCTTATGATTTATTCCTTGACCAGCAAAATTAATAATCCATCTGTGTACTATGAAGTTAGACTCAATGTCTTTTGAACACCCATGTAAATTGAATTTCAAAGTGCTTGTATTAATTTGATGTACTATATCCCTAACAATGTTTGACAGTACAACCGTGGGAGGATGGGACCAGCATGGAGATGGAATAAAAAATGGGTTTTTGGTATCTTGGAAGTATCACATACCACCATGAGACCCATTCTCAAGATTGTCAGGAAGCGTTCCACGGACCAGCTTCTGCCTATCATAAAGCGCCATGTTAAGAGAGGATCAAGCATTGTGACTGATGACTGGAGAGCTTACAAGAGAGCACTGTCAGAGGAAGGATACGATCATCATACTGTCTGCCACAAGAGACACTTTGTAGATCCTGGTTCCAGATGTCACACACAGAATTTAGAGAGAGCCTGGCAAACCTTTAAATGTGATGTTTGGCGTCATAGAGGAAATAGGAGCACAGGGCTTTTAAAAGAACATTTAAGGGTTATTGAGTGGGAGTACTGGCTTGGACGATGTCACAGATATGGCGTTCTTGGCCGGCTCATTCATGATCTGAGGAAACACTCATGAATGTAAATAGAGACCTTTACAGTGGCATAGTTTCATGTGGGGGCCTGGGATGAGCGGAAAGAAAAGCTGTCATTGAAAGGTGCCGCAGTGCCATGACCCCAGAGGTCAAAGAAAAGATTTTGAAAATGAAGGAAGAGGGCTTCCAATCGCCATCCAAGTAAACATGTGAATTGTTGTATTGTTAAAGGTCAGGTTGCAGTTCACACCTACAGTATGTAGTATGTTATATTTGTATATTTGTAGCAGTGGCTTGTAGTAATTTCCATGCCCATGTTTGCACTTTACAGTTTATTAAGAAAGAAGTTCAAACCGTGATTTTTCACCTCCTCACCGCCAGCTCATTCATGATAGGAGGAAATTCAACACTCATGAATGTAAATAGAGACAGTGGCTGCATAGTTTCACAAGTAGATGCATCTAAATCCTACGCATTTAACGTTTAAGATGGTAGAACAGTTAACAGGACTGTTTTCATTGCTGAAATAAAGCTTTAAAAATGTCTTTTTCTCCCTTTTTGTGTTTTATACCTTAAATAGTAACTAAACCCCAAAACCAATGTTTCCAGCTGTAAACTATTATGTCTACGTATTTAGTAGTGTTGGTGATTGATTCAGGTCCAAATCTGTAGTTAATTAAAAATATACATTTTGTGGTCAAAATATGCACGTGGATTGCCCCCTACAGGTTGAAACCAAGCTTTACCGTTATATTCCTAAAGCAGACTAATCTTTTTTTTTTTTAATACTTTTTATTTATTTACATATACAAAGAACATGAGATCATCATGGGTGATAAAGTTAAAATCAAAATATTCTTTTACACATACACACATACACATACATCATAGCCTAATGTCACACTATTCAAGGTGCATACACGATCCATTTTTCCCAGCGTTGCATACATTTCTCCAACTGAAGTCTTAAAACAAATGTAAGTCTTTCCATACAGTAAATTTCTTGAATGATCCCATGCCACTGGACCATGTTGGGGGATATAGTTGCAACCACCTTCTGGTTATGGCTTTCCTACCACTTGCCAAAAGAATCTTCAACAAGTACCTGTCCTTATGTAGGACTGTTTCCGGAATTTTACTGAGATATAAACCAACAAAAGAAAAAACTAAATCCACCCCTATTATTTTATTCATCTCGGTTGACACCTCCCTCCAAAATAACTGGATTTTCGGACAGGCCCAAAAAACATGAAAATGGTTAGCCATAGAGGTTCCACATTGTCTCCAGCAGAAGCCTCGGCTCTGTGTGCCTGTTTGTAGTGCTGTTAATTTAGGAGTTATGAAAAATCTCACTACATTCTTCCAGCCGAACTCTCTTAATGATCTTGAATTTGCAGTGGTCGCTTGTGTCTCACATATTTCTATCCAGGTCTCTTCTGAAATTTGTGTTTCTGACTCCTTCTCCCATTTTTGTTTAATGGATAACGTAGAGTGATTTTTAGAGGCTTGTATACTTCCATATATTCCTGAGACCAACTTTTTATTATCTGTCTTTTTATATGTCTCATGAAATATATAAATAAAATTGTATTCCTTCTCCTCCTTGATTTGTAATTTTTTATTATAATAGTCTCTGACTTGCAGGTATCTATGGAAGTCCTGCTTCTCCAGTCCCGAAATTGACTCATAAGTCTGAAATGTACTGTTTGAGATGAGGGAACAAAAAGACGTGATACCTCTCCTAACCCACTGTTTAAAGCCCCCGTCCAATCTAGCAGGTTCAAATTCTGGATCATATGCTATCCAATTCAAGACTCTAGCCTGTTTCTCTATTTGTAACTTCCTCAAAACTTTAAACCATAGTTTAAGAGTGAATACAGTCCATTGATTCAAGCTATTATAATGTCTTTCAGCTTGGTTTTTATTTCCTATTATAGATTGTATTGGAATTTTCAACTGTGTAGTTTCCAAGCATTTCCATTTAGATTCATAATTTGGAGAGCACCAGTATACTAAGGGTTTCAATTGTGCAGCATAATAATAATCCTGTAAACATGGTAAAGCTCTTCCTCCCTTCTCTTTTTTCAGCTGCAGAGTCTTGAACTGAACCCTAGGTCTTCTACTGTTCCAAATGAACCTTGAGATCCAGGCATTCCACTCATCAAATTGTTTTTGGGGTACCTCTAGAGGCAGACACTGGAAGAGATAAAGAAGCCGTGGCAACACATTCATTTGAATGATTTCTATTCTATTACTCATATCCAGTGAGAGGAGGGTCCATTTAGAAATATCAGATTTGATCTCTTTATTAATGGGGCCGTAGTTATTTTCAAAAAGTTTTGACATATCTTTAGTAAGGTTTATTCCTAAATATTTTATTTTGGGCGAATCCCATTTAAAATTATATTTCCCTTTAATATCTGGGTGGGGAATATAGTTAAATGTAAGGGTTTGGGTTTTTTGGATATTAAACTTATATCCAGAGTATAAATTAAATTTTTTTAGCAGGGACATCAATTTAGGGATGCTTGAGTCTGGGCTTGTAATAAAAAGCAGAACATCATCCGCAAATATACAAGTCTTATGTTCTTCTCCTCTAATCATAGTCCCCTTTATCTCAAAGTCCTCTCTAATTGCTTGAGCAAGGGGTTAAATAAATAATGCGAATAGGGTCGGACTCAGGGGACAGCCTTGGCGTGTCCCTCTTTCAAAATGAATAGTTTGCGACAGGTGCCCATTAACCCTGATCCTGGCTGTTGGAGAGAAGTATAACGCTCTAATACATTTAATAAAACCATCTTTGAAGCCGAATCTTGCAAGTACGCTGTATAGATATTCCCAACCCACCGAGTCAAATGCCTTTTCGGCATCTAGACTGACTAACATTGCACTGATGTTTTCTGATGTAATATGACTCACCACCTGTAGTGTTCTCCTTAAATTATCCTGTGTCTGTCTGTTTAATACAAAGCCTGTTTGGTCTAAGTCTACCAGCTCCGGAACAATGGATTCCAGTCTCTTAGATAGGATTGAAGCAAATAATTTATAGTCTACATTCAAGACTGATATTGGTCTGTATGAGCTGCATTCCTTTTTATCTTTTCCTTTTTTCAGGATGATAGAGATAACTGCTTCCTTCCATGATTGGGGGGCTTCTCCTGTTCTCAGTGTATGGTTGAAACAGTTAAGCAGGACAGGTGTTATCTGTGGTTTGAATGTTTTATACCACTCAGACGGATACCCGTCTGAACCTGGAGCCTTATTAGCTTTCAATCTCGAAATGGCTTTGTTCAGTTCTTCTGCTGTTATCTCAGCCATAATTTCTTTATTTTGTTGTTCTCCTATGGATGGCAAATCTAGTGAACTTAGAAAAGACTAATATAATAATAATATAATAATAGACTAAGACTAATATCTGCCATGGCCGGTTGGGTATATAGTTCTTTATAATATAGTTTAAAGGCATGTTGAATGTCCTCTGATTCACTGCAAACCTTTTGTGTCTTGGGGTTTCTAATCTTATAAATCATATTTTTCCCACGTTGTTTTCGAATCCTCCAGGAAAGTAGTTTCATCGCCCTATGCCCTGTCTCATAACACCTTTGTTTGGTAAATTTAAGTTGTTTTTCAATTTCCTCATCATATATGCCATTTATAACCTGTTTAATTTTGTTTATTTTAGTTAATATCTGAGGATCTTTTTGTTCCATGTGTCTAGTTTCTAATGACTTCAGTTCCTCTTGTAGTTCAACAAGTCTTCTCTGTTTTTCCTTTTTACGAGAAACCGTGAGGGCAATAATTTTGCCCCGAACAACTGCCTTTGCTGCGTCCCATAAAGTATTTGGAGACACCTCTCCATTATCATTATTTTGTAAATATGTTTCAAATTCTTGTTGAATCTGTTTCTGCACTGTTTTGTCATTTAAAATGCTCGTATTAAGTCTCCAAAGTGTATTTTTCCGTTGCTTAGTTATTTGCAGGGTTAGGTACACCCCTGAATGATCAGATACATCCCTGATCCCTATTTTACAGTCCCTGACTCTGTGCCAGTCTGACTTATACATAAATAAGTAATCAATTCGTGAATATACAGAGTGACATGGGGAATAATAGGTGAATTGTTTTTCTCCTGGATGAGACTCTCTCCACACGTCAATCAGACCCAGCTCTGCAAGCATCCGCTGGACTAAGATGGCATTTGGACTTTTCTTTTGGCGCTGATTAGATGTATCTAATTTTGGTTGAAGTTGGACATTAAGATCACCACCACAAATTAGAATTCCTTGTGTTTCCAAAACTATCAATTCAAATAATTTCTTGAAAAACATTTTTTTGCTCCCTGGGGGGGCGTACACATTAAGTAATGTTACTTCTTCATTGTCTAATTGACCCTTTACTAAAACAAATCCCCCTTCCTTGTCTTTCACTTCTGAAATAAATTCAAAATTTACTGCATTGGGGATCAGTATAGCCACTCCCCTCCTACTGCCTGATTTATGAGATGAGTAATAGGTATTTTGAAATCCAAGTTTTTTAAATTTTTCATGTTCTAAAGAAGACAGATGAGTCTCTTGCCAAAAAACTACCTGCAGCTTTTCTCGTTTAATTTTAGCTATAATTTTACTCCTTTTGATCGGATTATGCAGCCCATTGACATTTAGTGTGACTATCTTATATTCCTGATGATGCATATACTCTTTTCAACCGGTGTACACCTGTGTAACATCACCCATGATATCCCGAACAAGAACAGTGAACAAAAAAACAGAAAAACAAAAACCAAAGACTCCCAAGTCCGAAGTTCAAATAAAACCTCAAGTTGAGAGGAGATCCTCGCGTCCGTCAAGGGCCTCTCGTCAGTATCAGAGGAGATACTGTGCACCGGTGACATTCTTTTGAGTCAGTTTCTCCATAACCGGTATAAAGGTCCATCTTGTCAAGTACAGTAAATAACATTCTCTTTATAAGTTGGCAGAGAGTTGAGAAACACAGGAATTCCCAGGTGAAAGGATATACTGAAAACTTTTAGCAAAGAAGGATCTAATTCCTTGGTAGACTGAAAATTAATTTGTAAATGCATTTTCTTTCTGTGTAGAAAAATTCAACATAGGTGAGTTTGGGGAATTTCTTAAGTTCTCCTTGTAAGTAAACAAAAATTAAAGGCTCAGAAGCCCAAGTGTTATCATCTTAGGTAGGCTATATAGTTCAAATTTAGGTAAATTTAAGTAGAAACGGCAAACTATTGTATTTAACTGTTAAATATAAGGTTCAACTTAAACAAATCTGGGTAATTATAGTATTAATTCTCCTGGTAAACTGACTAATGATAAGTCATCCACTTTACATGGGGGTTAATAACACTTTTCTTTTGAAGCCCAGTGTTAAAAGGGTTAAGGTTAGGCTAAACAATTAGACCCAAATCATCACAGGATGATATTTCAATTATCAGTCACTAGGTTCAACTTCTATAGAGGCACATGGCTGCCGCAATGTGTGGAGATATTTACCCTCAGGCGTTTCACTCGCCAGCAGCAGATGCTCCAGGTGGAGCACGCTGAAAGCTCCGTAGTCTCTCTCTTATCCGCCCTTGGTCCACTACCTGTCTGCGGCGATCTGCACCTGCCTTCTCCCACGTTGCCAATCTCCGCTGCTTCAGCGCTGCAGAGTCAGGCTCCTTAACATTCTCCACAGGGAATCCTCTCTTCTTCAGGTCTTTAGCCGCCTCTGCCGCGCTCTCGTAGATCTGTATGCCGCTGTCAAAAAACACCTTCAGCTTAGCTGGATGTGACGTTTGGAAGCGGATTCCTTTGGCTTTAAGCTCTCTCAGTATCCTCACATATGCCTTTCTTTTCTTCAGTATTTCGGGGGGGGGGGTAATCTTGATGAAAATAAATCCTTTTCCCCTCGTAACGAACTTCTTTCTTTCTCCACGCCGTACGCAGTACCTGTTCTTTCACTCTGAACTCGAGGAAGCAAATCACCAGTGATCTAGGCGGTGCGTCTTGGGGAGGCTTTGGGGCAAGTGCCCGGTGGCAGCGCTGTATTCCGAGGTCCATATCCGCGACCAGTGGGCCGACTTCTGATTTTATTAGCTTCGTTACAAACTCCGATAAATTGGACCCCTGTGATTCCTCCGGTACTCCATATATACGGAGATTGTTCTGGCGCGAGCATGCTTCTAGCTCGGTTAGCTTAGCCTGCAGGACCTCTTGGTTCTCTAGCGCCAGGGTGAGAGCCTCCTTCGCTGCCGTATCCCAATCTTCAATATCAGATATGTGCTGTTCAGCCTCGCCCACTCATGCTATGGTGGTTTGTAGCTCACCTGTAGCTTCTGGTTGATTTCTCCTCTAAACTCGTTCAACTCCTTCTTCATGTCGTTACGAAAGGAAAGTCGAAATTCACTCATTTCACTTTTAACATCCGACCTGAGCGCACAAATCTCGTTATAGATGGCCTGCATGACGGGGTTAGCTTCTTCCTCGTCAGCGCTGCCCTTGTTCTCATAGCTTTCCTCGTCGCTGTAGTATGTTTTTCGACAGTCTCTCCTTTATCACATCTTGAGCCTTGTTTACATTTAGTCTTTTTTTGCTTATCCCCTTCCATGCTAAGTTTCAGTGCAGTTTTTTTAATCTAATGTTCTCCAAAGGGGATAAATATCCGACCGGTTGGGAGCGGGGTGTTTAGGCTGCCATTCGCTTCAGCGTCACCACCAGAAGCCAAAGCAGACTAATCTTAGTGTAATTCTCTATATTAGGTATCTGACGAAATGACTTATGATGCAGCACACTTCTTTTAAATGCATGCAAATGTGTTACACTTTACTGAACACCAAAAATGAAACATCATGATTAGGTATACTGCATTATAGATGCATCAAAATGAACCTCACTTTACTTAAAGCATACATTCCATCCATTTTCTTCCACTTATCCTCTAGCAGGGTCATGGGGGGGCTGGAGCCTATCCCAGCATCTTTTCGGGCGAGAGGTGGGGTACACCCGGGACAGGTCGCCAGTCCATCGCAGGGCAAACACACATAGACAGACAACCATTCACACTCACTGCCACACCTACGCTCAATTTAGAGTATCCAATTAGCCTAGTCCCCATTTGCATGTCTTTGGACTGTGGGAGGAAGCCAGAGTAGCCGGAGAGAACCCACACAGGAGAACATGCAAACTCCACACAGAAAGATCCCATGACAGAGCCGGGACTCGAACCCAGAACCTTCTTACTGTGAGGTGACAGCGCTAACCACTGCACCACCGTGCAGCCCGTAAAGCATACATTGATAACTTATATATACTTATGGCATCCTATGAGTCCTTATAACGGTTGATTGTTGAGGTGTGTGTATAGAGGGGTATAAGTAGTTATAATGTATTATAAGCCCCATCAGTCAGCCTGTAGTTTATAACCAGTCAAGAGCACTCATAAGGCCCTTGGATTTATAAGTCATTATAAGCTAGATTTATAACTGTGGATATAGTGCATCATAAAGCCTTATGTGTGTCTATGAGTGTAGTTGTAATGCATTATGATTGATTATGATGAGCATTATAATTTACTATGAATGTGCTCATAATGCACTATAGATGAAGAAAGTGTTACCCAAAAGTGTGTTTACATTGTGATCTGTGCTGTCCCCAAAAGTGCAGAGAGGTGCATGATCATGTCCTTCATGCACGAAGCTATGTGCTTATGTCTAGCGCAGGAGCCTTCCTTTTCACTGTTTGCTTGTTTGTTTGGCTCTCAACATGTCAACTTTGTAACATTTTAATACAAAAGTGTGTTGGTGCAGAGTAACAGGTTATTGAAGCAGGAGCAGCAGCGTCCTCTGCTGATTGCAAGGAGATGTGAAAAAGCTTACAGCACCTGGTATTCCCAGGCGGTCTCCCGTCCAAGTACTAACCAGGCCCAACCCTGCTTGGCTCCGAGATCGGACGAGAGCGGGCATGTTTTTTTTTTTTTTAATCTTTTATTATCAAAAATATAGCACCATTCTTATTTACAAACATTTAAAGGGCAGACATACATATACAACATACATACACATACATACATACACATACATAACACATATGTTGAAAACAAAATATGACCTCCGTGTACAAAACCACCTCCCCTATCAAAACAAAAAGACACACAGCCACAATAACAAAAAACCCACAATGTTCCCAATGTAACCCTGCACCGTAGGGACCTGTAAGCGGATAGGATAAGCGGTAGAAAATGAATGAATGAATGAATAAAACAACCAGCGCGAAGCTATGGTTCTACCTGGTAAACAAAATGAAACGAACATACAACAACCAGCGCGAGCTATGGTTCTGCTTAATAAAATGAAACAAACATAAAACAACCAGCACGAAGCTATGGTTCTGCCTAGTAAACAAAATAAAACAAACATAAAACAACCAGCGTGAAGCTATGATTCTGCTTAATAAACAAAAAATACACAAAATACAAAAGCATAAAAAACCAGTCCTGCTTACAAAAAAAAACCTTATATATTAATAGTGACTGTATCGTTTTCTGTGATTCTGATCAAGCTGTTATGTCTACTGAAATGTTTATCGAATGTGTCTGGGTCTGCTGTAAATATTGTTTTGAGATGGTTAGAACTGTGTTTTTGAAGAAATGTATGACATTGATGGTTTTCTTGTCGTAAAGTGCAATGTTCCTCCTCATCCATAAGGCTTTCCTGGCTATTGTGAGGATTGTATTTATGAGTGTTATGTTCTGTTTTGCGTGTTTTTTTGTGAGCCCGAATGTCCAGTTCCATTTCCAGTCTACATTCCTGTGTGGTGTGTAATTACAGTGTGTTTGCAGTATTGTTTTGACTAAGTTTTGTAAAGGTAGGGTGTGTGTACATGAAAAAAGTAAGTGATCCAAATCTTCTGGTTCGTGATTACAAACTGCACATGTCCGTGAATACTTATCCTTGTTGATCTGGTGTAGTATGATTCCGGTGTATATTCTTCTGTGCCTTATGTTGTAGTCCATGCTTATTGTCTTGCTGTCCATTA
This sequence comes from Seriola dumerili, assembly GCF_002260705.1. Classification (NCBI taxonomy): domain Eukaryota; kingdom Metazoa; phylum Chordata; class Actinopteri; order Carangiformes; family Carangidae; genus Seriola; species Seriola dumerili. Next base: position 70,264 of record NW_019175625.1, read on the forward strand.
GTGGTGTGTCCAAATATGTCCATATTGTATAGATGTCCATGTCCGGGCATGATGTTTTCCAGTGTTTTTCTGCTGTGGGGGGCCTTTGGATACGTTGAATGAGCAACCGGTACCAGGTCCTTGTTTTTGTTTCCTTTAAGTCATTTACCTTGTCCTTTATTTTGTGCTGGAACTGGGGAAGGGCGGCTCCGTTTCCCTTCTCTTTTTGTTTTAACAGGCCACGCCATGTAGGGTCAAGGGCTTGTTCAAATTTTCCCTTTAGTTTTCTTACATTTTCTTTTCTATAATTAACATTCTTTGTTTTCAGTTTCTCACACACTAAATTTACGTTAAAAAACCCGCTCCCATCCACTATGTCAACCACCCTGGCCAAACCAGCGGCTCTCATAGGGCCGCTGATTAGAACCCTTCACCCACACATGAAAAAAGGACAGTCAAGGAGAGGTAACTGCAGCACATGCTCTTTATTACTGCACTTAGGCCAGAGATGGGGCAGAATTTTCATCTGCTCACTGAAAGCCATGTAGAAGTTGGCCGTTAGGCCGTCACTTCCCGGACTTTTGTTTTTGTTTAGATTTTTGATTGCGTTTTCTATTTCTTTTATTGTTAATTTGCTATCACACCACATTTTATCTTCCTTGTTTACCTTCCTGTCTATGTAAGAGATTATTTCTTCAGTTTTACTTTTATCACTGCCTTCTTTTTTGAACAGGTTTTTGTAGTATTCTGTTATGATTTCAAGTATTTTTATCTTGTCTTTATGGATAATTGTTAGGAAAATTATCAAATAAAACTCAGGAACACCGTCTGAAAATTATAAGAGTAGGATATTTATTCTTGCAGCAAGGGAACAAGTTACACACCAGAGCTCACAGTGCAAATGTTCAACGGATGCAAGATTCACATAGAATTTTATACACAGAATCCGTGAGACCAGACATAATAGAGCCTTATCATAGTTAATGTTTTGGTGTACTGGCCGGGAGAAACAGCGAAGGTCACTGCGCTCCTCTCGGACAACACCTGTCTTACAATAATAGAAAGTTCTATTCAGGATAATACAGTTTCTCAGGATAATACAGGATAATACAGTTTCCCTCTAAGATGTTTATGTTATTCATAAAGTATCACAATTTTTCCAACATTTCCCTCCTGTTAATACTTTATGAACTTCCAGAAAATAAAAAACTCAATTTAAAGCATTTCATCACACAATAAGAATTCTTACTATATACATACAAGTGAATTAGGTTCATCCGTATTTTCCACACACTACTCTTCTTCACAGATTGTCATAGTGTACTTCATAGTTCGTTCACCCATCATCACAAGGCACATTTTTAAACAATACTTTCATTATCAACCTCATCAACATCAATATCAGTTGGTATGTATTGGTACATCATAGTTTTTGTTATGGCGGTATCAATCAGCCTTTGGATGAGTCCTCGTAGACATGGTATGCAACAACAACCACAGACAGAAAGAAGAGCCGCTGCAACTGAAATAGAGACTAGAAAAGAAGAGATTAGTCCACTCCACCTCCCAAACCAATTCTCCATCATTCTGGTAAAGGGGTTGTCTACACCAGCATTTTCTGCCAGCTCCTGTGAGAGAGGCCTTGGATGGCTCTAGTAATGCTTCCGTCAGGGGCTGTATTGTTTGGAATGAAGGTGCAACACATCTCACCGAACATCTTACAAACCCCTCCTTTCTCAGCTAAGAGCATATCCAGGGCCATTCTGTTCTGCCATGCCATCAGGCTTGTTTTCTCTAATTGTTCAGCTATACCTTTAAACCCATCTCGTGTGTAGTTCACAAACCGTTGTTGGTTATAATAAATGTAATTTATCCAATCTACATTTTTATTGATTGTAACCCACCAAAAGAACAATGACTCAAATCCTGCGGTTACCTGATTTCGAGCTTTGTATTCGTCAGGTACCCCTCGAGGCACCCCGATCTCATCGACGTATACATGTGTATCAAATGATCTGAGAGGATTTGTTCTGCGTTTTATTCTATGTGATTTGAACATTCCTTTTGATGCTACAGTATCAGTCAAGGGCAATACATAGAATGGCATAACTAATTGGATCAGAGCACATTTCCCTTTCCAGTCATAAGGTAAAATTGACCTCAGTGTTTTACCTCCACAGAACCACCACACATCAGCGTGAGGAATGGACTGGTCCTTTAACCAGTCGTCCTGAATGCCTGTGCCGTTAGTTGATAATGTAACGTTGCACCACGACAGCTCCCCCACATCCTGCCCCGATCCTCTTCGCTCGATACAGGTGTAATTACCTGCATACGGGCTGAAATGAGGCGGTTGGGTTTCTGCAGTTGGAGGGAACAGATAGTGCAAGATGGTACAGTCCTTGAGAGGGTTAGGAGAGTTGAATAGCCTGAGCATACACTGAAATCCATCTGGATCATTGTTTTGATTTAAGGGAAATGGAACTGTGCCTAACCCAGGCCTGGCTGCCGCACATGCTAGACAGTTAGTTGTATTTGGTTTATTGTTTTGTGCAGTATAAATTAACCATCGAAGCCATTCACTTGTCTCAACAAACAACACGGTCTCGTCCCCTATTCGTCATATACTGCCGTTTGGTCATTGCCCCCTGCCGTCCACATCCTACGTCTAGGGTACCCCCTTTTCGTCAGTAGCAGACGGAAAGGGTCTGCCCATGGATTTGAATGCGTTTTAGTGACATTTCTAGCGAGAAATATGCATTTTGTTTTCACAATCTCTGTTCAGTGAATGTATACGATGTGTGGTTTATCACTTAATACGAAGCAATTTTCAGCTGTGGCAACAAGGTGTGTGTGTGTGTGTATGTGTGTGTGTGTGTGTGTGCGTGCGCGCGCGCGCACGCGCGTGTGTACGGTTTTTTTAATTAAACCATTAGTAAATACAATTAAGCAGAGAAAAATAAAGAACAAGAACAGAAAATAAATAAAAATGAGAAAGACAAGGATTTCGTGCGTGCGCGCGCGCGCGTATGTCAATCTCGGTATACTACAGTTTGGTCATTGCCACTGACGTTTTTTTTTTTTACATTTCATTCATAAAAGCAAGGGTTTGAGTTACAGGAAGTACATCGCTTGCCTACGTCTTTCTTTTCACAGACAACATACATAACAGACAGACTATCCCTAGTGTGTCTAGACACGTTGTTTATTTTTTATATAAACACAATATATAAACACAATAAAAACAAATAAGCAACAACAAGGTATACATTAACAATCCGCACATTGATGATGGTGCATATTAAGTTAAAATAGACCAACACGTTGTGTCACAGCAGGTGGTGAGATAGTGACGAAATTATAATTAAATATTTAATGAGTTTATTCTTGTTTTTATGCATGTATTTTATTTTTACAATTCCGGCGAGCAGACCGGAAGACCCACTGCCCAAACGTTGTTAATTTCCCTGGAAAATAAAGGTTTTCGATACCGGAAGAAAGGGAACGAGAAGGGGGTGTGGCTACCCGATCTGCGGACCTACCCGATTTGCTGAACGGCCGCCATCTTGTATGGTAACTCCACTTGGACAAACTTCATTATACAACGGTAACTCCACTTGGATAAACTTCATTATATATATTAAAACCTATATAAATAAATATAAATATTTTGAATAATACGGTCATATAATACGGTGCGCAATACGGTCGGCCATCTTGGACAGAAAAGTACGGCAGCTCCGTTTGGACAAATATGGGCCGTTCAGCAAATCGGGTAGGTCCGCAGATCGGGTCCGTCCGACAACTTTCTTCCGCCAACCATACCCCGCTCCCAGGTATGAAAAAATCTTTCCTCTCAAAACTGAATATGAAGTTGTGATAAATTAAATTTCCTACTCCATTAATCTTTATATTGCTTAAGATTTGTAGGTGAAATAACAAACCCTACTGTAAGAGCTGTATTAGAAAGAGACAGACATAAAATAGCTGTTTGTTGCATCAAAGTTAAATATCACCGCTAGCCAAGGCCTATGCTAACAAGTGTATAGGGTGAAAATATATACAATACACTGATCATGGTATTCTATAAGTCATACATATTTTAATGATATTGTGATTGTATGAATTAACAAGAGCAGCATTTACCTAGACCTAGCCTAGTTGTTTTTCTTTTTTATATAAGTCATTTTATTGCCCAGTTGTTTTTCATATTGTCATATGTAGTTTGGTGGTCTATTCCCTTTTGATTTGATTTGTCTCTCCCTGTCCGTCTGTCTCTCTCTCATTGTATATATGTATATGTATGTATATATATATATATATATATATATATATATATATATATGTGTGTGTGTGTATATATATATATATAGATTGATATATTGATATATTGTGTGTGTAAATTTCAGAATGACGAAACCAAAATTAAAGCCCTGTCCAAGATGCCAGGTCCATCAGCAGGCCAAACGGAAAACCTGCAGTTCCTGCTTTGCTGCTCTGCCGAGTAAGAGGTTGCAAGCAACCGAAAAAATCAATGATGACTGGGCTAATCGAGTTATCAAAAACAAAAACGAATCAAGGGTGGTGGAGTCTGCCAAAATTGCGGTAAGTAAAAATGCTCATGCTATATTAATTGAGTGGTAATCAATATTGTACATGCATACAGTACATACAGTATTTACATTACAAGCACATCCATTTATCTGTTTTAAAGCAATCCTTTCCATCAGTCCAGAAAATAAAACGCATTACAAAAAAAGCACTACAACATAACAGTACATTACAAGATAATAACATCCACACAATACACTCTTGGCCACACAGTCCAGATTAATAGTTAAACATAAATGATATTAAATGTCCATAAATCGGCAATATTCCAGACTACACTTATCTTAAAAAAAACTCGTGTCACGGCAGGGACTATGGATAGGGATGAAGAACCAGGAATCAAGTAGTGCTTTTTATAAACATCAAGTAAACTGCCCTCTGTTTCTGATTTTAACTCAAGATTCTCGTGCCAGTGGGAAGGTCCTCATAAACGTCAGTGTGGAGTGGACACCATCCATATTACTGTCACAACATTTGATAATTATTATCAAACATAATTTAGCACTGACAGTTGCAATTAAAGATATCCTCATGAATGAATATGTCTCTGTATTCATGTTACAATATGTCTTCAAGATAAGATATTCCTTTATTTGTCCCACAATGGCGAAATTTGCATTATTACAGCAGCAAGTGGACAATAGTAGAAGAGTAGCATTAAAAAGAAGAATATGTACAATAAATACTAACAATAATCATGTTAACATTAACATTAACACTTGTTGAAAGCATTAAAAGCACTTTTTTCCTGATTGGTTCTTAAAAAAGGAGATGGTCTGCCATTCATGTAGTAATGTAACACAAGGTATTGGAAATGTTTTTTTTATTTTGGTTTGTTTTTTTTTCAGGTCCAAAAACTTTCTGCCTTGGGCTATATGCCTTTGCTATTCATCAGCCGTAAACACAAGGGCACGGGGAAGTTGATGGCTGATGTCCTTACACATCTGCTTTCAACACAAAAGAGAAACACCTTTCTGTCCACCATGATGAGGGCATACACATACTTGATAAGTGGTAAGTGTTTTATGCAGAGTTCATTATTGTTTTGTATTGACTTTTCTGACTAAGTGTACAAAATTTATATTATTTGCTAAATTCACAACAGATGTGCACCTGACCAAGACCCAAAACCAGGACCTCCCCCAAGACCAGGACTGCCCCCAAGACCAGCACCGCCCCCAAGACCAGGACCTCCCCCAAGACCAGGACCGCCCCCAAGAACATCACCTCTCCCAAGACCATCACCTCGCCCAGGACCATCACCTCTCCCAAGACCATCACCTCCCCCAAGACCATCACCTCCCCCAAGAACATCACCTCCCCCAGGACCAACAAATGATTACTCTAGACCTATTTCCTATTGACCCTCAACCACCCAGGAAAAGTCAAAGTAAGTGATTTTACCTTGCAGCCCATCTGTAAATTTGTCCCATTTTTTAAAAGAATCAATGCACAATACAAAACAAGTTACATATGGTGAGCTTCACCCCTTTTAATTACACCCTAAACCCACCATCCACCCCAGGTCCCTCATCTACCCCAGGCCAAGGCAGACAAGCACCATTAAGGAAAAGACGAAGTAAGTAATCTTGCCTTGCACCTAATCTTTAAATTGGCCCTATGGTTTTGTAATTGTTTTACTATGAATTAAGTTAACCAAGGTGAATTAAGCCACTCCCCCAAGATACTGAATATATAATTCTCTACCTTTTCCCCTTGCACCCTTAGCCCCAGCCACAAGCACAGGAACCACACAAGAAGACCACAAAAAGAAGAAAAGCAAAAGTAAGTTGACATACTGTCTACCCCATGTGTATATTTATTTTCTTTGCAACTCATAAAACAACAGCCATGTCATGGGTGTAAGGATGTTTTCACATGCCCCCACCCCCCTTTTATTGAACCAAACTGAGGGTGTATTCACCCTTGGTCTCTTTCAGCCCTCAAATAACAATAAAATAACAATAATAACAATGACTCTGCATTATTGGGCATATGTGAACACTCCAAGCAAACTCAGACCCATTCACAGTGAACCGAACTAAGACCACATCATGAAGTGGTCTGAGTCTGGTTCACTTCGAAGCTTTTTGTGAAATGCATCACAACCCAGGTTCACTTTATTTTTTCATTTGCACTTTTAGCTTCTATAGTTCCCATATACAGCTGGAACAATTGACAGCCTACAGGAGGTCTTCTGGCTTCAGTTTTGTTGTATGTCATTTGAAGCTTATACATTCTAGCCAGCCTTACCCTATTTCTGTGTACATTGTATAATGTCTGGAAACCAGCAGTCTTCTTCCAAGTGAAAACTACTGTGCCCATAATGCAAAGTCATAAAAGGTCTGGGATCTCCACAAGAGAGGACGTGTGAACTGAAAAAGGACTGAGATCCCATCAGAGCTGAAGTGGACTGAAAAGGGATCAGAGTCCTCTTTCAGAAAAATCATAATAAGAACACAAAGAGATTTGAGTTTTTACTTTTCTCCTCTTCTTGGAGAGAGAATTCTAAAATCTATAGAAATTCTGCAGTTCTGGTATTTATACTGGTTGTAACATAGGTAGAGGGGTTTTTACTTGTAACTTGGCGTGTACATGCTTAAGTATTTTAAGGGAGGCCTAGAGGCAAAAAAAAAACAACAGACTCAGACCACCTCCTCATGAGGTCTGTTTGGTTCACTGTAAATGGGTGTGAGATTGCTTGAGGTACGCATAAGGTCAAAAATGCTGAGTGACTGTTCTTAGTTCACTTTGAGGGCTGAAAGGGACCAAGTATGAATACACCCTAAAAGGTGAATGTTTCTGTTTAAGTCTTGATGTTGCCTGAGTGAGTCTGAGTGTCATTCACAGAAACAATAGTGTACATTGTCCCATCCTGCCTATCTGCCCGCTTCTTATTACCTCTTTCCCCCTCATTAGCCATTAAAACTCTGTCACTCACTTCAACAAGTTTCCCACCAGGTATTTGCCTGGACCTCTGCTTACCAGCATCAGACTGCACCACTGCTTTTGGGAATACCCCAGGATCAACTTAAGTACTTCTGGTTATTGGTCTGTTGTTCAAAATACTTTTTTTGCTTTGTTATTTTTAGGTTGCAAATGCAGTCGACAGAAAATCTATCCATACGATAAAATATTGGAAAAGAGGATAAATGAGGTAAGATGTATAAACATATTTTTCATTAGGCTGTCTGATTATCTCTTGACTTAGGTCTGACTTATCTTTAAATCCACGTGACAAAACAGTAACACAGAAGCCAGTAGTTATCAAACCTTTTCAACTATCAAACCTCTCTTAATTTCTACCAACATAAATTCTAAACAAAAACAACAATGCAAATTGAATCCTGCAACATTTTTTTTGAGTTTACAAATAAAACATTTGAAATCTTATCAAGTAAATGATATTTCAATAGTGAAATCATTACAGTAACTGATTAAGTGTTTATGTGTGTTTCTGCAGGGGACAGCAGCAGAAGTCAAAGTGCGCTGGTTGCCTTGCTCTTCCTGGTAAGGCTTAATGGCTTAATATGTATATGTATTTATTCTTTAATTCATCCATTCATTTATTCATTCATACTATTTACACATTTTCTTTACCATAAATATTTATATTGTTATTGAATCCATAGCTACACACACACTTTGTATTTTAAAACGTGGTCCCTTTCAGCCTTCAAAGTGAACTACGAGCAGTGACTATGATTTTTTTGGGCAGAAGGAACACTCCAAACATACTCAGACCCCTTTTAAAGTGAACTGAACTGAGACCACGTGAGAACATGTGCATGCCAGCCTACAAGAAGTCATCTAGATCAAGTTTGTTCATATAAGATCTGAAGCTAATACATTCGAGCCGTTTGCATTTGCATTTGCTAATTCGTTTGCCAAACACCAGTTATTTTGTTCAAAGTGAAAACTACTCTTTAGATAATGAACCAAATTCAGTCCTCTTAAAATGGCCTATGAATTGGACTGCACCAAAACCAATCTGGTCTCTTTGTGTTCACATTATGAGTTCACTTAAAGAGGACTCAGATCACTTTGTAGTCAACTTAAGCTCCATTTCAGGTCTTAAGCCCAGTTCATGGTTACATGTAGATGCGAAGCAGATGCCTTTTCGGTGCCATTGCATCTTAGCTGACCCCCTCTGTGCCTGACATAGAGGCCTCAAAATACAAAATTCACCCCCTTTGTGGTGAGTATTTACATAATGACATGGTTAACCCATTACAGAACTACAAAGGGTTGACTCTAGGGACTGTTTCCAAGAGACTGTGTGGCCAGATCTCTGCTGGATAGGTCCAATATATTTCACTAGGAACAATATGAATGCTGTTTGGCAAACACCATAAACCAAATACAATTAGTCAACATAAAAAGGGCAAACCTTTATTTATCAGCTTCAGATTAACTTAAGCCAAAACACTAGTTGTGAGCTGTAGGCTGTACTGTATATGCTGTGTGTAAGATGATGTGTGGACTATTTGCAGTGGCAGAGTCTGGGAGGACACCTGGGAGCCGGCCAGCAGATTCACCTGATGACCTATACTGTTCTACTCTACTGTTTGTTTTGGATATTTGTTCTTCTCATTGTTTTGCACAATTGTTATACTATTTTTGGTATATTTGTTCATAATTAAATTCTCTATTATTTGTCTGTCAATCATTGACTACACTGAATAATTAATATGTCATGATTTTGTGCTGTATTTGAATGGAATAGTTTGCAAAAAGTTACATGTTGTGACAGAACAAATAAAAAATCATCATACTAACATCATGACAATTTTAGTCAGTATTTGTGGTCATTTTTGAGCAAAGTAAATGGGCTCCTATCCCTCATGACCTTTTTGACCTCTGATCACTTAGGAGCATAGACTGTAAAAAATAGGAGCACACCATCAGTTTGTTTTTGTTTTTTTTTATCATGGTTGCCTGTTCAGAACACCTATTACAGTTCTTAAGACGTTTTCAAACATTCCCAATGAAGACAAGAGACACATTTATCAGCTTTAACCAATGGTAATGATCTTTCAATTTGTGGTCAGGAAAGAACTATATGACGAAAAATATATAACTGAACTGAAACCTCACAGCATCTGTTTCATATCCTGTGCCGCTTACAAAGACAGATTGGTCACAAATTCAAAAATACAGTGTGCATGACATAAGGTGATCAGACATCAGAAATCAAAACTGCAGACATGAGCCTTGGTCACTGTTATCTGAAAGTTTAATAATTTCTTGTTATAAAACCAGGGACAGAGCTAGTTGTACTATATTTTCACTGACAATAGTTAATGTGCCCTGACACTGAGGACATTTGCTTGATCTAGTGGGAAATCTAAGGCCTGGTCAAGAATGGTTGGCCACATGCGGCCTGTTGTGCTGGTTAATCATGTCTTCATGCCGAATATGAGTTAGCTTAACTAAGACCATCAGGCCTGTCAGTGTTTTTTTGTTTTGTTTTTTACCTAGGGTATAGTTCTTCATCTGTAAGGGTTTCTCAATCACATATGACCTCTCATAGACTGCTAGCAAGGGGGCTAGGCATGAAGCTTGTGGCATCACTTGACTATTGTCTGTTTCATCACTATTCACTTCAAAATGGCAAGGGAAGAGCAACCTGGTAGCTTAGAGTTATTACAAATCACACCTGTCTGAGGAAGATTGCTGGGATGTTTGCATGTTCAGGCATGTGCCACACACCTGCTTGTTGAACAGCATTAGCAACAGACGGACGGAGAGAGAAGCTGGAGTTAGGCTTGTTAACCCAAACACATCAGTGATTTTTTTTAAAAAACCCAGTGTTGTTCATCTAAAAAGTGTACCCACTACCAGCCTGTGACTGCTATGTGTCTCGGGGCTGGTTGCAAGGGTGCTACAGTTGATCCTTTTGCATGATTATAGATGCATGAAACTTGCCACCCTGCCAATATCACTGGATATGACTATTTCAGCACAGCACAGAGAAAACTACCGCCATAACCTCTATGCATGCCCCCTTCAGACTTTTTATTGATGAAAATGCATGCTTCACATGCTCTTGAGGATCTTTAAAGGAACTGAGGAATAAGCCTAAGAAATACTAAGATTGTAGGTTGACCAGACGACTGCCTAACCCTAACCCTAATGAAAATCAGTGTCAGATTGATCTGTTCTATTTAGGCAAATTAGCAGGGGGCACACTCTAATCTGGGGGTATCTACCAACTTTGCACAGCCACATTGCAGTGCCAGGGGAACATTTAAGGTTTTCATTTGCCATGCTACAAGCACCTCATCTATAGATGTGGACATAAAAGAGTGCTGCACAATCACCTCCTTGTTTTAGTAGCCCAACATCTTTGGAATAGCACAAGGGTAGGGAACCTAGGGCTCGGGACCCACTAAAAAACCCAACCTTCTGGGAAATATTCCTCCCATCTAAAAATTTATTAAATACATTTTTAAAATTTATATATCAGACATACGCTCACATTAAGGATGAAAGTCTACATGTCTGAATATGAATAAATAAAATGCTTAAACAATACTTGATAATATTGCATGTGGCTCTAAGGGATCTGTCATACAACCATGTCATAAGAGGTATGCAGTGTCTCCCAGCACCCTTTAAAGGCTGTTTGTGGGAGCTGGGCCAGGCTGTAGAAGGGCAGCGAAGCATCTGCAGGAGTGATATGTGATCCTTTTGAAGAACAGGAGGTACACCCTCAATGGCCTTCAAAATAATTTCCAGCAGGCCATCGTTGTCAGAAACAAACTGGACATAGCACACACAGAAATACAAACTAACAGGACTGCTACTAGGTATCAGGATCATATGTTGCTGACTTTTCTCTTTCGCTAACCACAGTGAAGCAACATTTCACTAAATGTGTTATAGGAGTAGCCTATCTATGTATATGACCAATTCCTCTATCTTTGCTGTGGCTTCCTCTGGTCAAGAGACTTATGTGGCCAGTGTGTCATGTAAATGCATCCTGTCCATGAGTGGTCATATCCTGTACACCATAAGATGTATGACCCCATGTGCATACCATGCAGGTGTAAGCTGTATGAACGTTGTAATATTTTGACATGCTGTTGAGATCTGTGAAAGTTAGGAAGCCCTGGGAGATCCTGATGAAGACTGATTTCCATTGACAGACGTTGCATCATGTAGTTCATATGAAATTACACAATACTAGTAAAGGTTTGCACCATATTGTTTTATATTCAAAACATGCAAACATAATTTTACTGAGACTCAGGAAAAGGCAATGGATTGATCATTCCAACACAGGAATTTTATTTATTGAGGAAAGACCTTTAGGAATGAAGAGAACAAAGAAGTCTCAGAGAGAGAGAGAGAGAGAGACATAGAGAGAGAGAGCGAGAGAGAGAATCCACTGATTAATCTTCGTCAGAGTCACTCTGGTACTCCCAATCACTCTCAAAGGTAATTTCTGCTCCCGTTCCAGTCAGGACTTGTATGTAGCAGTTCTTTGCCTGCTTTAGCCTTCGGTTGCTTTCCTTTGTGTGCCTCATGGTTAGGCTCTGCAGACCTTGGATACCATCCTTACTCAGGCCCCACATCTCACCTTATATGTAAAAAAGATGAGCCTTTATTAGAAACAGAAGTAATGTATGGCAATTTGGCAAGTAGAAGTTAAATACATACTTGCTGCCTCACTGGAAAGCTGGGATGACATCTCCTTCAGACTGTTTGCATGGTTGCACAGAGATTTCCAGTGTTTGTCCATCTCTGTCACAAGAATCATCTTCTCCTCCTCCAGTCTCCTTACTGCCATCACCAGGTCAAATGCCCTCCTCTTCGTCCTCAAGTCAACAGAGTCTGGAATACATAGATGAAATATAAATCAGTTGTATTAAAGGTTGGTATTTAAATATTTATGGGATAACAATTGAGGCATAATAGATTTTGTGCAGGTGTGACTCTTCACATAGCAAACAGAGTTGTGTAATTCTACCATGTGTAAGCTGCCACGGCCAAATGTAGTCATCTGACAGAATGGTGTCCAAGGTCAGGTTTTCAGTAACCAGGGAGTTGTAGTTTTCCACTACTGAAGTTAATGTTGTCCTTTCCTCCCTGATCTTTCTGCGTATCCGGGCACGCCCTTTGCAGCCATCAGTGTCTTTGTAAAGACGCTGCGTCCTCCTTTTAATGCTGGCCACAAGGTCCTCAATCCGTCTAGCCACAGCAACAACATCAGCATCAGGCTGGGGTGTTGTTGCTGAGACAAAGAAAAGTGAAAGAGAAAGTGAGCCTCAGTCTTTCAATAATATTTCTCTGTAATATAGTATGTAATATTCTACATTCTGTCCACGCGTTGATATCAATGGTCCAGCTCTCTAGTTGAGTCTCTGTGATGTTCAATTCAGTTTTCATAGCCTCCAGATTGTCCAATTGGCTCTGCAAGGATACTGTGGCCTTCAAAAACAAATAAAAGACAATGAGGGAAATGCCTACAACTTTGAAGATTGTTGTTAAGGAATGTGGAGTACAAAACTGATTAGTTACCCCAGTGTTGTTCATCTATGGTACTGCATCAAAATTAAATATTTAGTCGAGTCTTCCCTGTTTTTGTGATATGCCACTTTATTTTACATTATTGCTATGCATGCTGCAATATTGAAAACTTGTGTTTTTACCTTACGATATCGGCGGGCAAGGGTGGAAGCCAAGTTGTCACACTTTTGTTGGTTCCAGCGCATGGCCATAACCGTCAGCATGTCTATGCGTCCTGCAAACATAAAAAAAAATATATCATCACCCTTCTTTCCAGTAGCAATAGAAGAAACTGTTAGTGGGTATATAGCACAGGATAGTGAATAAGCAGCAATATATATTTTCAAAGTCAGCATACATGCATAAGCTCAAAGTGGCTCACCAATGTCATCAGCATCAAAATGTACTGGTTACCTTACCTGCTTTTGACATGTGCTTTGTGGTCACAGCAATCCTTGAGAGGAAGGCATTGCACTGCTCCACTTCCTCCCCAAGAGTTGAACCAGCCCCCTCCTGATATGCTCCACTCCATTTGACCTTTAAAAGAACACATTATAAAAACCTTAAGTAGCAACCATCTTATGCAAGTTTTTCAGGGAAAGAAAATCTCATTGGCAATATTTTTTCTTACCTCACATTTGAAATCGTGAGCTTTGGCATGAAACACTGAAAGAAATGGCCTCATGTTTAGGAGATCTTGAAGCTCAGGGCATTTTTCAGTGACTCTCCGAAGGTAAGGCCAGTATTTGCATGCCACATCCATTGCAAAATATTTTACTGGCTTACAGGCAAGTTTTTTTTGCAGGTACAGGGGGTAGGCAAAAATCTCCCCCCTGAACATATTCAAGGCATGAAGGAGAACCCCATGACGGCATACCGCGAGTTCCAGGCCCTCCTCGTCAGTTTTGCCAGAGGACTTCTTAGCCGTTTCACGAGCCGCTGACCACTGCCCTCCACAGACACCTCTTCCAGAGACCTAAAACATGGAAGATGGTGAACAGCATAAACTTGTTCACAACTTGTTCTTGTAGGATGTCATTTTTTATGGGTAAATATAGTGAAGTTTTGCAAGTTTACATGACTGGTGGAGGAATGGATGTGGTTAACAAATCTTTCGACGTCATCATCATTTGCGATGAAAACGCCATCGAAGATCGCTTGTTCCTCCGATCTAAGTAAAAGATACACATTAACGTTAAATATCCTTATTTTTATTTCAAAATAATTACTTTCAATATGATGAGCCATCAATGCACACACAGTATTTTGTAAGTACCTTGCAGCACTCTTGAACCTGTAGTGCTTGCGGTTCCCATCAACAGATACCGCAAGCATGTCTGGGCTGCAGGCTGGACAGTCAAAGTGGTCCTTCTTGAAAATTTTATCCACCTCAAATCGGACAGCCTCCCACTCCAAAAAGCTTGTCCGGAACGTGTCTGCTGTGATGTTTCCACTCTGTTTCAAAAGAGTGCAGTAAAGAGAACAGGAAAACAGATCAAACTAGAGATTTAATTTCAGAGGGCCATTAGTCAGTCCACAAAGATGTGTGAGGAATAAAGCTGCGGACACACTCAAGATTTTTGCCTAGATTTTACCCACGATTTGCAGTTGGGGCTAGTCTGTAGTTGGGGACAGTCGTCATGGCAATTTTGCACAGAATCTGTCAGTGTGTGATGTGGTACAGACTGAATTCAGGAAGTGTGTGAGATGAAGAGATTGCACCCGACTCTAATGAAAGATTATGTCTTCAGAATTACCTGTTTTTTCAGGTATGTCTCAGTGCAAATACATGACTGATGATACAACATGAGTTTATGGTTGTTTCTAAAGAATCTAAATTTAACACTTGCCATTTAACTTTTCTGCTAATCAGCGCAAATCTTCATGTGTACTTTCTATCATCATCATGCCCTCATAGTATTATTTCTTGAGTTACACAATCATTAACACAAATACTTACACGGCCAAAGCGAACAGTACGCTTATCCAGCATTTTAAGAAATGCTTGGGTAGACATCCCTGGTGCCGCCATCTTTAATTCTTCAAAAGAGAAAAGGACGTCTGTCCCATACACAGTTGTGTAGTGCGAAGTGGCAGGCCAGTAATTGTTGCAGATCAGCTCATCCACTCCAGGAGTCCAAGTTGCTTTGCATGCATTGCATCTAATTTCAGGCAATCTAAGATCATATCGTCCTGAAAAAACAAGTTACGTTGTAAAATTGGAGGGTTCCAGGAAAAAGTTAAAGGGAATGAGGTGTGATAGCTGTAAGTGAAATTCTGCAGCCAATTTTACGATGGCCCCACTAAACACATACATTTTTTCTTACCATTCATTGTTACCACAATTATGGACTGTCCTGCAATGACACTGGACAATCCACAATCACATACTGCCTCTGGCATCTCTAAAGGTACAAGACGCTCTTGAAAAAAAAAACATGGATAAGAATTAAAGAACATCTTATTTAGTTACTGGCAACTATTTTTGAACCAAATGTACTTGACAGCTCCATTGACCTATTAGAAAGCAGTATTCAGTTATCTAAGTGATAAATTAACAAGTCAGTGAATTTTAAAAACTACAACTTACCACACTGGGCTAAAGCACTTTCCACAACACAGGTTGTGGGAGGCAATGGATGAAAAAATCCATGTGCCATCGAATCCCTATTGTGGAAGACTTGAGCTTGGTGGACCCTAATATCACACTCTCCACAGAGGAATGGGTGTGGTCGACAGTCACAGCAACATATAACGGCTGGACCATCTTGACAATGCTGGCACAACCTTGTTGCTGCATATTGTTGAGCCACCATAGTGTTGACCAGCCGGGGTCTTTCTTTTGCCCACCACCCTAATATCAGGTTCTTTCGGGTAGACCAGTCGGTTGAGGCTTGAGATGCTGGTTCACTCTCATGCATGTCCTCACCCAGTGAGCATTGAAGCTCTTGAAGGAAGGATTCTGTCAAGACAATGAAAAATATTGAAAAAAATAGTTTATTATAAGAAAAGAGAATGGCATTTAACAATGGCCATTTTATGATCAATGAACATACTATTTTGAACCAGTGCAGTCAAAATAAATAACACACCCGCAGTAATGGAAGTAAAGCCGCTGGTCCCTTCTCCACTGGTTTCTGCAGCTGTGACAACAGAGACACCGGTCTTCCGACTCTGCCTGCGACTTGAACCTGCTGTAGCAAAAAAAGCTGTTGCATTTTACACTCAATATCACCAATTTTTCCTGATGCTAGACATAGGTATGCAATAACAACCACAGATACGGTATGTTCTAATTCAGATCCATGACTTATGTTGTACACCATTCCAAGATGGTGTACAACATTTTAAATAAAATGAGCGTAAAAATTAAAAAAATCTGACCTGTTTGTTGTCTGGATGATCTGGGCCTTTTGTAAATTATGTTTCCATCACTGTCCCTCTTAATCCACCTAACATCTTGATTGATGTTTGCGGAAGACTGACTGGTTGATGGTTCTGGCTGCTGGTGCATTAGCTGGTCAAGGTTTTGTAATTGTGCCTGTTGTTCAGCATCATCTATAAGGTCACTCATCTCCTTCAGGAGACGGTCACCCTCATGATCTGACATGGCGTACAATATACACTATACACACAGGGACAAACAAAAGACAATACAGACACACACAAATACATTGGTATTTGTGTGTGTCTGTATTGTCTTTTGTTTGGAAGGGAGGAAAGGGCAGGGGAGGGGAGAGAGAGAGGAAAAACCTAAACAATACAAATAAAGAAAACAAGAACAAACGTGGCTCTTAAAAAGTGCCTTTTTTTCCGCTTAAACTCTGCTGCTATTGCTTTTTAAGGACAAGGATCAAGGAAAAATGCAAAAGAAAGAGAAAACAAATCAAAAGGGAATAGACCACCAAACTACATATGACAATATGAAAAAACAACTGGGCAATAAAATGACTTATATAAAAAAAGAAAAACAACTAGGCTAGGTCTAGGTTAAATTGCTGCTCTTGTGTAATTCATACAATCAACAATATCATTAAAATATGTATGACTTATAGAATACTGTAACTGTCTGAGAGACTGGTATTTCATTCAGGGTTATTATATTAATGTTTTGAAATTTAAGTTTGAAATCATTATAATGTGTTAAAACTGTAATATAAGATTATCTTTGAACGCAACCTTTTGGGTTTCAAATGGTCAAGAGTCACACCTGGGCATTGTGGGATATTTTTTTACAAAAAAAAAAAGAAAGAGAGTCCTACATGTGCTGAAGGAGAGCCAAACGTGGCTACTGAGGACAATATTCTGCACGGTGGAAGGCGCACACGGTAAGTGTACTTTTATTTAGTTTTTCATATTTGGTATTTATGTTTAAAAGTGACCTTTTGTATGTTCCTTTGATGTTTTCAGTTTAAGCAATTAACGGGTGTATTTGGTTGTTTTTTATTTTTTTTGTGTGTAGTTTTCACGGTGTCTGATGACAAGATGCTTGAGAGAGAATAAAACATCATGAAGACAATCTGTTATGATGCGTGGCCATATTTCTTGAACCGGTGCAGCTACAGTGAAAACGTGACGCCAGCAGGCCAAGAGTCCCGAGTGATGAGCGGTGCGCGTTGCGATGAGAGAGAGAAGCATCGCCTGCACCGCGTGTGACCGGAGGAGTGAAGAGATAAGTGGCGTGCTGAATCACGGGAGACACGTTCCTGTCACCGGGTGAAGAGTACCACGATTCCGCTGTTAGACGGCAGCTCCAGCGTGGACCACAGCTCTGCGAATATCCCATACGGGCCACAGCGCGCAGTGACTGTTGTAAACTATTGCTGGCACAGAGGACACAGGGGAAAGCGGCTCTGCATACGGCGTCAGATGTGTGAGTGCAACTGTGCTTCTTGGTGGATTGCACAGTTTGAAAGAAATGACTGGGTAAAACCAAAATAATTTCTAGAGACAGTAATTCATTAATCTGTTTAAAAACAAACAAACTAACAAAAACATTGAACGTTAAAACACTGGTTTAATATTGAGAGACTGAATTATCTTTGTTACATCAGTCAATGTTGTTCCTGATTTATCATTATGCCTAATGGTTGTTAATGTTAATGGTGTTTTTGATCTGAGAGTTTAAAAAGCTAATCAAATGGGTTTTGTTTGAGAAATAGGAACTGATTGCACTGCTAAAAACATAGTAATTAAGAATTCATTTGAACATAGCAGTGACTAGTGATATACAGTGTTATACAGTACAATGTCAGTTTATGAGGAAAAATCAGAAAGTGCTGAATTTAATGAACAAATAGAGTTCCTTCAAGAGGAACTAAAGGGTTTGAATGATCAGCTACTGTCACAAACTAATGAGGATGAACGGGAAAACTTAGAGTCACGCATAGGTGATACTCTTGCTAAATTAGAAATCCTAAAAGTAACAATGGCTGAGCCTATCTCCACAACATCCCAGACAGTAGAAACCAGAAAATCTTCACGGGGGAGAGAAAGTTAACTCCAAAAATGCAAGAGCTACAGCAACAAGAGCTTTCTCAAAAAGAGAAGAAATTCCTCAACCTGTATGAAAAATGGAAAGAGCAGGTTAAAACTGCACGTACTAATCTTAAAGAGGAGTGCACGGATGAAAACTTGTGTAACATGATGGATGCTGTTGAATGTCTAGAAACACAAGTGAGAGACTCATATGAAAATGTAAGATCTCAGTTAGCCCCTTCCACTGAGATCAGAAGGAAAATGGACTCCTGCACAGCAGTAACTAGAGACTTGATGGAGCTCATGAAGGTGCGCATGAGTGAAGTGGGGCTGGAGGAATTTGATGCTAAAGTAGAAAATGCAAGGCTTCATTTGGTTCTTGACAAAGAATATGCCCAGTCAATATTTGGATCTTCAAGGACTAAGACTACTGTTCGTAGCCAACATTTCAACAGAACTGCAGACCAGCAAAGTATCACAGCAAAAAGAGCAGAGTGCGTTGCACAGTTGGCTGCAAAGAAAGCTGAAATGAACATGGAAGAAGCAATCGCTGCACAAAGACATGAACTTAAAAGACTAGAAAATCAGAGAGATCTTAATGTTATAGCTGCTAAGATTAAGGCATATTCTGAAGCCGACTCAGATGAGATTTGCAGCGAAAACAAATCAGTAGACAGTAAAGCAGCCAGGTGTCCTCCTGTACCCTTTAAAGAAATTAAAGAAGAACAAACATGTCAGAACAGCAACGAACAAGCAAACAATGCTAACAATGAGACATCCTTGATACAAGCCCTGCGTGACACAATGGTTCTTACCAGACTTCCAACACCTGAGCCCTCAGTCTTTTTTGGAGACCCGCTTAAGTTCATAGAATGGAAAACGAGCTTCAAAGCATTGATAGAATGTCGATGCACAAATCCAGCAGACAAGTTGTTTTACCTGCAGAGATACATCAGTGGTGAGGCACGATCTGTTGTGGAAGGAAGCTTCTACAGGAAAGATGAGGATGCTTACAATCAAGCATGGGAGGCACTAAATGCTCGTTATGGTCATTCCTTTGTAATTCAGCGTGCATTTAGAGACAAGTTAAACAATTGGCCAAAGATTAATTCAAGAGAGTCCCTTAAATTAAGACAATTCAGTGACTTTCTGACCACTTGCAGCAATGCCATGCCTCACGTCAAGGGACTCCAAGTGTTAAATGACTGTGAGGAGAACCAAAAAATGCTCCAGAAGCTTCCTGAGTGGTTAATCTCTCGCTGGAATCGTCATGTAACAAAACAGCTGAGAAAAACAGAGGAATACCCCAATTTCAAAGAGTTTGCTGAGTTTGTGGCAACAGAAGCCGATATTACATGCAATCCTGTGACTTCCCTTCAAGCATTGAAGTCTGTGGAGGAGAGGCCCTCAAGAGATGTTAAACGTCAAAGGGCTAGTGCATTCAGCACAAGTGTAAAAGCAGACGGATTAGATAAACCAGTGATTGTGATGAAAACTAGCAGTGATGTGGAGAGCAACTCAAAAGGTTCAAATGCAGTAAAGAAAGTGAACATGTCATCAGTATCTCCAAATTTTCTCTCATGTCTATGCTGTGAAGAAAGTCACTCCATTCACAAATGCCCAACGCTGTCCAGTAAACCTGTAGAGGAAAAACGGAGGTTTATTTTGGACAATAATTTATGCTTCGGTTGTCTCAGGAGAGGACACATTTCAAAAGACTGCAGGAATAAATCTACATGTGGCATATGTAAGAAATCACATCCAACACCACTTCACGAGAGCAGAGCTCCTGCTGCAGAGACAACTTCTCATGCTGTGAACGCTGATGAAAAAACCTCATCTCTTTCCTGTAGCATTAACTGAGTTGAAGGTGAGAGCACATCCATGATAGTACCTGTGTGGATTTCTTTAGAAGCCACCCCAGAAAGTGAGACATTAGTGTATGCCCTACTTGATACGCAAAGTAGCAACACTTTTGTAGATCAAGGAGTATGTGAAAGGATAGGAGCAGGTTCAGAGCCAGTCAAGTTGAAGCTTACCACTATGATGGCAAGAGATTCCATTATACAGAGTGAGAGAGTCAGTGGGCTTAGAGTTAGAGGGTTTGCTTCTAATAGCTTCATTGACTTGCCACCTGCTTATTCCAGAGATTTCATCCCACTTGAACGTTCTCACATTCCTACCCCAGCTACCGCCAAAAAGTGGAAACATCTGATCAACATAGCACAGGAAATACCAGAGCTGATGGATTGTGAGGTTGGCCTTCTTATAGGTTACGACTGCCCCAGAGTCTTAGCTCCCCGACATGTCATTACAGGAAGTGACGACGAGCCATATGGTATCAAAACGGACCTGGGTTGGAGCATTGTTGGCAACTCATCACGGGTGGCAAATTCATCAGAGGTGACAGGTCTGTGCCATCGTGTATCTGTCAGAGAACTTCCACCATTGACACCAGCCGCTGTCATCAGAGCCCTGGAAGCTGACTTCAAAGACACTTACCATGGAGAAAAGAGCATCTCACAAGATGACATACAGTTCATGCACTTACTCAATGAACAAATACAACAGAACGCAGATGGGCACCTGGAAATGCCCCTCCCCTTTAAAACACGCCCACAACTGCCAGAAAACAAAGGGCTAGCTCTGGTGCGGCTAAATCAGCTGAAAAGAAAATTTGAGAAAAATCTCAAATTCAAGGAAGACTACATAAAGTTCATGGATGGTGTTTTTAAAGATGGAGATGCGGAAAGAGCTGACAATCAACCCAAGGCAGGAAATGTATGGTATATTCCTCACCAAGGAGTATATCACCCCAGAAAGCCAGAAAAAATAAGGGTTGTGTTTGATTGTTCAGCCAAGTATGGGGGCACAGCTCTGAATGATCACTTACTATCAGGACCTGACCTCACAAATGGACTGACAGGAGTGCTCTGCAGGTTCCGCAAATACCCAGTGGCAGTGATCTGTGATGTAGAAAAAATGTTCCACAGATTTCACGTGAGTTCAGAGGACAGAGACTACTTACGATTCCTGTGGTGGGAGAACGGGGATACAAAATCAGAGCCAAAGGATTACCGCATGCGAGTCCATCTATTTGGAGCAGCATCTTCTCCTGGCTGCTCAAATTATGGATTGAAGTACCTTGCAAGCCAAAATGAAAAGGACTATCCTGCAGCAGCCAGCTTCATAAAAAAGAATTTTTACGTTGATGATGGCCTGATCAGTGTCGAATCTGTGGACTCAGCTATTAAACTTGTGAGAGAAGCACAAACTGTGTGCGCAAAAGGAAAGTTACACCTCCACAAGTTCATCTCAAACAACAGAGAAGTCTTGGAGTCTGTTCCCGACAGCGATCGAGCTAAAGGAGTACAGGATGTGGATCTCAATCAAGGGGAACTCCCAGTGCAGACAGTGCTGGGAGTAAAGTGGAGTGTTGACAGTGACACATTCTCCTTTAAGGTCGCTCTGAACGAGAAATCTACAACACGGCGGGGAATACTCTCCACAATTGCCTCTGTGTTTGATCCATTAGGTTTCCTAGCCCCTTTCCTGCTACAGGGAAAGAAAATACTGCAGGAAATGTGCCAAAAGGGCATTGGATGGGACGAACAACTCCCTGCAGAGTTAAAGCCACGGTGGGAGAGCTGGCTTAATGATCTTGAGAAATTGCAGGAACTCCAAATCCCAAGATGCTTCACTCCTGAGAACCTGGACAAGGCGCAGAGAGTTGAACTGCATCACTTTTCAGATGCGAGTAGTCATGGGTATGGCCAGTGCTCATATCTCCGAGTGGTGATGGAAAATAAAGTGCATTGCTCCCTAGTCATAGGTAAGGCAAGAGTTGCACCCACTAAAGTTGTAACCATACCTAGACTGGAGTTAACAGCTGCAGTTGTCTCCTCAGCAGTCAGCACTATGTTGAAGGAAGAGCTAGAGCTTAAGATTGATCAAGAATACTTTTGGACAGACTCACAAGTAGTCTTAGGCTATATTAACAATGAAGCTCGCAGGTTTCATGTTTTTGTAGCGAATCGGGTTCAAAGAATCAGAGAAACAACAAATCCAGCTCACTGGCACCATATTGAGACTGACAAAAACCCAGCTGATCATGCTTCCAGAGGCCTCAAGATAGAAGAGCTGATGAGCTCAACATGGCTTACTGGACCAAAATTCCTATGGGAAAAAGAGATTGTCATTCCAGAGTCAAAGCCACAGCTCATGGTGGGAGATCCTGAAGTGAAAATTACACAAGTGCTGCAAACGGCAGCAGTTGAAGAGGAATGTTTTCTAAAGAGGTTCGAGAAGTTCTCAAAATGGCAAACAGCAGTGAATGTTGTTGCTCGGATTAAAAAATTAAAAGGAGTCAAACCAGCAGAGCCCATAAATGTGGAAGACAGAAGACAAGCCAGTCTTGTCCTTGTGAAATTGGCACAAAAGGATGCCTTCCAAGAGGAAATTGAAGCCCTGAGTCAAAGTAAACTGCCACATAACCATCAGTTGTTCCAGCTTGATCCAGTGATGCAAGATGGTGTTCTCAGGGTGGGAGGGAGATTAAAAAATGCTTCCTTATCTCATGACATGAAGCATCCAGTAATCTTACCAAATTGTGGGGTGATCACACGGCTGATTCTAGGTTACTGTCATGGAAAAAGTCAGCACCAAGGCAGAGGGCAGACCCTTAATGAGCTTAGAACAAATGGTTACTGGATAGTTGGTGGCAGCAAAGTTGTGGCAAACTACATCAAACAATGTGTCACGTGCAGAAAAGCTCGCCGACCAACAGAAACACAAAAAATGGCAGATTTGCCCACTGATCGTGTTGAGCCCTCACCACCCTTCTCTTTCTGTGGGATGGATTGCTTCGGACCTTTTCTCACTAAGCAGGGTCGTAAAGAGCAGAAAAGGTACGGTCTCATATTCACCTGTCTATCTTCAAGGGCAATTCACATAGAACTATTGGAAGATCTGACAACTGATGCATTCATAAATGCACTGCGGTGTTTTATAGCTATTCGTGGAGCTGTAAGACAAATCAGGTCAGACAGAGGAACAAATTTTGTTGGAGCGAAAAATGAGTTGACAAAGGCTTTAAAAGAAATGGACAATGACAGACTGAGGTCTTACCTGGCTGAGAAACATTGTGATTTCATTATGAATGTACCTGATGCCAGTCACATGGGAGGAATTTGGGAACGGCAGATAAGGACAGTCAGGAGTGTCATGAGCTGGGTCCTTTCCAAGAGCACAGGCAGATTAGATGATGCTTCCTTAAGAACCTTTTTCTATGAAGCTATGTCGATCGTTAATAACCGACCTCTCACAACTGACAGCATCAACGATCCTAAAAGTTTAGAGCCAATCACTCCAAATCATCTACTTACCATGAAAAGCTCTGTTCCACTTCCTCCTCCAGGGAAATTTGTGGCAGAAGATGTGTATGCCAGAAAAAGATGGCGCAGGGTACAGTACCTAACTGAACAGTTTTGGAGTAGGTGGAGGAAAGAGTATTTAGCAAACATCACACTCAGACAACGCTGGCACTCTTCAAGGCGTAATGTGAAAATTGGAGACATTGTTATTGTCAAAGAGGATGAAATTCCACGCAATGAGTGGAGACTTGGAAAAGTGATAGATGTTTGTAAGGATGGAGATGGACTGGTACGAAAAGTTACTGTACAGATAGGAAACAAAAATCTTGGAAAAGAGGGTAAAAGACTTTCTAGTTCATCCATTCTTGAGCGTCCTATTCATAAATTGGTTGTACTTGTAGAAAACAACTAAAATGTGTGATAATGAAACCAGGTTTACTATTGAGAAGAGTTTAAAATATCAGTTATGTAAGCTAAAAGGTACAAGATATCAGTGTTTATTTCTGAAAGTTACCAGATTTATTTAAATGTTTTCATAGAAGTTATCATAAATCATAGTAACTTGGTGGGAGTGTAACTGTCTGAGAGACTGGTATTTCATTTCAGTGTTTATTTTATATGTATTTGAAATTTAAGTTTGAAATCATTATAATGTGTTAAAACTGTAATATAAGATTATCTTGAACGCAACCTTTTGGGGTTTCAAGTGGTCAGAGGTCACACCTGGGCATTGTGGGATATTTTTACAAAAAAGAAAAGAAAGAGAGGTCCTACATGTGCTGAAGGAGAGCCAAACGTGGCTACTGAGGACAATATTCTGCACGGTTGGAGAGGCGCACACGGTAGTGTACTTTTATTTAGTTTTTCATATTTGGTATTTATGTTTAAAAGTGACCTTTTGTATGTTCCTTTGATGTTTTCAGTTTAAGCAATTAACGGGTGTATTTGGTTGTTTTTGTATTTTTTTGTGTGTAGTTTTCACGGTGTCTGATGACAGAGATGCTTGAGAGAGAATAAAACATCATGAAGGACATCTGTATGATGCGTGGCCATATTTCTTGAACCGGTGCAGCTACAAATACCATGATCAGTGTATTGTATATATTTTCACCCTATACACTTGTTAGCATAGGCCTTGGCTAGCGGTGATATTTAACTTTGATGCAACAAACAGCTATTTTATGTCTGTCTCTTTCTAATACAGCTCTTACAGTAGGGTTTGTTATTTCACCTACAAATCTTAAGCAATATAAAGATTAATGGAGTAGGAAATTTAATTTATCACAACTTCATATTCAGTTTTGAGAGGAAAGATTTTTTCATACCTGGGAGCGGGGTATGGTTGGCGGAAGAAAGTTGTCGGACGGACCCGATCTGCGGACCTACCCGATTTGCTGAACGGCCCATATTTGTCCAAACGGAGCTGCCGTACTTTTCTGTCCAAGATGGCCGACCGTATTGCGCACCGTATTATATGACCGTATTATTCAAAATATTTATATTTATTTATATAGGTTTTAATATATATAATGAAGTTTATCCAAGTGGAGTTACCGTTGTATAATGAAGTTTGTCCAAGTGGAGTTACCATACAAGATGGCGGCCGTTCAGCAAATCGGGTAGGTCCGCAGATCGGGTAGCCACACCCCCTTCTCGTTCCCTTTCTTCCGGTATCGAAAACCTTTATTTTCCAGGGAAATTAACAACGTTTGGGCAGTGGGTCTTCCGGTCTGCTCGCCGGAATTGTAAAAATAAAATACATGCATAAAAACAAGAATAAACTCATTAAATATTTAATTATAATTTCGTCACTATCTCACCACCTGCTGTGACACAACGTGTTGGTCTATTTTAACTTAATATGCACCATCATCAATGTGCGGATTGTTAATGTATACCTTGTTGTTGCTTATTTGTTTTTATTGTGTTTATATATTGTGTTTATATAAAAAATAAACAACGTGTCTAGACACACTAGGGATAGTCTGTCTGTTATGTATGTTGTCTGTGAAAAGAAAGACGTAGGCAAGCGATGTACTTCCTGTAACTCAAACCCTTGCTTTTATGAATGAAATGTAAAAAAAAAAAACGTCAGTGGCAATGACCAAACTGTAGTATACCGAGATTGACATACCGGCCGCGCACGCACGCACGAAATCCTTGTCTTTCTCATTTTTATTTATTTTCTGTTCTTGTTCTTTATTTTTCTCTGCTTAATTGTATTTACTAATGGTTTAATTAAAAAACCGTACACACGCGCGTGCGTGCGCGCGCGCACGCACACACCGCACGCACGCACACCACACACACACACACACACATCTGTTGCCACAGCTGAAAATTGCTTCGTATTAAGTGATAAACCACACACTTATACATTCACTGAAACAGAGATTGTGAAAACAAAATGCATATTTCTCGCTAGAAATGTCACTAAAACGCATTCAAATCCATTGGGCAGACCCTTTCCGTCTGCTATCTGACGAAAAGGGGGGTACCCTAGACGTAGGATGTGGACGGCAGGGGGCAATGACCAAACCGGCAGTATATGACGAATAGGGGACGAAGACTGTCCTGGTCTGTAACCCCAGATATTTACGACTAGTAATGCTGATGACATAATCCCCAATAACCACACCACTGATCATATGAAAAACCCTGTTTGAGAAGTTTCGCAGATATATTTGTCTGACCTCTTTATGGGCTTCTTGGTTTTGACCACAATGTATGACAGAACAGAGATCGAACTTTGCTGCACTACTTTGTCCCTCAATAAAGGTTAGTGTTAATGGTGTCTTACTACCTCTCAATGATCTTCTCCCTACTTTGATTTCCTCTTCAGCGGGGGTTTCTGTCAGTGGTCGTCTCGGTCCCATTGAGTGGGTGGTTGGTTCTTGCTTACCTGCAACTCATACCATATAATTTGGGAGCATAATGATAAGTGTTATACAGAGTAAAACAACAGATTGAACCCCTGAGCGGCCACAGAGGCCTGGTTGTCTAAAACGGATGCCATGGTCGTGGCCTCTCCATGTTCATATTCTAAAGAATAACTCAATTAACAGATAAATCATTAATGGCTATGCTAGGAACAACACAGTAAATATAGTAAGCAGTTTAATGCTAGAATCTTCGTTTTCACTAAAAGCTATCCCTTTCGATATTTGGCAAATAGAAATATAATTATAAATCAATTATTTGTTCATTTGTCATCAGAGGTCTCTTTCGCGAAAAAGCCAGTAACCCCAGACACTTCCCTCCTACTATCTCCAGGTTACTGATGGTTTCTTCACTGGTTTGGAGAGAGTGACCCTGTTGGTTTCATCCCCTTTGTAGCCAGACTATCCCATGGAGATGCTGAGGTCAGTGATCTAGGTCTCACCTGAGTCTTTCTCCCAGAGAAGATAGCTTGATGTGCTTTCTTACAGTGTTGAGAATGGATCCAGGAGCCTCTTCTGTGAGATTTTTACTTGCTATTGGTGTGGTCAGAGAACCTGGAACGTCCTTCCCACCTTGGCTGGACCAGGTCTTTTTTTTAATGACTTTGACAAACACCCAGTCCCCCGGAACAACGATAGATGTTTGTTGTTCAGGCTCCTGTGTTGGAACAGAGTTAGCAGATTGAACACTTTTGTTAGTCAACATTTTCTCATATAATCAGCTAATGTCTCTTCTGCTGCTTCATCAGTTCGAGTGAATGGTTTCAACTGTGGGATCACGTAAGGTCTCCCATACATCATTTCAAATGGTGTAAGACCTGTGCCTGTTGGTGTTACATGTATGTTTAACATTACTAGTGGTAAACAATAAATCCAATTCTTTCCCGTTTCCTCCATAGTTTTCCTCAGTTTGGACTTTATTGTTCCATTAAATCTTTCCACTAATCCTGCTGATTGGGGGTGGTATGCACAATGATTTTTTAATTCTATCTTTAGATTCTTTGCCATTAGAGTGATGATATTGTTGACAAAATGTGTTCCATTATCACTATAAATTCTTTCAGGAATACCAAATCGTGGTATTGTTTCTTTAACCAAAGCTTTTGCAACTGTTAGTGTGTGTGCATATCGATTATTACCAGGCAGTATTTCTTCCC
>NW_019175626.1:0-180 GCF_002260705.1 Seriola dumerili
GGAGAGAGAGAGAGAAACTAAACAATACAAATAAGAAACAAGACAAACGTGGCTCTTAAAAGTGCCTTTTTTTCCCTTAAACTCTGCTGCTATTGCTTTTGTAAGGACAGGGATCAAGGAAACTGCAAAGAAAGAGAAGAACAAATCAAAAGGGAATAGACCACCAAACTACATATGACA
>NW_019175627.1:0-143 GCF_002260705.1 Seriola dumerili
AGTGTCAAGGCAGAAGAAGGTGGGGCCTATGGACCCTTCGACACTGACAGAACTATGACGTACAACACTGTGATTACAAACATCGGAAATGCCTACAATGTATCTACAGGTAAGTGCATCATATGCAGCCACACTCATAATCA
>NW_019175628.1:0-158 GCF_002260705.1 Seriola dumerili
TTGTATTTGTTTTTGACAATTTTCAGATGCAGCAGGCCTCTGTAAGCCCAGGCACAGCACGCAGTTTGACAAGTAACTCAGAAAAAATAGTGTTTAACAAAAAGAGAACGGTGAAGAGCCAGATTTTTCATCAATCAAGTCTCTTTGAAGTCACTATA
>NW_019175629.1:0-112 GCF_002260705.1 Seriola dumerili
GAGGAGAGTGCATCAACGTCAGGTTTACAGGAACTGAACGATGTGTGTGGTGGAAAATAATTCATCGTCATAAAGTAATAATAGTAATAAAGAAAAACTTTTATTTTATAAA
>NW_019175630.1:0-126 GCF_002260705.1 Seriola dumerili
AAAAAACGTCATAGTATTGTATGGCAAAAAACATCAAAATTCCTTAATATAGTAAGGCATAAAATCATCATATTGTAGTAAGGCATAAAAACATTATAGGATAGTAAGGCACAAAAAATGTCATAG
>NW_019175631.1:0-1032 GCF_002260705.1 Seriola dumerili
CTGAGGTTTAACCTGATGATGTCACCAACACTCACCTGATGAAGCCAGAGCCAGTTGGTACCAGATCTGAATGTTGTGAACACAGTATCTCTCCTTCTCATTCCTCATCTGAACCAGCTCTGGACCTTTGTTCCAGGCCTCAGCGTTCTTCACTCCAAACTCAGTGTATCCAACATACTTCCCCACTCTGCTGTCAAACCTGGCGTACTCCAGTTTGTTGTAGAAGTACGACTGAATGAGCGTGATGTCGTTCAGTTCAGTGGAGTTAAAGTCACAGCGATTCACTGCATATTCCCTAAATCCATCTGAAGAACAAACAGTCAGAGAATTATCACTGTATTGATCACTGATCATACATGTATTGATCTATCAGTTAAGATATATCCATGATCAGACCGTGTATAGATCAGTAATCAGTGTATTGATCAGTGATCAGTGTATTGATCAGTGATCATTTTATAGATCAGTGTATAGATCAGTGTATAGATCAGTGTATAGATCAGAATATTGATGAGTATTGATCCTACCTGCTGTGGACGCAGCGATGAAGAGGAGGGAGAAGCTGAGGAAGGATGAAGCCATGTTCCTCTGTTGACCTGACAAACACTGACACAGTCGGACTGAGAGCTGCTGTAAAAACCAGAGGACGAGGTCACATGACCTGCAGCGTCACCTGTTACCAGGCAGACAGCTGTGGCAGAGGTTCACTTCCTGTTGTGCTGTGTTCAGGTGAAACCTGAAGAGTTGCTCACTTTAAACCTGGACATGAAAACACTGAGCAACACAATCAGCTGTTTGTCACAATCAGCTGNACAATCAGCTGTTTGTCACAATCAGCTGTTTGTTACAATCAGCTGTTTGACACATTTATTAAACCTGCAGGTTCATGATGAGCAGAGGAGGAGCTTGGACAGACTGGAGGATGTTAATGTTAATGTGGAGGCTTTTATTAATGAGTCCTGAATCTAGACCAGCATCAGGTCCCACAGACCCGAGTCCTGAATCTAGACCAGCACCAGGTCCCACAGGCCA
>NW_019175632.1:0-139 GCF_002260705.1 Seriola dumerili
GCCTACCTGAGGGACTGAAGGGGAGGGAGACGAGGGGAAGCCGAGGTTCTCTGACTCCATGTCGATACTTTCTCTCTCCAGCTGAGCAGAATCACAGCCTCTCTGCTCTTAACTAATCGAAACCTAACCCCCCCCCCCC
>NW_019175633.1:0-760 GCF_002260705.1 Seriola dumerili
CTGATAAATTATGACGTATTAATATAATTAAGCTGCTCAAAGTTAGCTCCGCCTTCACCAGCTGCAACATTAATGCATTTTCTTTAAATAATTATAACAACAACATTATTTAGAAACGAGACATCCTGCATAATGAATACTTTCAGTACATTTTGGTGCAAATACTTTTTGAATGTAAGACTTTTAAGTGTAACAGTATTTCTACACTGTGACATCGTTACTTCTATCTGAGTACTCCTGTTTAGATCCAGGCTCCGCCTCCCCGCACACGAAGTCACACAGCTTTATTTTCACTCATTAGCTGTACATTTATTACGGTAAAACTTCTCCTCTGTGATATTTAACCTTCACTCATCGTTTCAGTCGTTTAACTTTAATCAACAGTTACAGAAACTCTTCAGAAATATCTTTGCTACCGCTCAACAACACTGACCCATGACACAACGTCACCAACAAACAGTCAGTAGGAGTCACATCAGCAGAAACAGCAGTGATGGTAAAAACAGTCTGGTGTCATTAAGGATCATTCTGCTGTTCTTCTACATCTCTCTCATCAGCTTCAGGAAAAATATGCAGGAGAAATAAGTCAAACCAGCAGCCTCAGTATGAATACACTGAAGTTATTATCTGCGCCACAACAGCAGCTGTAACAGGAAGTGAGTGCGACTGCAGCAGCTCTGCACTAAACACTGTTACAGAGAGTTTAAAGGTCTCTTACTTAGTGTCTGCAACACTGACTGTGAGATAAGACGCACACAAG
>NW_019175634.1:0-280 GCF_002260705.1 Seriola dumerili
CTGTGGATCAAGTTGTTATCAATTAAAGTTTGACCTTGATGTGTGGTGTTGTCCTCATCAGGGCTGTAGTGGAGGCTGAACACATGAAAACACCATTTACCCACCGAAGACTCATGATCATTAACATTATTTATACAGTTTATTATATAGTAAGTCTGTGATAACAACATAAAGTTCAATTTGATTTACTTGAAAGAACATTATTGTAAATTAATAAAGACTCGTGTAATTACAACAACTTTAAACAACTTCTAACTGGTAAACAACACACACACACACA
>NW_019175635.1:0-140 GCF_002260705.1 Seriola dumerili
CCAAACACTGCAGAGTCTTCTTCAACATGGTAGGCTGCAAGAGGAGGACAAAGTGGGGCAGGCAGAAAGGTTTAACGGGTTAGTCAACGGATTAAATTGCGGAAAGGCAGACTAGACAAAAGAGAATAAAGCAGAACGAT
>NW_019175636.1:0-100 GCF_002260705.1 Seriola dumerili
CAGGAGAAAAGAGGAATCATCGGTACAGTTTCCTGTGCATGATGTCACCTCAAATCTGAACCAGGAACCCCTGAGGATAGTTTTTATACACTTAGAGAGA
>NW_019175637.1:0-108 GCF_002260705.1 Seriola dumerili
AAGGATCAAATGGAGATAAGCAATAAAAAAAACAATTCATTAATTAATATTCAATTAGAAAATTTGATTTTTTTTTTAAATAGATTAAAGCTAAACATAGACCAAAAT
>NW_019175638.1:0-122 GCF_002260705.1 Seriola dumerili
AATGTGATATTGTAATTTGGCATAAATATGTCAAAAAATGTCATAGTGTAATATGGCATAAAATGTCCAAAAATGTGATATTCTAATATGGCATAAAAATGTCAAAAAATGTTACATTGTAA
>NW_019175639.1:0-980 GCF_002260705.1 Seriola dumerili
ACACACACACACACACACACACACACACACACGAAGATTTTCAACTGTGTGATTTATGGACAGACTTGTCACTTAGTTTTTTTTATTTGGATGCTTTATATTATGTGGATTAATTATCTCTACATTTGGCAGGATGGAAGGAAAATGTCTCGGTTCTGGTTCTGGATGACATTTACCAAACTGCACAAATTGTGGAAAAGACAATGAGGATTTAATGTGCTCATGCGTCAGAGAAACATCAATCAAGGGAACACAGATTATTAAGTGACTTGTCAGACCAGTAGGTCGTCTGCATGAGCTAAATGACAATGACAATACAAAATGATTTCCCGACCTGTCTGAGCCGGTCCAGTGTGAGGATGTTCTCCACAGCCAGGACGCTGCGGAGGTATTTCTCTATGGCCGCCTCACTGTCAGCTGACTGGTCGTCCTCAGCGCTGGCAGCCAGCCTGGCCAGCATCTCCCTGTCCTCTGGACCATGGATGTCCTGTGAGAGCAGGGATACAGACTGTAACGGCCTGGGTACTAATCTGCTCAGTGCCAACTCTCGACTGGTTTTTATTTATGATAATGACTTTTACATTATCCCGTTTCTCACATGACCACCTACCTAAATATTTAGCTTCCCTGGGAAAATCCTCAAGTACAGTTAAGGTTTTATCACAAACCACTCTCATGAAATCACTGCAGTGGAAATGTAATTATAGCAAAATAAAGCACTACAGTGAACTGAGATCCAGCCTCTAACCAGCAGACTTCTGACAGCAGAGGATAAAGCTCCAGTCTCTTATTTAGAAAACAAAGACCTGAGGATGTGACACATCAGAGTTAATTATCCAACAATTGTGTGTAACAAAGAAGGAAAATCCCAGCTGCACAAAAATACAATCTGTGGTTGAAGTTGAGGTTTATATTTCTGTTATTTCTACAAAAACAATACATCAAAAGCTCCATATTTTACACTTCACAGTGTTTTATTT
>NW_019175640.1:0-167 GCF_002260705.1 Seriola dumerili
GAAACATAAAGACTGATGTTTCCCTCTCAGACTGTTTCAGTCTGATGTTTTTTAGAGAAGCAGAAATGTTCTTCTTCCCCTCTTTAACGCTCAGTTTCATTTCTCCTGTGGCCCTTTAGTGGGATCAGACTTACTCCTTCTTCTCTTTTCTCTCTTTCTTCTCTTTC
>NW_019175641.1:0-123 GCF_002260705.1 Seriola dumerili
GAAACTTGATATCTGATTATTTAATTTGGTAAAAAAAAAGACTTAGTTAAAAAGACGGGAAGGCACTGAAATATATATATATATAAACTTGGGCAGTATATTCATTTTTACTGTATTAATTCT
>NW_019175642.1:0-139397 GCF_002260705.1 Seriola dumerili
TATACAATAAACGTTTTCCTATGCCTTGCTATACTATTTTGTTTTTATGCCTTACTATACAATGAAGTTTTTATAACTTACTATACTCTTGACGTTTTTATGCCTCCACTATACTATGTTGTTTTTTTGCCTTACTGTTCTATGTTGTTTTATGCCTCACTATACTATTGTGTTTTTTTTGCCTTACTGTTCTTATGACATTTTCTATGCCTTACTATGCTATATTGTTTGTTATGCCTTACTATACTATGGTGTTTTTCTAACTCACTATACTGTGACGTTTTCATGCCTTACTATACTATGTTGTCTTTTATGCCTTGCTATACAATGTTGTTTTTATAACTCACTATACAATGACATTTTCATGCCTTACTGTGCTATATTGTTTGTTATGCCTTGCTATACTATTTTGTTTTTATGCCATACTATACTATGACATTTTTTGAAATTTTTATTCCATACTTTACTATGATGTTTTTTGGAATTTTTATTACTTACTTTACTATGACATTTCATGCATTACCATACCATGATGTTTTTATGACTTTCTATACCCCAATATAGTATGATGTTTTTTTTATGTTTTACGCCTACTATACTATGGCATTTTCATGACTTACTATACTACAATGTTTTTATTACATTTTTATGCCTTACTATACTATGAAGTTTTTATAACTTGCTATACTATGATGTTTTTTATGCCTTACTATACAATAACGTTTTCTATGCCTTACTATGCTATATTGTTTGCTATGCCCTACTATACTATGGTGTTTTTTGCCTGACTATTCTATGTTTTTTTTATGCCTAAATAAACTATGAAGATTTTATAAATTACAATACTATGACGTTTTTTGGTATTTTTATGATTTACTATACTATGACGTTTTTTGGCATGACATTTCATGCATTACCATACTACCATACTATGACATTTCATGCATTAGCATAGTACGATGCTTTTTTCACTTTTTATACCTTAGTATAGTAAGATGTGTTTTTGACAATTTTATGACATGGTATACTATGATGTTTTTTGGAATTTTTATGACTTATTGTACTCTGTTGTCTATGCCTTAGCATAGTATGATGTTTTTATGACATTTCATGCCTTACTATACTATGACTAATATACTACTGACTATACTGTGTTGTTTTTATAACTCACTATACTGTGACGTTTTCATGCCTTACTGTGCTATATTGTTTGTTATGCCTTGCTATACTATTTTGTTTTTATGCCATACTATACTATGACATTTTTTGAAATTTTAATTCCATACTTTACTATGATGTTTTTTGGAATTTTTATTACTTACTATACTATGACATTTCATGCATTACCATACTATGATGTTTTTATGACTTTCTATACCTTAATATAGTATATATGACATTTTTTGGCATTTTTTTGTCTTACTATACTATGTTGTTCTATACCTTATTGTTTTTTTTGCCTTACTATACTATGAAGTTTTTGCCTTACTATACTATATAGTTTTTTGTGCATTACTATACTATGATGTATTTTTGCCTTACTATACTGTTTAATTTTTATGCCTTATTATACTATTTAGTCTTCACGACTTACTTTACTATGACGTTTTTTTATGCCTTACTATACTATGACCTTTCCATGACTTACTATACTACGCGTTTTTTATGCTTTACTATACTATACTTAATATACTATTGTTTTTATTACTTACTATTGTATGTTGTTTTTATGACTTGCTATACTATGTCCTTTTTTGATTTACTATACTATGACGTTGTTTATAAGCTTGTATATGGAAGGCATTTTGCATTTTATGACTAAAGCAGGAAACCTTTCCATTGTTTCTATAAACCATGAAGTTTATTTTCAGACGTGGTGGCATTTCAGATGTGACCTCTGGGACAGGGCAGAGCCACCTGGAGTAATGAGTGTTGTCCAGACCAAACTGAAACCAAGATGTCAGTGTTTTTAACAAGCTACAGCTACTTTAACACCTTGAAATGGTAGGGTCTGCAGTCCCCCTGCAAAATTGGTGCTCTAAGCAAAATAATGATACATGGCCAGAGCAGCAAATACGCATCTTTATGCAATTTCAGCAAAGATAGACATGGTTATAATGGAAAACTGGGGCAAAAACTGGAAAAATTAAATGCTTAGGTCAATGACCTCACAAGATCAGTAGAGGTCAGATACAAATTGCCTCCACGTTTGAAATAAAACCTTGGGGTATGTAGATTATGCACTGAAACTTTCATGCTTTAGTCATAAAATGCACTGTTGTTTTGCCTACCTGCCCAACTAATATGTTAGAGCACCAATTTTATGGAACACCTACGATGCAAAATACAAAGACCAGTTTAATCATAATATGGTAACACTGACATGAATGTACATTGTGTAGAAATTCCGTCTTGATTTAATTCTTTTCTTTTGCAGAAAGCAGATCCCCTGATGTTCATGAACCAAAATCTGGTCATGTGTAACAAAGATGTGGGGAATTGAACATTATCAAAAAATAGTGCAACTTTAATCTGCATTTTTAGAACACTAATATAACCCTGGTTAAGGTTGAGGCAACTAAAACCATTCCAGCTAGACAGCTAAAACTGCTCATTTACTTTTGTTTGGGTCACAGATCTTTACATAAGAACAGCCAAAAATATGTACTGTTCGTTACTGCACTCAGGAGTCAAGCTTTGTCTTGACTTGGTAACACAAACCAAATAACCTGAGCTGTCATTTTATCTGCACATCTAAAACCAGACTCCAACATTCAAGGTTTTGTCTGCGTCTGGGTAAATCTCCTCTAACTAACCTACATGCATCCGAACAGTGCTAGGTATGTCTGTATATGTGGGGGAGGGATAGCAAATGAGGCAGATCAATTTGTAATCCATACACACCAGTAGCTTCCAACACTGGAGTGCAACTATGTATTAGAGGAACTCACTGCAGCTTCACCCCCCCCCCCCCCACCCCCCCCCCTCATAGAGACACACAACACACACACACACTGATGACTTGTATTCAGGTCAGCTTTCATACATTTTGGTTAAGAGTTGTGATATTTAAGCTGATATTCAATATGTATGACTATGTATGTGTGTCTACGTAAAATTAAACAGACTGTCATAAACAGACATTTCCATGAATCCAGTAAAGTCGTTTTAAAAATGTAAAGTATCAGTATCAGAATGTGGAAAGTTTCGGTTTTAAGAAGCTGTGTTATCTCCTGTATTGATGTTCTTCCTCATTAGAGTCCGTGAGTGCTTGAGCTTCTGTCTTTGCACTGTGATCTGTACACGGCTCACAAACTTACCAGTCATCAGTCGCACCTCCCTGCTCTCCATTTTTTTCAAGTATTGATCCATCAGACTCATCTCCCTTCCAAAATTACTATTGATCCAATGCCACCATTTCTGTTTTCATCATTTAAAAACAGCTACTACCAGGCAATAAGATACAACACATATGCACACTGTGCATATATATTTGTGTGTGTGTTTTTGTGTGTGTGTACCTGACTGCAGTGGTGCTGAAGGAGGCAGAGGAGCGGGTGGAGATGTAGGGGTAGTGTTTGGTGTCCAGCTTATCATCAATAGCATCCTGCAGGGTGAGAAAAGTACAAAACAGATCTTTGTAAGCCACATTGTCTGCCTTATATACACGGACACACACACATACAAACACACTTGAATAGGGGCTTCACAGTTTGCAACACGTCTCTTAGCAACCGTGTGTGGTTGAATAATGGAGGTCCATTGAAGAATTGGCTTTGCACAAATAACGGGTTAAACACAGTCGATGACAGAGAGGCTGTTAAAATAGATGTTTGACTCAGGTTGTAGTGGGAGTGAGTCGACTGAAAAGTAAACAGTTCAACTCAGATGGATTCGCTTGCTGTTTAAGATTCGTGATTTAGGTTTGCATGAGGAAAAAAAAAAACATGTCTATAGTGGAGACAGCAGGTTAAGTAAAGCCCTTTTTATGTAAAAATAAATAACATATACAAAAATGTAGGATAGGTGAAATGGTGATTGAAGCCCTGCAGACACACCTCCATGATGTCCTTGACCAGTGGTGTCCAGCGGGACAGCTGGTAGGTCTGCTCGCTCACACGCTCCTTCCTGTCCAGCTTCTTTCCTCGGCGGAGGGTGGACTGACGATCGAGAGAAGAAACAAGGATAAATAATCATCGGAATCACCTGTGTGTCTCTCACACACACCAATCTGGAAACTGAACACAAACTGTTCTGTGAAACCGGCTTTTATCAGCAGCTGCATGTCACGTGTCCAGGCAGCCACTGTCAGTCAAGTACAATAGAAATGATGTTGCAGAGACGCTTGATTGTGAGAGGTAATCCATCACTGTAAACATTTAGTCATTTTCCTTCCTGTCAAAGTTATGTTACTGTTACTGTGGGTGGTAACTGCAGATTGATAGGAGGAGCACTCTGAGTTTGGTCATCTCTTGGATTGAAAATGTTTCACATTGGCCACATCAACAAATTTCCTCCCGGACTCGAACACACCATTGTGACAGACTTTGAAACAGTCTGTGCTTTAAACAGCTATGACATAATGCAGCATCAACAAGCAGCTACATCTACATTTCATGGAGACAGATTACCCATCTTAAGGAAACTGATATCCAGCACATAAACTGAAGGCAGAAAGTTAATAAAAACATGTTCAGTAATTCAAAAAGCTATGCTACAATATTGGAAATCAATGGAAGTCATGTAAAGAATCCACAGCTCCATTTGTGGTAAATGAAGCTGTAACAACAGCAACAATAGTGTGACTCTGTAAGTCTCATTACTATTAGGACATCAAAGAAGAGATGGTCCATTTACAGATAAGAGTAAAGACTGAGAGGGCACGTCAAAGCAAAGTGATGACTGATAGACCTACAGACTGAAAGAAAAAGCACAGAAGAAGAGACAGAAGAAAAACAGATAAAAGAAGACGGTTCAACATCTTACATCTGTGATGATGGGGACGCCCAGGTGAGCCATGTTGGTGATGATCTCACTGTCCTCAGGTGGGATCTGAGCATGCTGGATCAGCTTGTTCAGATTCTCCTCTGTAATACCTGCACACACACACACACACACACACACACACACACGTCATATTAAACAACTGCATGACTTGTTTACATTTAATATGTTCAACCTATTCTGTTACGAGGGGGAATTCATGTTTTGCTACTTGAGAGCAAAAATAAAATAATTTCAATTTGATATCACTGCACTTCCTGTTACTTAACTTCAGCAGCTTATTACAACAGCGCATGTCAGTGTTTTTCAGTCTTTTTTCTATCTGTATCTTGTGAAACATCATTTGCACAAGCTTGTGGTGGACAGGTGACTTGCTGAAGTTCACATCAGGCTGTAGTGGTTCCCAGGGTTCAACAGGGACCACTTCACCAGCATTGAAACAGAGTTTTATAAACTTAAGATTTGATGTCGCCTGTGGTCTCCTCCTCACCGTTCTTGAGGAAAATGTAGAGCAGGATGATGCGGATCTTGTCATATGTGCTGACGTTGGCGTCCAGCAGGATGGGCACAATAGCCCTCATGGGGTCTTTGATCTTCTCTCCCTCAGCGTCTGTTCCCATTGCCAAATCCTGCAACAGAGAACTCAGGTCTCATACAGTGTTTGTCATTCAGATGGTGTGAGAGGCACAAAATCCTCCAGGACACGTTTCCAGAGACTAAAGCAAAAGCTTTTTATTTTTGATTCAATAAAGGAAGCATTTTTAAGATGACTGCATAATTTATCTGTGTGTAAGAAACACATTTACAGTACAGT
This sequence comes from Seriola dumerili, assembly GCF_002260705.1. Classification (NCBI taxonomy): domain Eukaryota; kingdom Metazoa; phylum Chordata; class Actinopteri; order Carangiformes; family Carangidae; genus Seriola; species Seriola dumerili. The sequence continues at coordinate 5,819 of NW_019175642.1, forward strand.
ATGACATAGTGAAATTCATGTACAATGCTCTACTCTCATCGTTTCCTCTCACCTGTTCCACACGGCACAGCTTGTCCACTGTTCCCTGGTAATGCTTCATGCAGTCCTCAGCCAGCTGCAGGTGAGTGGAGTACTGGAGAAGACAAAACGCACAGACTCAGCAGACACACTCACTCACACACACACACAACCAGGTAAACGTAGAGGTGACCACACTTACCTTGCTGAGCTCCTTCTGGTACTGAGGCATCTTCTTCAGCATCTGGGACAGATCCCTCATTGTGGTCTGTTGAGACAAAAAGCAACACAGATTTACACGATAACACCTGAAACACCAGCGTGATGATGTCACCAACAGTGTAAGACATCATAAGATAAAAGACTAAATTTTTGGTAGCAGATATTTATATTTACATTGGTTTAATCACATAGTGAGTAGTTGTTGCTCGGCACTTGAAGGGTTTAGTTTTAAAAGTAAATGTCAACCATTTGGGAACAGAAACAGCTCATAAACATAAAGCAGCTCTGTTCTCAAGTCTTTCATGACCAGCTGGATTGAACTTAATAACACTGGATGATGAACTTCAAGGCAATCCTGTGCGGAAGTTCGCCCTTAGCTAAACATGTGTAAAACACTGAAACAAAAGATGAAAATCACAAAATCACAAACCTCAGGATTCATTTGTTTTCCTCTACCAACTGAAATTAAATAAGTGAAGACATAATATTCAACTCAATTCTGGTGAGATTTTCTGAGTCTATTCAAAGGAATAGTTCAACATGTTGGGAAATATGCTAATTTGCCTCCTTGCCAAGAGTTAGATTTGAAAACTGACACCACACCCATGTTTGTACTTTGAATATGAAGCTAGTTTTACAAGGCTATCTGTTTCCAGTCTACTGTAAATGCTATGCTAAGCTAATCACCTGCTGGTTCCGGCTTCATGTCCAATCACCAGACATGAGGGTGGTATCGATATACAGTATACTGCATATTTCCCAAAATGCATTACTATTCCTTTAGGCGAAAAGAGCTATTTCATATTACAAAGTTACTGAACATACACCCTGTTTATATACTGTCTAATCTAATAGTGTTTGACTCTTTTTTCCCCCCCACACTGAATTTGTTTACTTTGCCATGCACAAGCAATCAAAACAAGAATTCAAGAGTTTCTGAGAAATGAAAGAAAAGATCTTTCTTGTTAAATGATGCTGTTGTGTCAGTACTGTATGTTCAGACTCTACCAGTTTCCTCTTTACCTTCTCTCCAGTGTTCATCCTCTTGCTGGAGGAAAAGTCCTTCAGCTGGCGTGTCACTTCCCTGAAAGACAGAAACACACAGAGCAAAGGAGGCACATTAACACATGAGAGAAGTGTTTGAGCATTGCTTTGTTCAGTATCAACAGACTGATTGAACACATGTAGAAAGTGTGAAGAAAAACAGATGTACTCACTGGGACACCTCAGCTATGTGTTTGTGTCTCAGGCTCACCCACAGGTCATCGTCTTCATGCAGAAGCACTTCCTTCTCACGAGAGTCTCCGATGCCACTGGTCTCATACCTGAAGGAGAAAAAAAGACGTAATTAAAACTTTAACAAAGCCCTCACAGTCATTTATCTGTTTCGTCATTGTGTTTTTCGTACTTGTAGACGTCGTTTTCGATGGGCAGCAGGTCATAGCCCATGGCCTGGAAGGTGAGCTCATGCAGGACAGGTGAGACGGGGTCAAACGCCCTGTCCAGGATGATCAGCTGTGAGCGAGCCTTATCTGGACCCTACAGAGAGAGAGAGAGAGAGAGAGAGAGAGAGAGAGAGAACGAGATACAAGAATGACGAGAGAAGACAGAACAAATCAAAAAGCAGGAGCAAATGAACAAGCTGACCTCTCCCATGGTGGGGTCGTCAGCCTTGTAGGCGTCCAGTTTGTCTTGAACCAGCTGGGCCAGGGTGGCGTTGTCCTTGTACTCCCTGACAGAATGACGGACAGATGGACGCATGGTCAGATGGTCGGACAAATGGAAGCATATGGAGGCAGACATGAAAGGGCAGACATAAAAAATAATTGTGAAGAGGAGAGGGAAGGAAGACAAGATTGACGTTCAAACAGGCAGATGAGACAAAACAATAAAGAAAGACAGTAAAAACATTGACAGGTGTGTAACAGCTCTGTCCCTGCCGCAGGTTCCAGAGGACACTGGTCCCAAAGCGGAAACATTAATTTTGGTAACCATGCTGAATCAGTACTGTAACAGTCACATTTGCTGACTCTTTACGAAAACGGACATTAAATGATCTACAACGCCTTCTGAGCCTTTGCAGCACCATCAGTTTTCTCCTCCCACACATCTCTGTGCAGAAGCCTTTTGCATTAAGCACGTAACTGACAGCAACAAACAAAAGTCACGTCTATTTTACAGCAGCAGTCCAGCAGAAATGCATCATGATGCAAAACACATCATTAATAATGACACTAATATACAACTGATGTGTGTTATTAGACAGCAAAAAGTGTTCCATTTTTACCTTAAATAGACAAAATTAAATGGACAAATAGAAACGTGTCTTAATGTTCTTGGCTGAAATGACAGCAGAAAGCCTCAGTGAACCCCTCCTCACTGTAGCACCCATGACTCCCCTCAACACCTTATCTGTCCAAAACAGTTATTTCCTCGAATGCCTTGAGATGCTAATGATGACCAGCCTGTACCCAGGGCTGCTCCCTGCTGCTCACCCTCGGTATCTGACGGCAGGGTACTCCTTCAGGGTGGCGCAGAGCGTGGCCAGCTGCTCAGCCAGCCTCTCCATCACCGGGTTCTTCAGCTGGGTCTTGTGGGGGCTGTAGAAACTGTGGAAGGCATCTGGATTGTCCAGAGAGTACACCTGCACACACATACACGCGTGCGCACACACACACGCTCACACACACACACACAAACACACACAAACACACACATTTACACTTTGCTCCAACAGAACTGTTTGCTGCTTTCCTACTGTAGCTGATTGAAGCTTTTTCACCTTCTTCTCTTATGTAATGTGCACAGTCATGTGTATTTGACAGGAACTGATTCCATGATGCAAACGTTGATTTCACCATGACAACAGATTATATTAATCATACAGTGTCTGTGTGAAAGTCAGCAGGTCAGTGTGGAAGGACTCTTGTATATCGTCTCCTCTGTCGTTATCTCTTCTCCTCTCTTTGTTTTTATGCTCTTTGTTTTGACACTTATCACTTCTCTAATAATAATAACTAATCGCTTCTCCTTTGTCTGCCTCCTCTCCTCTCTCATTCCTTTCCTCTCTCATTTTCTTTCCTCCTCTGTGATTTTCTTGTTCCTCGGTTTTTCTATCCTTTTTCCATGTCTCCTTTTTTTCTCCCCTCCTCCCTTTTCCTCTCCATTCATTACCTTGTTTGCTCTCCTTCTCTCCTCTCTCTCTCATCTTCTCTGCCTGCTCTCCTAACTTCTTCTCTTCTCCCCTATGTCCCCTTTCCTCTCTTCCTATTTCAGTTTCATCTCCCCTCTCCTCTTATTCCTATTTTCTCTTCCTCTCATTTCCTCGTCTTATGCCTCCTCTTTTCTCATCTTCTCCCTTTGTCTACCTTCCTCTCCTCTCTCCTAATCTATTCCCTCGTTTCCTCCCCTTTCCTTATTTCTCTTCTTTTTTCCAATCCTCCTCTTTCTCCCCTTGCCTGTTTATTTTTCTCCTGTACTCATCTTTCCTTGTTTCCACTCCTCTGATTTCCTCCTCTCTTCTCTCCTGCATCACTCACTACCACTCCCTCCTCCCATCCCATCTGTCCACGGTCACATGACCACACTCCTGCGCTGCAGAAGGGTCCCTACGTTCGCCTGGCTGCCATTGGCCACCGCCTCCTGTGTGGATCCTGACTCATCCAATGGGGAAAGAGCATCAGCTTGTGGGGGTGGGGCTTTAAGGCAGCATTTTGCCTGGAGCAGAAAACCACTGACTCTGAATTAATTATAGTAGACAGGAGGGGAGCAAAGCATTGTGGGCCGAGCAGCATCTTCAGATAGTGAGAGGGTAAAGGATGGACAGAAGGAGAGGTGACGGAGATAGAGAGGGGAGGATGAAGGGAGGGGGAAATTAGGAAAAAATATGGTCAGGGGGAGGGAAAGAATAAATATAAAAAGAAAGTAAATAAGAGGAAAAAATAAAAAGCTTGGTGCAAGTGGTGAGCAGAGAGAGTGCAAGCGACGTGCAAAGGCAGGGATGGAGGAATGGCGGGATGAAAAAAACAGAGGGAGGGAGGGAGGGAGGAGGAAAGACATGATAGAGGCAGGAATTTGGAAATTTGGAAATTTAGCAAGGGTGGAGAGGCAGGTGGGAGGGAGGGGAGGCGATGTGACAAGTGTGAGTGTTTCTGGAAGCGTCTGGCAGTAAACAGAGTGACTGGTGAGTCAGCAGCATTGTGCCAAGCCACCACCTGAGTGTGTGTTTGTGTTTCTCTCTCTCTCCCACTCTCCATCTCTTTTTATCCATCCCCGACGCTAACAACCCATAACCTCACTGTTGCTATTCCTGTCTGTGTCCTTTGCTGCATCTCTTTCCTCCCACCTGTCTTAATCGATCTCTCACTGCTCTTCCTCAAGCTTTCTATCTCTGAATCTCTCTCTCTCTCTTTCTCTCTCTCTCTCTCTCGCTCTCTCTCTGTGGTTTTCACTCACAACCACTAACAAACAATGAAAGTCAACCTTTCATTCACCGCCTTAAGAGGAAAAAAGAGGGGACAATAATTCAAGGGCCAGATGCATAAACGTCTCTCTCTCTCTCTCTCTCTCTCTGAACCATCTGTTTACATATTAATACTTCACTTGTCAATGAAAAGACCAGCAAAGAAGACATGCAATTTCTCTGACTGTGTCTCATTGACTCGATTCTGAAACAGCCCCCAGAACAGCCGTCACCATGCAAGACACACCTCACACACACACACACACACACACACACACACGACTGGATGTCTACCTGAGACTCGTAGGGCAAGAATGCGATGTTGATCTCCGTCAGAGTCTTTATGGTTTTGGAAGCGCGGCTCTTCACCAGCTCGTTGAACAGAGGATCAGGGCAGGCTGGAGAGGAGGGAAACAAATAGCAATAGTTTTAGTTTTATATTGTTTATGGCTGATTATTGTTCTCTCATCACGACCGAAACCTTTTATCAGAATGACGACAACTGAAGGAAAGCAGGATCTAAGGATATAATAAACAGCTATGTATTTTTGTGCAGAGGGGGATTCCAGTTGCAGTGAGGTTTTCAGAGGATGTTTGGTCACGGAAACACTACTGAGTTAACAATGTTGTGGGTGACACACGTCATTGATTTATGATGTTTGTTAGGAGATCCTCTCTTCCTGCGCTTCCTCAAACACACACTTGCCAGACTAGATTATGATTTCTAATATTATATGTGATGACTGACCGTTTAAACATTAACAGCCACAAAAATGTATTTGTCATCACTCAGGGTATACAAGAAAAAGAATCCAATCACATCGGCTGTTGGCAATTTCACAGGGTGACTATAGGACGATCTGACAATGGAAAAGATCGCACCACCTTCCCCAAAAACCACCACTCACCACCACTGAGAGCTCTAACAACTTTGAAAAAGTGTCCCTTCAAATACAGTACTGTGCAAAAGTTTTAGGCAGGTGTGCAAAAATGCTGTAAACTAAGAATTCTTTCAAAAATGGTAGTGTTAATAGTTTATTTTCATCAATAAACAAAATGCAGTGAATGAACAGAAGAGAAATCTAAATCAAATATCAATCATCATTTGGTGTGACCACCCTTTGCCTTCAAAACAGCATCAATTCTTCTAGGTACACTTGCACACAGTTTTTGAGATCCACAGATCTTGTGTGGATGTAGGCTTCCTCAAATCCTTCTGTCTGTTCATGTAATCCCAGACAGACTCCATGATGTTGAGGTCAGGGCTCTGTGGGGGCCATGCCATCACTTCTTGTTCTTCTATATGCTGAAGATAGTTCTTAATGACGTCGGCTGTATGTTTGGGGTCGTTGTCCTGCTGCAGAATAAATTTGGGGCCAATCATACGCCTCCCTGATGGTATTGCATGATGGATAAGTATCTGCCTGTATTTCTCAGCACTGAGGACACCATTAATCCTGACCAAATGTCCAACTCCATTTGCAGAAATGCGGCCCCAAACTTGCAAGGGACCTCCACTATGCTTCACTGTTGCCTGCAGACACTCATTATTGTACCGCTCTCCAGCCCTTCGGCGAACCAACTGCCTTCTGCTACAGCCAAATATTTCAAATTTTGACTCATCAGTCCAAAGCACCTGCTGCCATTTTTCTGCACCCCAGTTCCTATGTTTTCGTGCATAGATGAGTCGCTGGGCCTTGTCTCCATGTCGGAGGTATGGCTTTTGGCTGCAACTCTTCCATGAAGACCTCACCTTGGTAGCAGAGTTTGGCTGTTCCTCACCCAGTTTTAAGCCTCCTACACAGCTGTTTCTGTTTCAGTTAATGACTGTGTTTCAACCTACATGTGAAATTGATGATCATTAGCACCTGTTTGGTATAATTGGTTGATCATACACCTGACTATAATCCTACAAAATCCCTGACTTTGTGCCAGTGTACCTATAAGAATTGATGCTGGTTTGAAGGCAAAGGGTAGTAACACCAAATATTGATTAGATTTTGATTTTTCTTTTGTTCGCTCACTTTGCATTTTGTAAATTGATAAAAATAAACAATTATTATTTATATTTTTGAAAGCATTCTTAGTTCACAGCATTTTTTCACACCTGCCTAAAACTTTTGCACGGTACTATATATAAAAAAAGCCAAAAAAACCTGCCTATCTGCCACTGAAACAGTGACAAGGAGAAAAACAAAGTGATACCAGGAAAGAAAACAAAAATATTACTAGATTGTACAAAGCAAAAAGCATAGAACACAAATAATAATAACAAGTAAAAAGGATGAATGACTTCATGACTTGCTGCCGAAGCAGCTCTTCCTGTATATACTCACAGTCGGTGAAGAAAACGTGGGCTGCCTTGTATTTAGCTGAATGAGGGTCTTTGAAGTCTCCGATGAGGGTGTGGACAGACTGAGGGAGGAGAAACAGAGTCAGACCGTCACGTTCTGCTGAGCATTGATCACAGTTATATGTGCAAACTTGATTAAGCTTATTGCCACCATGTTGCTGAAGCATTTACATTAACAGGATGAAGGCCTGAGCTAAATGAATAAATCACCAGATTAAACTTGCTAGTCACGCCAGTTAAGCTTATAAGAATTGACCACAGAGACCAAACAGAGCAAAATTAATATTTACTTGTGAAAAAAACAACAACTAATAAAACAAAAACACTAATGTCTTTGAAGCAGCAAAAAATGGGAAAACCATCAGATTAAAACACACTCTTTATATTTTTATCTAACTTCCTCTATTGCCAATTAAATAAATTGTTAAACTTTATATCTTGTCATGCTTTATTTAATTTATTGATTTGCAATTATTTATCTTTCTTTCATTATAGTAACCTATGGGTAAACCATTTGTTTTTTTGTTGTGTTGTATATTATGCTTAAGGTACATTGTGAAACTTCTACAATCTGCTTTGGTAATACTGTAATTTAGTGTCACCAAACTAATTTGAATTTGAAAGAGCAAGAGAAAAAGAGAGACCACGGAAAGAAAAACGCGTGTGATCTGTCTCGACTGAGTCAACAGCTGTGCGTCTGTCACTATGACTGACAGAGAGGGAGGGAGCATCCTTACCTTCTCTGTGGGTGTAATCAGGTAAATGGCTTCCAGGCTGGGAAGAGGCTCTCGCCGCTTGTTGATGTCCTCCACGACTAGAGGGACAGAGGGAACAAACATGTATGTAAACAGTTACAGTGCTACATACACAAGCAGACTACAGGAAAGTGTCACGGTCCAGAGAAACGATAGTGTGTGACCGTCGTGTCTTACTGGTGATGCCCTCTGTCATGATGTCTGTCATCTTGCAGCAGGACGACAACATCCTCATGCTCAACTGGTCCACAATCAGCGCCTGGCAACAGGGGAGAAGACAGTGACTATACAAACACACTTTATTACTTCTATTACATGTGGCTAACAATAAAACTGTCTCATTCGATTGAAAGCTCTACAGTAGGGACATTTTGAGGAATTTTGATTTACCTGATGTTCACTGGTGGGAAATGTCAAGGTAAAAGTCTTTAGCCTGCTAATGAATAGTCAGTTTACTACAGTTACTATTTACTATGGTACTATGGTGTGGTGTACGCACTCTCTGCCAGTTTACTTGAACCTTTCACCTGTACATGTTTCATACACTGTTCATGTCTTTTTTTATTTTGCTTGTTTATCTTTTTTATTTTCATTTTTCCCCCTGTTGTCTTTGTCTGTGACTTAAAACATTTCTTGGAAAAACATGATGACAACAAAATCTTAACTGGACTTTGTTTGGAATATACCCTGCAGTGTCTACTGCAATTATCCATTGAATCAAGGCACACAGGTTGTAATTTACAGTGATATGAGCGCTGGCCACAATCAGCTCAATTTCCTGCTGAAACAATCATGGAAAAAGCAAAAATGGCAGCTTGCATGTGACGTGCAATATCCAGTTCAGTCAGCAAGCTGCTGGATTAGAACTTAGATTTGGAATTTTGTCTTAAGTCTTGATAAAAAAGAATATCCCACACACTGCTCTTGCTCAGCATCACAATTTATTGATCATCCTAATGTTTCAGTCTCTCTAGACCAGGGGTGTCAAACTCAAATACACAGTGGGCCAAAATTTTAAAAAATGGTACAAGTCGAAGGCCGGACTGGTTCAATGTTTATTGAGAACTTGCAAATGACCTTGTTGAATGAATTGAACCTGAAATTAACAAAGCCTGCAAAGCATATAACGACATTAATCATAAAATAAATTTTAAAAATCAGGTGTATTCACTTTTTATCTGGAGCTTTCCATAGTAATTTCTAATGAAAACATTTCCCCACAGGCCAACAACAGGCAAAAAAATAATTCAGAGAAAAATGAAGTGTCTGTAGCAGCAAGAAAAAAAGTGCAAAAATGAAACATGCATTAAAGCTCAGTTTGCCACTCTGTGGTGCACAGTAGTCAATACTTGAACCTGGAACTGACAAAGCTTATAAGACAGTTTGTACCTAAAAACAACAACAACATTAAACATTAAATACAAGAAAAATCATTTGCATTTATTTTCTAAAGCTCTTTCTGCAGCTTTTCTGGATTAATTTTTAACTGACAACATTTTTCTACAGGCCAACAACAGCCAAAAAATAATTTCCTTGTAAGAAAAATCAAAATGTCCTATAGCAGCAATAAAAAAAGAAACATGCATTAAAGCTCAGTTTACTGCTCTGGTGGATGCTCACTTGTCTGAGCCAGATACTAGGTGTCTTATCTTGGATGCAAGTTCATCAATGTTAGGCGTCAGGCTTTGAGCTGAGGAAATCCTCAGGACTGAGTGAAGGTGTTCATCAGTAAGACGACTCCTGGTGTATGATGCAATGATACGCTGTCAGCTCACCTGCGCCGTTTTCCTCCCGCATCTTCTCCCGGACCCTCCCCACCAATCCACTCTTTTGACCGCACATCGCGGGCGCTCCATCTGTCGTCAATCCCACAAGTTTATCCCAAGGCAGCCCCATTTCACTAACACACCTGGATACCTCTTCAAACAGATCTTTCCCCGTAGTTGTGCCATGCATTGATATTAATCCCAAAAGTTCTTCTGTTACACACAGACTTGAGTCCACTCCGCGGATAAAAATTGACAGCTGGGCAATATCTGAAGTGTCGCTGCTCTCATCCACAGCTAGGGAGTATGCGATGAACTCTTTTCCCTTTCCCACCAGCTGTTGCTGTAGATCGGTGGAAAGCTGATTTACACGGTCAACAACCGTGTTTCTGCTCAGGCTCACATTTGAAAACACTTGCCTTTTATCTGGGCACAAACGGTCGCACACTTTCATCATGCAGTTTTTGAAAAATTCCCCCTCGGTAAAGGGCCGGGCTGATTTTGCGAACTCTGCTGCCACAATAAAACTAGCCTTTACAGCAGCCTCACTTTGTGATTTGGCTTTTGTGAACATACCCTGCTGTGACATCAGACTTCTTTTCATCTCTTCTACCTTCTGCTGCCTTTGTTTCACGTCCACGTGTTTGTACCTGTCTTGGTGTTTTGTTTCATAGTGTCTTCTTACGTTATATTCTTTCATTACAGCCACGCCGTCTCCGCACACAAGACAAACAGCTTTGCCTTTTATATCTGTGAACATATACTCTGCCTCCCAACTGCCTTGGAAACCCCTGTTTTCAAAGTCCACCTTTCGTTTAGCCATTTTTGGGGAGAGTAGTAGCTGACAGTTGACCACAGGTGCTCCATAGGGATGCTGATGACTGAGTGGGCAAGGACTCGCGCTCGCGGGCTCTCGAATGACGTGCGAACACGCTGGCAGTGCATTGTGGGATTTGTAATGTATTAGCGGCGCGTGCGGGCCAGCTCTAATAGTGATTAGATATTATCATGCGGGCCAAAGATAATTACATCGCGGACCGGACTTGGCCTGCGGGCCTTGAGTTTGACATATGTGCTCTAGACCTTCGTCAGTGGTAACTTCAACACTTCTAACAACCATGATCTTAAATAAATAATACTCCAATTATCTTGTGTGCCCAGGTGTGGGGCAATTATTCTCCCAAGGGAGTGTCGTCCAATCAATGACAGTGATTTGTGTGCACTCTTTCATATTATATTCAACATATATATACATGGAAGAGAGAAAGAAAAAAATATATAAATATACAAAAACAGTGAGATATCACATGATCAAATCTATTGATGAAATCTATTGAAATCTTTTCTTTTCCAGAATGCACAATATCAAATATTTATGTCAAAATGGATCAAATACACTTTTACACACTTTTGTCACCAAACAAACTGTGGAAAACGTGACGAAGCTGCAGGGTTTTAATTTGATTTGATTTGATTTGATTTAAGTGCTACAACACTTGTCTGGGTGACATGGCACTAAAATATCAGGATGCAGTCTTCCACATCGCTATTAGACCCAGAACTTTTTATCTCTAGCATTTTCTCCTAAATGTGAACTTCTTACCTTCCATTCTCCCTTCTTCTTCACCTTCTTGATTACATCGTTCATAATCTCTGTAAAAGAGAATAAAAACAAACACCATCAGGAATCTGAGGGATGCAAGATGATCTGATGAGCGAAGATGTTTTAATGTATTTTGTAAACAGGGAATACCCATGAATAGACACAAGAATACAAGAACAGGTGCTATTTCCCCCAAGTAAGCTAATACCCCACCTTCACAACTCCTTCATATTCATTTGAACAAATGTTGACTTACAATAAATAAATAGACATCAGGGGGACATACCGTGTATGACAACACCTGCAGGCCTGATTTCTACCACAGTGACAGCTGATGTTATATCATTTGTTGTATCCAAAGAAAGATTTTCATTTTTATTTCTGAATGATATTTCTGTCAATATTTTCAATTATATTGGAATCACAAATTCATAATTACAATAATCCATATGTCTTAAATACATATACTGCAATCATAATGCTAACCATGTTCTAAATATGGAGAACAGTCATGCTAAGAAAATAACAAAAATAACTGTATTTAGGAATAAACTAAAGAATAAATACACATAGAAAATCCTTCAAAAAACACTGACAATCATCAGCAACATGTTATTATTTTCCTGTAGATGTAAAAAGTAAAAAAGTAGACAGTAAAGTACTGCTATGAGATATATTTTTTTAGTAGTTTTAGGGATAACATGATTGAGTCAGAATCAATGAGTTTATTCTTACAAGTCTGGATTGTATTAGTCTACAATAAAGTATAAAAGCATGATTAAAAACCAGTGGAAATAACCAACATTTTTCTGTCCTACTGGTATAGGTTAATAAATCCCATAATGCAATTCTTTCACTGGAGGAAAATAACGTGACAAAGTCAAATATGGCCTGCAACAAGGTCACTGAGCACAGATCTACACGAGTGGAATAAATCCTGTTGATGAGGAGTGATTAAAAACTTCTGGGAAGTGATTCTGCTTTGATTTCAAAGATCTACATGTCGAAAATAATCTCATCCACTGCGAGGTCACATCGCGATGGCCATGTTTATACTGCAGCAACTGATATTGGCCTGATCATCGTGCCAGCAATCTGCCAGCCGTATTAGGATAAATCCATTTAGGGTGAATTACTGTTTAACATCATGCTGGATCACTGTGAATATAACCCGCTAAGCCCTTCGGCTGGTCGCTAAAACCTGAGGCCACAAAGATACTGATGGATTACCACAGATTAAAAAGGACTCGCACAGAAAAGATTACAGATCACAGAACACACATCGAGTAAAAATCAGGGATGTGTTTATTTGAGTCAGCGCTTGTGCTTTCTAAAAGAAAACATTAATAAAGTCTTCCAGGCGATGAAGACAGTAGCTGCTGATTGGCTCTTTTCACAGAAGGAGGGTGCAGCTGTAGGCAAGCAATAGGATAGATAGATAGATAGATAGATAGATAGATAGATAGATAGATAGATAGATAGATAGATAAATAGATAAATAGATAAATAGATAAATAGATAGATAGATAGATAGATAGATAGATAGATAGATAGATAGATAGATAGATAGATAGATAGATAGGATGGCTGAAAGGAAGGATAGAATGAAAATTAGGAAGCGTGACAAAAAGGATAGCTAGGATGGATGAAAAAAGAAAGGTTAGACAGATAGACAGACAGAGCTCACCTCCTGTGAGTCAGAGGAACTGTATCTGACCTCCTGTGGGACATATGGCCTAGGAATATTATTCTCACTAAATGACAGAGATTCCCTGACTCAGCTTCAGTCTATTCCCAGCGTCTTCTGTGTCCTGTTCATTTAGCTGCTGTCTCAGCAAAGCAGCAGCAAATACAAAACCGAAGAAACTTTTATTTTATTAGGGAGCAAACACTTTGGATGTGGAGTTTTTGAAAAATCTGTTCTAAACGTTCAAAGTAACAGTTGTAAAATTAAAGCTCATGTTCATTCCTTAAAAAATCAACTTGTTTTTTTCATCCAGCGGCGCCTCTAGGCCACAGGATGGAGGCCACAAACAAAGCAGCGGTGGGGATATCCGTCACACGTGTTCCCTTTTCCTCTGCTGCAGCTGATGTGTTTTCTCTCGATCTGTGCTGCAGCATTTTTCTGATAGAGCTGCAAGAATGAAAATCTCCAGTCCCTGAACAAGTATATTATAAACTCATATTTAAAAAAGGTGATTAATTCATTTGAAATATGCCACACTCATTTATGTCCATAATAGTGTCTCTTACACATAGATGTCGATTAATTAACACCATAACTAAGATTTTCAATGGGCTGCTTTCATTACTACTTCCTGTTTTAACACCCCTGACAGACAAACTCTAGTCAGTGTTGTTGTTAGTCTCGGAGAATACATGTAAAGAGTGTGTTCTAGCCTATCATGTATGTTGTGTTGAATATTAAAGCTACACTGACATTATCTTTATAAAAACAATAACGGGTCAAATTATCAAAAGATGTCTCTTGTAGTGATGGACCCACAGAGAAGTACCACCCGGCTCTGCAGCTCCCTTTAGCACTACAGAGCATTTTAGCATCTTTTAGCTCATTGTTTTGGTTTTCTGGCCCATTAACTTCACTCTCGTCACTTTTGTTCCCAGTAGCACCAGTAGCACCAGGCAGCAAATAAACTCTGATAAACCCTCTGTGTGATACTTGCCCTGAACTACAAAAACAAACAAAAATAGTTAGCTAGTGGCTAACTGCATCTTTTAGCTAGCTAGACACAGTTAGCAACTAGCTAACAGTTTCTGCAAAAATAGTGGAGCATTTAACAGCTACAGGGACAGATATTTTATATAGAGGTTGGTGGAGGCCAAAACCAGAGCTAAAAGGAGAGTAAATATTGGTCTTGAATTGATCAAGAGAATGATGTTCTGTGTCTGCTGCATGAAGTCGCTCTGTGTGAATTGTTCTGCACAATTTTAAAGCCCCATTTAATCTACCTGACTGTGTGGTCATGTGCAAACTGTCTTGAGCTGATTTTTCAGATCACAATATAGTTTATCTTATTTTTGGTCAAATGTGAAAGGTTTTATCTGTCTAGTTTAATGTAGACAGCCGAAATAGTCTGCAACCTCAGGAATTGTGTGACATCTTTCAGCAAAACTATTTATCTTTACTGTCTTCAATAATGAGCTGTGATTACATTGATCCATATTTCCAAAGCTATTCTCTCACTCCCCTCTTTCATCTCCTGTGTTAGCTTCACTAAGTCATGTAAACAATGAAACTATGATGATGAAATAGTGAAGTACACACACTCGTAACTGATAACTGGGAATGGAGACAGCACTGTAGATTTTTCCTTTCTGACCTCCAGATAGAGGCACAACAATACAGACACACACCAGTCAGACAGAGGGGAAGGGACCTGAACAAACACAGCGCAACAGCTGTGTCAACCAAACAGGCAGAGTGGTACAAACATACACACACACACACACACACACACACACACCCCTTTGGTGTCTCATATGCTCTCTTACATCCAGTTTAACAGGATACACATCCTCATGGCGGAGCAGGGAAGAAAACGAAGACAGAGCGAAGGCATAACAGGATTTTACTGTCAGAATTTTAACATAATCTAAAAGGGTCTGATAAATTTAAAAACCACATTGTAATATACCTTCTTTTTTTTTAAAATTTAAGGACACCAAGCAACAGGATTCTTTTTTTTCAAATTGACCACACTCAGAGAATCTCACCCACATTTAGCCATAATAAGAAACTGTGTGATGTGTTACTGTACATGATATTGCTGATTAGGTCAATGTACTCTCCCAGCCTTGACGCGACATGCGGCAGTGAAGAGCTGGCAGTTTCTCCCTTTGACTCGTGGTTCTCCCCCTTCAGGGACTTTCACCTATGAGTACATGACCCATTTTTTTTCTCTGGATCTACGCTTCACCGTAGCATCACTCCCGAGAGACGCTGACACTGACGATCTTAAAGAGACAGGCAGACATTTCAGCCGGGCTCGTGCTGAAATACAAGGACAGCCTTCACCGTGGCTCAGCTGAGAGACTTTTTTTGATTTTGTTAGACAGAAAAACACTTGAAGCTTCACTTGGAGGGTCTCAATTTCTGTGAAAAACAAAGGACACATGAAGCCACATCGCTATCATTGTCCATCAATAAAACTCTGCTAGTAATGGGTGACAAGGTGTCATAGAGATATGCAGAATACTGTAATGAACAAAATGGAGGCAAAAAACATGGGTGGTATTTTGCCTGAGACCATTATTTTCTATATTGAGACACTATGGATATGTTATTGTGTTTAACATGGAGCTGAAATGATTAGTCAGTCGGTTTATTAGTTGCTTCACTGAAAATCAAATAAAAATGTATTATTGTTTGTGTTTTATGTGATTGGAAATTGATTACAGTTAGGTTCTTGGACCATTCATCCAGCAATTTAATCAGTTTAAGACATCTCTTTAAGCTCTGGTAACTTGCTGTAGACATCCGTCATTATGCTTGACATTAATGCAAATAATCAACTGATCAATCAAACTGATAGTTGAAATAATTGTTAGTTGCATCCGCTGTTTAAATGACGATCCTGCAGTTCAATTTACGCTTAGCAGTTAATTAAAATCAAATACATTCAAAAATGTAAACCGGTGATAAAAGACTACATGAGAGTACCGATCTTTAAACCAAAAGCTTCTCTGCTATTCACAGCCTGGTCAGACTGGCCTGCAGTTACATAACAACCTAACCAGCCACAACCAGCATAAGTGGGTTGTAAGAAAAGCAGAAGAAGATCATGAGTTTGGAGCTACATTAGACTCCCACATATATCCAGTCACAGGTCAGAGGTCATGTTGGCTGAGGAGAGGTCATGAGGAGCCTTTCCTATGACCTGAGATGATGTGCAAGAGCAGAGATGAAGCAGAGTCATGAGACCTGAGTGCAGACACTCCGAAATTCTCCTGCCACAGATACTGTATAATAAAGTTTTTTTTTTTGGGGCTTTTTGTGCCTTTAATGGACAGGACAGTAGAGAGACAGGAAATGGGGAGGCAGAGATGACACGCAGGAAAGGGCCGTCCGAAGCGGGAGTCGGCCAGCTGCAGCGAGGACTGTAGCCTCTATATATGGGGCACCTGCGTAACCCACTGCGCTACACGACGCTCCACAGATACTGTATATTAACAGTAGTGGACTGATCTCTGGTGAACGTGTTGACTCTCATAGACGTACCTCAGCACAGCCTGAAAGCTAAACAAACAGGGCGCGGACCTAGCAGTGTTGTGAAAGCATCAATCAACATCAGCATGACAACACAGCAAGGATCAACATACTAATATACATCTCATGTCAGATCATCACCTACTGAGACATAAATATTTGGTGTGTAAAGGCATGAAGATATTCTGTGTTGGCACAGGCAAGAAACGAGACGTTCAGGCCAGGTTGCATGCAATACACTTGTAACACACATGGAGTTGTCAGCCACCTTTGTTCACCTGACAGCTTCGGACAGGAGCTTCTCTGAGAGGATCTGAGGGGAAACTCAGATGAACAGCTGCCATTATCTATCAACAGAAGTCACTAATGCAGCAACAACGACCCAACATTTTCACACAAAAAATGCCACTTAAGAAATGTCAGTTTAAAAAAGCTGCACAGATTAACTATCTCTCCATATTTTCTAATCATAATTAGGTTAGTGACAACAGTTGACAAAATCAATTTCACAAAACATGGTGCTGTGAAACATCTGCTCAACATCAGACACATCTCTAAACTCCAAACTTGTTTTCCTACATAGGAAATTAAGAATACATAAAGAGCCAATGAAGACATATTAATTGAAACCCTGCATTACATTTTCATTATGTCTCAAATATAATAGTTTTTGAGTATTTACATGACAAAATCCATCTTTGTTTTCTTTCCCTGGACGCTGGAATATTTTTGTTGACTCATCATGCACTCATAGACATATTCATTAATGTTTCCTGACAAATCTAATCTGGAGCATCTCGCTAACCCCTTCCATCAAATTACTTCGCTTTGGTCATCCATGCTTGTGGGCCATAGTATCTAGCGGAGCAATATTGTGTGTCTGCATGTCAGAAAAACTGTATATATCCAGAGGAGTGTGGTTGTGCTCCATTTTATTCATTTCTCCCTTGTTCACAGACTCCTGATCTAACAACACAGGTGAGGAAGTGTGTGGGGGTGGAGGCCAATAGTCCTCTACAGAGACTCCCAACTCACTACAGCGCACACATTATGAGCAATCAAATAAAATCCCTGAACAATTTAATCAAATCCCTCTTGTAATTATACCCCAAATATTCCATTTTAATCTGAAATACCTCACATTATGGAAACTAAAGATACCTTTTCACTGTCTTTAAAGACTAAATGTTTATCAAAAGGGTCAGTGGTTAATCATTTTACTAAAATCATATAATTAATGCAATGAATTAATTCATAAATTCAAGGGGTGTTTACTGTGTCCTCTTTTTAAGCGTTCTCTGCGGCGCTTGCGGTGCACTCTAAATGAAGCTGGGAAACAATTCATGGTGGTGAAAATGGCAGACAGTATATAACAGACTGTAAGAAAGCAAGTGATGCATTGTGATACCGCAGGCTGCAGCGACCTGGCTGGAGCTCTGTCTGACAGTCTGAGTGCTCTGCGGTCTCATCCAGCTCAGCTGTGCTGCTTAATGTACAGCAAAAAAAAAACAGCCAGAATTCACTATCAATTGTATTTTGCTTCTTACAGTTAGCATAACAACTTGACACATCACCATCATGTCATACTATCCTCTCCCTTTCCCTTTCTCCTTAATCTGCTTTCCCTCTTTCTGTTTATGTCGCTTGAGGACGAGAGCATCTTGGCCGACGCTACTTGGCTCTCGTACAGTGCTGATCTCCTATAAGTAGATATTTCTGTAACACTGTGTTAAATTTGCCTGTGCTGTATGTGTGTGTGTATGCATGTAAGAGGAGGATGGAGAGAGCGGTCACGTGCTGCCGAGAAGAGTGGGAGGGAGAGGACGTCTGCCAGCTCTGACACAGCACTCTTCCTCAGTGAAAGAGAAGGGGAATTCATTAAGATTATGAAGCACTGTAACCTTGCATTAGAGAGCTCTATTTCAGCCAGTTCTTCATGCTCTGTAAACACTGCGACATGACATTTCGCCATGGATTTATTTGAGTGTGAGTGTGTGCAGCGTGCCTGTGTATTTGTTGTGTGTGTGTGTGCGTGTGTGTGTTCTATGTAGGCCCAGGGGCTGCAGGCACTGCGTCAGACACTGAACCCAGACAAGTGTGTGACGCTCTGGTTCAGTGATGCTTCCAAGGTCAGCAATGCTTTGTATGTGTATGCGTGTGTGTTCATCTGTAAGTGTGTATGTGCAAATAAGTGCATGTGTCCTTCTCTGCTTAACCTTCCTCCTTCCTTCTCTTCACAAAGCCCTGCACAGAGAGGCATAAATACACACCAGCAAGGCCAACACTTTGTGAAACCTGCTTAATTCCTAGCAATGAGTAAAATGAGAAGATCGGTGTCATTCCCAAATCTTTGTTTTAGGTGCAGAACTGGAGTCAGGACATACGTAGCCTATCTTACCATAAAGACTGGAAACTGGGAGAAACAGGTAGCCGCTATATAAGGCTTAAAAATGTACCTACCAGCACCTCTAAAGGTCGCAAATTAACTCTCTCATGTCTTTGTCTGTCTCATTTGTTTAATCTGAACATTAAGATAAATTTAAAAATTACAATTTTTGGTTTTAGGGGGTGTTACATGTTGGAGATAACCGGTTTATCTGCACCACAGGGTTTGATTTCGTTCTTTGTACAGGAATGATAAATCTGAATCTGGGGAAGACTTTGGGAAGCTGCACAGTCACTGTTACCAGCTGTTGTTTACCAAGAAACTGAACTTTGGACAGAGCTTGCTGTTTCCTCCTGCTTCCCGTCTTTATGCTAAGCTAGGCTAACTACATTCTGCCTGTACTTAAAGAAGCTGTTTGCTTTGCTATTGCTTCAGCCAATGTTAGCATTAACAGCTGTTTACTTACCAGTCTTGCCAAGAGCTTCAGCCATTGTTGTGTTTACAATATAAGATGTTATAATACGCCCTCTGAGCAGCCAAACTTCCAGACTAGACACTACAGTGAATCACTATCAGAAAGTGACGAGATGGTCCGCCCAGACCAGAGCTAGCTAGTTAGCATGCTAACTTCAGTAGAAGAAAAGAAGTGATAGAAATAGAAGCAAAACAAGAGAATTGCTTTCCACAGCTGGACACAGCTTCAGCAAGCAGACAAATTAAGTTTGATGCTGAACTTGCAACTTTTCTTCTAGACTGGTAAATAAACAGCTGTTAATGCTAACGCTGGCTATGTAGCAACAGCTAAACTTGTGAATAGCTCCTGTAATGCAGAAACATGAGAGTGCTATAAATTTCCTCATTCTCAATAAGACAGAAAATGCAGAAAAGACAATAAGAATAAGAATACTTATTTAGTCTTACTTAATATACAGCACATACTCCTTACTAACAGTATCTAGTGTCTTTTCAGTTTAGCTCTGGATTCACAGACTTATCCTTGACCCATGAGAATAGTAACACAAGTGTGATATGCTTTGACAGGTTGATTTCAGGAATCTGATTAATACCACAAAGAGAAAATATGAGCGTATATGTTCACAGTGGTATTTAAGTTCAATAAAAAGCTACTGACGAGAGTCCTGTTGGCCGACTGGTGTAAGACAGTGACCGTGATATCGCAGGTTGTTGCTACACCTGTCTGTCTATCATCATCTCCTGTCAGCTCTCTACTGTGCATCAAATTAAGGCAAAAAATTTCACAAAAAAACACTTAAAAAAAAAAAACACAACTAATGTGCAGTGTAGCTGTGACAGCCAGAATAAAAAGCTACTACTTAACCTCATGCCATTTCAACCATTATAAGGTTACAATGAAGTTGAACAGGGTGATTACTGATGACTTCTTTATCACCTGAATGAAAATGGGCCAGTTATGATTCACATAGATATTTTTAACCCTCAGACTTACTGTAGTTACATCACTGTGTGCACATAAGTGTATAGCAGAGGATGTATTGGTAGCAGTATAGTTAGCTCAATTGATATATTTTATCTGTGGACAATCGCATTACTTGTACCTCTTACACAGCTACAGGATGATGATTAATATGTATGCTGAACGCCGGGTGTTGATTCAGCAGCACTGCATGTGCAGTATGAACCTCATGACCCTGAATGGAAATCAGCAGCTAAAGACAATGAATGAATGAAAGTAGGGATGGGCAACTAGACAATACAATTTATATTGTAGATGATATTAATTTGTCTGTGGTCAGAGAAATCCCACAATGCTTTATGGTTTTATTGGATTTACGGGAGTTTTGCAGAAATGT
Source organism: Seriola dumerili (assembly GCF_002260705.1). Classification (NCBI taxonomy): domain Eukaryota; kingdom Metazoa; phylum Chordata; class Actinopteri; order Carangiformes; family Carangidae; genus Seriola; species Seriola dumerili. The sequence goes on from NW_019175642.1 coordinate 26,443, forward strand.
GATGAAGTATTTTGGTTTGTAAGTGATTTATTTCAGTTGATTAGCCAAAAACAGACATCTTCATCTGGTTATGTTATCTATAAACAGTTTCTCAATTAAATTTACAGAAAATCCACAACAGTACACATCAATACCATGATAGAAAATTACATATATTGTCGTACAAGATTTTCTCCATATAACCCACCTCTAAACAATGAATGAATGAAAGATGGGACTTGATTCCTTGGGTAGACATAAAATAAGTCAGAACGGCACAGAATAACACGAACACCTGCATAATATAATGATATCCAGTACAACAGGACTGAATGCATCATACAGTACAAGTGTTCATCTCCAGAACATCAACTACTTAATATTGTTTCTTTGTAATCACAGGAGTGTAATTGCAGCACCTCCTCAGGTTCATCAATCTGAGCAGCAGCATCATTTCGAAATAAATCTCCTCCAGCTCAGGTTGTTGGTGACTGATGAGAGCCTCTCCTCATCCACCCTCATTTTCCTTCTGTTGCTCTCTGGGACTGATGCTCATATACAGTCATGAAAGGGGAGGGTGAAGCTCTGCTTGCTGCCCATCCCCCCTCCTTCATCCTGGCTGCTATATCCACTGCTGCAGAGAGGACCCATGATGGTGTCGCCCTCCCTCTCTGCCCCCACCACCTCCACCAATCCCATCCCTGCTTCACCTCAGCCAAACAGAGCACAGGTGTTGCCTGCTGCGTCCCTGCCTTTACCTACTGGGAAACATTCACAGAGTGTTTACGTTGTTCTAGAAAGGACGCTCCACTCCACAATGGGAGCCTGCATGTGCCCGCCTTTAGTTTTACAAACCGGGTTATGTAATTGTCAGTTACAAGGCCTTAAATAATTAAATAAAGCAGAACATGCACGGATATTTGGCATGTGAAGCTGTATTGTGTAACACTGTAGGTGCTCAGATGATATCATTTCTATGAAATTTCTGTCTCGTAATGTGATGCATAAAAATGCAGGTCTGTGCTCCCATTAATTCTAATTCTCAACTACAATATAGCACTAGGCCAAACACTATTCCCCAGTCATCTATTAAAAGATCTGCTCTAACTCCACAGCATGACGGGCCAATAATTCTTATCATGACAATATGATCATATCATGTTTTACACAATTTCATTGGTAAAAATTACAAATGAGCAAAATAAGTTGATAGAGTTTTTGGTTGAGACATGTGAATGGGTTTTTCAAATCACAGGCACTATATAATTTCTTCTTTTTTTTTTTACATGGTGTGACATTATAATACTTTTATAATATTTTTTCATATCCTCCAGCACTGCTCATTCACAGCTAATCATAACAATATTTCATTATATTTATTATATAATTTTATACTTTTGGCTTCAAAGTGAATTTGCATTTTTTTTTTTGGGGGGGGTGGGGGGGCGGGGGGGGGGGGGGTTGTAATAATTGGTGTTGAGGATAAGGTCTTGCTCGCATGTGGGAGGTCTGATTCCTGGCCAGAGCACAAACCTTTTCACCCTCCATCATATCATATCACAGCAGTGTGTGTGTGTGTGTGTGTGTGTGTGTGTGTGTGTGTGTGTGTGTGTGTGTGTGTGAGACGAAGGAGGTGGATGTGTATCAGTGTGGGGGTGGGGGCCTAAAAATTTGCAGCAGTACCCATGACAAATGAAACACCAATGAGCCTGATGAGATTTGGGAGATGTACAGATTCAATAGGCTATTCTCACTGACAGGGAGTGAGACATTACTACAGAGAGGCCGTGTGGATGTGAGTTAGTGAAATGTGAAACCGAATCAATAAGACGAACACCAGATATCAAGTGAAGCAGATCCTGCAGCACGGGCAGGGCACGTTACCAAAAAATTAGGAAAACATGCAGCTGAAGAAATCACGGCAACCATCACTTATATATCAGATACGTGCCTTCACACCGAGTGGTCTCTGTGAGGCTTTACTGTGAAGGCCTGTCTGACATTATCACGACCACCAACACTTGCACCCAGTTGACCCTCCTGAGGAGAATGGAGCTGCGCCTCCATGTTCAGGCCTGCATCAGCCCCACACACCGACACCGCAATAAATGATTCTTCATGACCAAATCAGACACTGGACAGTCGCGTCCACAGCGTCCTAACGACGCAGGATTACACAGACTGGCGCAACACCAGGAAAGGGCATGATGATGATGATGATGATGGTGGTGGTGATGATGATGATGAAAGGGCATTCACTGGTCGTTAGTGGACGGTAGCTCGTGTACAGATAATGCGGAATTTCTCGGGTAGCGGCCTTTCAAGCCAACTTTCCTCTTGGATACAATCCGCCATTAACGTGAACCACAGCTGACAGCAGTTCGTTTCAGCAGTGAGGCGCTCCGGTGGAGGAAGGGTGTTTTACGCAACCGATTCATGCTCCATCAGGGGGGTGAGGCACTGCTGAAACCAGGGAATCCCACGGATGGAAAGTGTTAATGTCCTATCACATTATAATCAATAGCATTGCATTAGATTATTGGCTATGATTAGCTATAGCCAAGGCGTGAGTCTGCAGCATCGTGTGGCACAATATTCATGCAAAAACACGGTTTATGATGCAGCTCCGAGGCAGCGCAGGTTATTCCTGAAATAAACGCTGATTGAGGCTAAAAGGGCGTATGTGGGCTGCCTTTCCCTCCAGGCTTTTTGCATCCTCATGGAGAATGCTGCCTACATTTTCTATCAGTGGGCCAATCACCGCTTGTTAGAGCCTTTTTCAGGTCTCCGCAGCCTGAAATACAATTGCGCATCCGCGCCGCAGCAGCCCGGTGTGACAACCCAGCCTCTGCAGATTACCTACAGCTCCCTTACTACACGGCTGTGTTTTACAATAGGATGCAATGAAGCACCAACAGCACCACCTTCATCATCACCTAGATGTACTACCAGCCGTCCGCATCCTGCTAAAATAACACACACAAACACTGCCGCATTTGCACACACACCTCACCACATTTAGAATAAAACAATAATAAAACAAATGATCTTACTTTCGCCGACCACCGCCTTTAATCCGATAGGTGCCATGATGCTGCTGAGTGCTGGACCGAGTGATCTCCCTCTGCTTCCTCCCTCTCTCTCTCCCTCTCTCTCTCTCTCTCTCTCTCTCTCTTCCTCTCCCCCTTCTCTCCGCTCACCTCACATCGCTGCGGAGGAGCCTCCAGTAGGAAACGTCACTGCGTATCCTTCCGCATCATCCCCTCGTTGGTGGTATTGGACGTTTGGCTGCGACTGCGTTTTATTAGCTTGAACTATTTACTGCAGCCGTCCTGGATTAGGTCTGTGTTATTAACAAAACACCATCTACAGCCTTCTACTTGTTCTTAAGTCCCCAACTTAATTTAGCCTATCCTATGTTCAGCCATCATAAAAGATGAGATGTTAGAGCCTACTTTCTAGAAACGTGCCATTCATCGAGTGAATATAAGTTAGTATGTATTTGCTTTAAATACCAGAGGGTGTGAAAACAATCACTATAAGCGTCTCTATATGTCATTTGTTTGGTTTTTCTTGTTTTTGGTAATTACTGACACTGTTTTAATGGGTGGAGATATGGCTGCTGTAATTATTGTTTTTATTCCTGATAAGTTCCCACAACCCAAGACTGTCTTCAAAACCCCTATTTTTCTTGAACAATGTCCAAAATAGTGATGTGAAACACAGAAAAGCACCACATCCTGGTACCAGACAGACTGAAATCAGTGAGATTAGAACTTTGCTTTATCACTGCAATCGTTCATTGAAATTGCCAATTAATTGAATGTTGATCAGCTAATGAAGTTATGACTGTTTCAGCACCAGTGGAGCTGACTCATGTTAAAGGCACAGTATGTAACTTCTGCTGCTAGGAGTCTCTTAATCAAAACAATAACAAAGAGGTGAATGAAACAGCATGGGATGATGGGAGTTGTTGTCTTCACCATTATTACCCTAAAGCTCAGTCTTTCAGGAAATCAATACTGAAGTTTTTACCGGAAGCCGAATTATCCGCAGGGATGTCCTCCTCTCCATAACATACGGACCAGAGGATTAAAACCAGTGAATGAATAAAGCAGGTTCACTTTTCTTTTTAAAAATTGAGTGATTTGCCCAAGCTCTTCTGCGGACACAGGAAGTCTCCAGCAGCTGGGAGCTGAGCTGACTAAAATCCTCCATCTGGTTAAGATATATAGTTGGTGTAAAAAGTGTATGTGGCTTACAACTAGATAAAAGTACATTTTGAGCTTCTGCCAGGCAACTACAATGCCCACAAATGCATGTGCATAGGGCACGCGACGTCACTGACAGCCGAGCAAATGAAACAGACCATTACCATGATAGAAATCACGTAGTTCTCTGGTTTGAGAATTGCTGGAAACATTTGGGATAATGTAAGTACACAACTCAAAAAATATATGACATAGGTGTAATGATTTTTAAACATTTTAATGTTGAAAAGTTACATATTATAGCTTTAATGTCAAGGCTATTGTATAAGTTTAAAGAATAGTTGATTAATTAATGCACCTTCTTCATATGGACCAGAGCAGCTGTTGCCAAATGGAGACAGTAAACAATGAACTCCTAACTCACTGATTGCCTATAGTTTATCTGAATATTAGATTAATTTGGTGACTTTCACATTGAATTTGATTTTGGACACTTTAAATGTTTTAAAGGACCATTGGACATTATGAGTATAGTGCACTTGGTCTCCTATTAAATGTAGAGCTATTTCACAACTATCTACTCTGAGCTTTAGCATATTTTTTTAAAACATTTATTGGCCTAATACAGAGCCGTTTCACTATCAAACAGTCCACACGGGGGCAGCATTTACCTTCATGGAGGAACACACCAACACCGGGAATCATGGATAAACCCTTTTCCTCACTGGGCAGAACCTCTAATAGAAATCAACTCATTTTGGCCTCCATGGCCTTTATTAAAATCAATTAAATCCAGGATGGAGAATCATTTCAAAATAAGGCACACCATTACGGACACCATTACCATTACGGTGTTTTTAATGCCACCTTCATGGATTATAAACTTAACGCCAAATAATAAAAAAAAAAAATCACAATCACACGCACAGTAAATATTGAATGTATTTTATTATTACTGTAAGCTCCTGGTTCTGGCCACACCCTTGGCAGGGCCGACTGAACACGTTGGACCAGTGATGACTCCCAGAGGGTGTGTCCTGCCGCTGTGAAACAGACCAGCGTTCACCTCCTCCTCACCGGCGAGGGAGTCGCCGCCTCGCCTCAGTCCGCCTCCTCCCCCATTAGAGAGAGCGGGAGCGAAGAGAGAGCCGTGCGCCTCCCAGCAGGACAGTGAAGTGCTTTCTCAGCGGCTCAGGACGGATATCTGAGACTGCTGCGAGTATCACCAAAGCCCTGTTTCCACCTGGAGTACAATCTGTGAGCAGCTCGGATACCTGCAGGATCTGTTAGGCTCTCCTGGAACCATGGGGGACGTGGTTTCCTCGCACCTGGATGAGAACAGGCGGGAGATGATTACAGGTAAGAGAGAGGAGTCTGAGCTGTGTGCAGACAGTTTGTCACACACTCAAGTGGCTTCAAGTTGTTCAAGTTATTTTGATCATATCTAAAAGAGCACTGAAATGTCTATACAGTTTGTAACAACTTTATTAAGTTTTAATGTCCCGCGGTAGAGATATATCCCCACACGCTCTTTTTGCCAGAATTTCCTGAATCACAGCCTGTAAAACTCATGCTTATGTGTTGGAGTGAACTCTATTTTAGATTAAACCAAACTTCCTTTAAACTGAGCTGTCTGTCTAACCTAAGGGGAGAAATCCACTGAAACCCTCTGTGCAGGAATTGCGCATAAAGTCTGACTGTAATATGTGTTGAATGACTTCTCCCTGGCCTGTTCTCCTCTCATTTATAACAGTGTATTGTTGCTCTGCTCCACTCAAAGAGCTCCTCTGAATCCCAGCTCTGCTGCGGGCCTGTTTCTCAGAGATAATAAGTAGGTTTCCCAAAGGGAAGCATGTTTGTATAAGTTTGGGACTGGCTGCTATTTAGGTCTCAGATTGCTCCAGCCTCCCACTGTGCACTGTGCAGGTCTGTGTGATTATTTCAGCAAGGCAGTGGGAGCAGAGGGAGGCAGAGGAAGAGTGCAGGGATGTGTAGATGCTTCCTTGGAATTATAAGACTGTCATCGCTAGAAGCAGTTTGACAATGAATCACAGGTTCAGAGTAACTCAGGAGAAGGGACAAGACTGGCATGTTTTTTTATGTTTGAGTTGGTGTTCAGATCCTCTCGTGCTTTCCAGGAACTGTCACTTTAGGCGGGGATAGGATGTTCCTACAACTTCAGGATTGTAAATGTGTGTGTGTGTGTGTGTGTGTGTGTGTGTGTGTGTGTGTGCGCTGGCACTTGCATGAAGAAACCACTTCCAGAAACCAAAGATTATGTTCTTGAGGTCCAGACACTCAGTTTGTTTGTTGTTGCTTCTTTTTGTGAATGAGACGGAGAAACACTCTCAGAAATAGTTGAAAACAGGAAGAATAACAGGGTTAGAGGCTGCCACATGTGGTTATGGTTTGTTTCTCTGGTTTCATCAGTTGTGTTTGTTATTGTGTATTTGACTAGTCTGGGCCCAGAATTGTTGAAACAGTGCAGCAGCAGTAGTATTAGTGAAATGATCGAAATAAAGACTCATTTAAATCAAGGACAAATGTGGAATATTCTCTGGTTCTATCTTTCTAAAATGTGAGGATTTGTTGCTTTTTCTCCGTTTTATATCATTAGAAAAAAATTATATATCTTTGACTTTTAAACTGCTGATCAGACAAAACCTGCTATGCGAAGATGTCGAATTGGTCTCTGGGAAATTTTGTTGGCGGCTATTTTTAATGACAAGAGAAAAGTTTGGCCTACTTGGGAAATCTGTGGCTCGTTTATATTACACAATAAAAACATAAACTTCTGAACAGCTGAAAACAGAAGCACCATCATTTTAAGTTTTCAGCTAGAATACCTAAAATTGTGCAACATTTCTTGCTTCTCAGTCTTTTAAGAACCAGATACATATGGAGTTGAGTCAGAGGAGGAGGCAGAGGAGGAGGTTTTAGGTGAAGCTGAAGAGGTAAAGCAGGTACAAACATGTCGCAGGATTAATAGCTGAAACTGCTGTCTGGGTCTCACACACCCTCCCTCTGTGTCGTCTCTCTGAAGATCGTTTGTTGTCTCCTTTGCACGTATGGATGAATAGCATGTCCTTTAAAGTACAAGGTACAAATCTTCTTTGGTTTTAGGTGTGCACATGGTCTGTGTGTGTGTGTGTGTGTGTGTGTGTGTGTGTGTGTGTGTGTGTGTGTGTGTGTGTGTGAAGACTACTCAGCATTTCTTCACTGGGAGTTCTGTTTGGACTGTGCACCTCCCTGCAAGGTGATTTCTTCATCCTCGCTGCCTAAGCACATTCTCACAAAATGATCTCCTCCCTCGTGTGAGCCTACACAACAGAGATGCACATACACATACAAATGCAAATCAGAACTGTGGTGGTCACCTACACAGTTTATGTCCCATCATCCCTGCCTAAGAGAGACGAGGTCATCTGCTCGTTTTTCCACACACTAACGCTGCCGGTTTCAGTTGTAAGGAAGATCTTGCAGAACAAGAAAGAAAGCGCAGGGAGTGAATGATGCAGAAGACATGAGGCGTCAGCTTATGTCAGCATCTTAGTCATGCCTTTGATGATAAGTAACATTTCTGAAGACAGGTTATTTGGCTAAAATGCTACTCCGTCTGCTTCAACACAAACTGATCTTGGTTTTCCAGTCAGAAGTGTTACAGTTGATGCAGCTTGTACACTGTTTTGTGTAGCGCAGGTGCTGGTGGACTACAGAGATATACAGTATTCAAGTGAGACAGTCATAACCCCCGAAAGACGGATGAAGTTCAGCCTCCTCTGCTAGTTAGCTTCCGTCGTCAACTCAGTGGGTTTTCCCAATGAGGGTTTGTTTCTGAAAGGCTGAAACATGTTCTGTGTTTTCTGTCCATATTCAAAGGAAATGAAGTATCTACTCCTGTGCTTCATAGTTGAATTTGAACATACAATCTCATGAGTAGTGGTGGTTTGTGTTTATGGTCCTGGCAGGTACAAGTGGGCAATAAATCAATATAATATTGTCTGAGATTTATTCAATGTAATGTGAAGATATACACCATGTTAAACATGCTCTCTTCCAGGCCTCTAAAGGCGCCTACATACTGTGAGATTTCAGCAGTATTATCAGTTTATTCGAGGCCACACTGTACGACATGGATATAATAAACTTATAGTGCGACATCAGTTTTGACGTGTGTAGAGTCTATGATGATAACACCTACCGAGTCGTACAACACAAGTCAATACACAAGAGTAAAACGTCCAAAGCGGGCGCCATAAAATGAACGCATCATTTCGTGCTGCATTCCTGTCGGTCGGTTAGTAGATTACATGACTGTATATTGAGATTGAGGTATTTTTTTTTTGTTTGGGTCAAAGGATGGTTGGTCAGTCACGGTCTGCTATGACATTTTGTACAGACACTCGTGGTCCCAAGAGGATGAATCCTACTGACTTTTCCTGCAGCACCACCATGATGTTGGCATTTTTAGCGGGAGGAACGGCCTCATTGACAGAGCGCCATCAGCAGAGCACAAGGAGATGGAGAATATGTGCTGGAGCAGATAGAGGGATACAGTTGAACCTTTTTAACATGCCTTCACAGGTTGAAACAGAGGACTGGGTGTGTGTTTTATGATGTGGTCTTTGTTCCCAAATTCCAATTTCCAAGTGCCTAAAAGGCTGTCCGTGCACAGCTTCCCAGGCTGCTGACTTTGGCAGAGCAAGACGACCAGTGGAAAGTACCAACTCTTTCCATGTTCGGAGTGGAGGCCCCATTAACCGTCACTTATCTGGTGGAAGTTTACACAGGACAGAGAGAGTTTTTGTCAGATATCCACAATTGAAAATAAAAAAAAAAAAGTGACAAAGTGATTTGAAACCAAAAATCCTGCACACTGCGCTGAGAGCTCTAGATACATTTCATAGAGCAATTTCTCCATCTCATAGGCATCTATCAGCCAGGATAAAACTATTTTGGCGCAGATACCAAAACAGTGCTTCTTTTTTTTTCAGCATCTTAATTTGAGCATTATTAACATTTTTCTGCAAAACCCTTTCCATTTTAAGAGAAGTCAGACGTCTCGCTCTCTTCCTGTGCTCCTCTAACCTGTCCACTCTACTCCTCCTGGTATGACATGGTGTTTTTAATAGGTTGGTGTGTCCCTGTCCCGTCGTCTCCTCCACATTCCCTCTCTGTCTGTCCTGTCCTGTCAGCTCTTTCCTTCCTGCTCTCCCACTGCAGGCCAGGCTCCCTCCTTCCTGTGTCGTCCCTTCCATAAACAGATCATAGTCAACACTGTCTGCTGCTGACGGAGTCAAACACGCTGATCGGCTCGCAAACTCACTTTTTTTTTTTTTTCTTTTCTTTTTCTTTTTTTTTTCCAGCACTGGAATGTGGGAAAAGCTCATGTCCCCGCCTGCATGTTCTTGCACAATTTATTAGGATGCTTGTTGCAGAGAGCGGTGGAAAAGAAATGCTGAGTCAGGCAGTGAAAGGATTTGGGGAAAAAACGATGATTCAATTTAACTGATCCCTTCTGGGAGATTCTGCTCCGACTTCAAACTGGGACTGCAACTAACAATTATTTTCATTATTGAATAATCATTTCATGTTAAAAAAACGGTGAACAATAGCAGTCTCCTTTTGTCCAACCAACAGTATAAAATGCACAAAATTTATAACGATAATAACTTGAGGTTCAGGCTGAATTTGGCAGCACATCTACAGTATTTCCATTTGATTCAGTGGTGTAATTATAAAAACTTGTGGTCTTGGGTTTAATGTTTCACAATCTGAACATTAATGATTCACTGAAGAGCTACAACAAGATGAACAGGACATTTTAATCTAGAGAGAACATTCAGAACTCTCTCATCAATATTTATTCATAGTGTTTGCCAAGAATTAATTACATTCAAATGTCTTATATCAAGTTTTACTAATGACTTTTACCAGAAGCCGTGATAGAGAGAGATTTGTGCTGATGCTACATGGTAGGTATGTCTTTGGGTGCTGCACAGGACTCACTGTCCAAAAGGCCCATTTGAAATTTTATTATACGGCACTTTTCATAAAGAGCTGATACGACACCCTTCATCTCACCATCCCAAAGAGACAGTGTGTCTTCACAAGAGAACTGCAGCTCTCCACTCACACTCTGTTAATGTTTAACAAAGACATTTAAATTGCAGCACTGATAAATTCCACTGTACCAAAACATGGCCTTGTTAACGCAAACTGTGGAACACAACAGTCTGCTCTCGACTGTATTTTAATAAAAGTGCGATAAAAAACAAAAAAAAAAAACATGAGACAGTTTGTGTCAGTCGTGTAATAATTCGTTTATCTTGTTTATCTCATGTCTATGCCCCCCCCCCACCCCCCCGCAGCTCGGACCAGAGATGTGATGAAGGAGTTCAGTGATGTGTACGAGCAGCAGTATGCCGTCGCTCTCTTCAACAGCGTCCGCTTTGAGATAGAAGGAGGAGGAGGGACGCAGTCACAGCTGCTTCACAGAAAGGCAAGTTCAGTGTCTCTGTTATAAAAGAGAGACTCAAACCTGCTCGTCGGACAGAAGCATGAAAGACATCAACAATAATAATAATAAAAAAGGATGTGGCCTCTGTCTGTGAATGGACTTTAATATCTCTTTCATTTCTGAAACACAGTTGTTGTCATGTCTTTAATGTCATATGAAACTGGATGTGAAAGAATAATTCCGGTTTATCTTTCGACTTTATCACGTCTAATTTTTCTATTATTGCTGGCTGTCATTTACAGTATAGAGCAGTTACAGCTTTTATTTGATAGAGACAGACAGGAAGTGTAGGGAGAGAGTAGGGGAATGACATGCAGCAAATGGTCTGGCCGGTCGAGAGTCTAACTGGGGACTCGCTGCTCAGGGTATTTGAGTTGTATGCTCCCTAACCATTCAGCCATCAGGTCGCCCCTAAAAACATGGATCTAAACTTTGCTATGCAGGTTTATAGTTTAACTTTAATTTCTCCATCTTCCTCTCCGCCGTGTTTACAATATGCTTTTGGTGTCTAACATGAACAAATTCACTCTGCTGTTTGTAGCTAAATGACTTGTGTGTAACAAAGCTGCATCAATATGGGCTTTGTTTGACCACCAGAGCCTGATGTTATACACGCTGCATGAATGAGCTCATTCTTGGGTCTATGTACCAGTACATCACCTAATGAACGAGCGCTCCGCTCCGCCGCGCGCAGTTTTGTATTCCTCTCGTCTTTTTCGACTGAAGGTCTCACTTTTGTCCGTGTTTTCCGTCACTGGAGGGAAAGTGGAGCAGATTTCACACATGAGCAGAGATGCTGTTTGGAATTCTGTTATTGCAGCTCATCTGCTGTCTTCTTCACTATGAGCAGGCCAGCTGCTTGTGTGTGTGCCTGTGACACCAACGCAAAATTATGCTCATGTAAACCAACAGTCCGCAAACGCAAACACACATACAGGACACATGCTAGGGCTCATCTATCTGTGCTTACTTTGGTGATTTAAAGGTATACCATAGTATCCAGACTCACGTACAGGGCCAGGAAGCTCGATACCGACCGAATTAGTTTCACACTACCAAGTCATTGGTAGTCGTTTCAATACCTAAGGAGTAAATGAGAAAATCTCATCAGCGTCAGTGAGCCAATCAGCAGGCAGTACGCGTGGACCAAGATCTAATAATGCTGGTGATTGGCTGTTTATTTACATGAACACGTTGGAGAGTGTAAAGAGATCGAGCTTAAAAATAAAACTAAAGTAAAACTAGTATTTGTACCCTAATAGCTATTAGAATTTTCTTTTTCTTTAAATGAATTTGATGACATTGGTGTTGGTAAAAAGTGTTGTTAAGATTCGGTATTCGGTATTGAAGTCAAGGTATCAGTATCAGTATCAGTATTGGTACCGATATCGAAAGTTTCTGAATGATACCCAGTCCTTCTCATATAACATATGTAGTGAAGACTCTGAGGGAAATTAATAAAAGTGTATTTTTTTTTTTTGGGAAATGGAAGTTCTGATATTCTATTTTGACGTGTTATTTCAGTGAATAATTTCCAATGAGAAACCTGCTGTCTTCACTTAGAGACTGTTTCTCACACACATCACACACTCTGTTCATCCTTGAGTGAGTTCAGGTGAATGTTTATGCACCAAATTTGACGAAATTCCCTCAAGGCATGAGACATCCTTCACGAGAACGGGAGGGACAGACAACCCTCTAGCCGTCGCCGGCGTGGAGGCATAAAGATTTGTCTTAATTTGTTAAATATTTGCACAATGAACACTGAAGTTTAACCCCTTGTTTCTTCACCTGCTATAGTAATCAGCACCTCATTTGCATTTTCTCCTTTTTTTTCAAGCTGGGAGTATTTCTGAGCTGATCAAACATTAGTGTGGTGATCAGTGTCATTACAGCAGAAAACCAAACGTTCGGGTGAAAACTGTTTAAACTGATAACATGTTTTCAGAGAAAACCTTCGCATAATCCTGTGCAAGATCATCACTTTCTTTCTGCTCCACTTGAAGATAATCACAAGTGACTCAGTCGCTCATGCACATCAAATCAGGTGCTTTAACATTTTGTAGCAAACCAACAAACAGCAGTCAGTCTGCTGTCAAACATCATGTTTCAGCTCCGCCTCGCCCCTCCGTCTGCCTCGTTCTTCCCTTCCTCTCTGAGCTGAGTCTGAGTAACAGGATTATTTGATCTAGGACAGGAAATCTAAAAACAAAGTGGGTGGTGTGCATCCGTGTGTAAACACTTGTGTGTTTCTGGGTAAACATCTCCACCTCGCGTGTTTAAAAAATTAGGCTTCAAGTCTCTTGCATAGTTAAAGGTGATCTCACTGAGAACAATATGAAAATGTGAGAGTAATTATCTCGTCTCATTATCACTGATCTCATTAATGAAACATGTACGAACCTGTTGTGCTCCGTATCACAAGATACAATGACATATAAACTATGGCAATGCTTGATGCCTTAGTGCTGAGTGTCTGTGTGGCTCCTCAGGACCCTCTGGCGGGCCGCTTGATCTTCTCAGGGAGTCTGTTTCAGTACCTGGAGGAGAATCGGAAGTGGAGGAATCGCTTTGTGTCCGTGCCAAACAGCTACACCATCAACCTCTACGAGAGCAAAACAGTGAGTTTTCTCTTACTGGAACAAACTGCTGTCCCATCAGGCGATTCGGGCGCTTACGTTAAAACAGCTAAGTGTGTGTTTGCCATCTCTCTAACAGGCACATGAACGGGGGCTGCACCCAAAAGTAACCATCAACTGTGCTGGGTACAAGGCCCTGACCTCAATGGAGGAGTACATAGAGCTGATTAATACCAGCCTGCCAGGTAAGAAAGAAACAGTGTGAATATCTACAGACTCTCTCAGCTGTTTTATTTATTCATCAGCTGGCTGTTTTTCCTACTTGTGTGAAATTCACTCTCTAAACCCTCTAGTTTCTCATTCTTGTTCTGTCATGTGACTTGTCGTAGGCATCAAGGCCAAAATGGGCAGTAATCCGTTTATCAAGTGTGCGACCCAGTTCCCGCTCATCCTGTGGCATCCGTACGCCCGTCACCACTACTTCTGTGTGATGACAGAGAAGGAGCAGAAGAAGTGGCACGCCGTGCTGCAGGACTGTGTCAGACACAGTAACAATGGTAACAATATACACACGCATTAGCACACGCACAATGACTTCAGTTCTGCTTACAATGAGTAGAAGTGAAGCAATGATACAGACAAAAAAGGTCCCCGACATCTATCCTGGACAATGATGTCTCTTTACCTTTGTTGGTGATTCAGACAAGGGTGTGTGTGTGTGTGTGTGTGTGTGTGTGTGTGTGTGTGTGTTTGTGTCGCAGTGTGAGGCGTTTACATGCCATCGGAGTGAGCTGGTTGAGCTGTGAATATGAGATGCTGCTGTAGGAATGATATGTATTTGGATTTGGTTACACTGTGACATGTTGTTTGGATCAGAGATACAAATGTTAAGAGTTTCACAGCCAAGACAGAAACTGAAGCACTAAAGTAGCTGGCAAGGACTCAACAAAAGACAGAACCTGACTCGTTTGAGACAGGCGACTATTAGAGACAGGCTTGCACAGTATATTTGATCATATTTAGTAAGAATCTCTCTGTTTTCTAATTTGCTATTTGCTGTTTATGCAAATTCAACACTTTCTCCTTGTGTTTCACAATAAAACCCCTCCAGACGTTCTGAGTATAATCCCTTCCAGTGCTGAAGCCATTGGTTGAATAACTGACACGTCAACAGACACAAAGATTAATTAAATAAAACAAAAATGTCAAATTCTCTGGCTCCAGCCCCCTAAGTGGGATGTTTTGCTGCTTTTTGCTGTTTTCAATCATTGCTAATTGAATATCATTTTCAAGATGTCGTCTCGGACACTGTGATGGACACTATTACCACAAATAATCAATTAATCAGACCAACAATAGACAGATTAATCAGCGTTCAGAATAACCCTTTATTTGAGCCCAAATCCCTTTCCTTTTGTGGAATGCTTTTATTGTGAAATATTTGAAGTATGTGTTGGGTTTCTTAACACCACGAAAGAACAGCAAAGTAGATTCTGCTGGTTAATGTGCACAGTGACAACATCTTCTGTAGAGGGTGTTTGGCAAGAAGATTAAAGAACCATGACGAACTATGTGGAAAAAAGAAATCTAAAAATAAAGCTGGTCACATTACAACATGTCATCAGTTTCTGCTTTTCCATTTTCAATGACATCTTCATGTCAAAGGTCTTTCTCCCCAGCTTTTATTTGTGTGAGCGTGCCATCATTGTGTTCGTGAATCGACGGTATTATGGAGGATGCTGCGGTGTGTTTGAATGTTTGTTTCATCAGGGTGGAGAACTGCTTTTTTTTCTTCTGTTAAAGTTTCTTGTTGAGACGGCGTGACTCATGCGTCGTTGTGTTGAGACGCTGAGAGCAGAGACATGCCAGAGGACGTGAAAACATGATGTAATCCATTTTTGTGTCACGTTGTGAGCGACAGCTTTGGGGCTTGGTGTACTAGAATCAAAATGGTAGGAATGATTGGTCTGCTTACAAACTTTGTTCACCACATGACACGTTGAATGCAAATCACGCACGAAAGCTTTAATTGGCAGGCATATTTACATTTGCATTTTGCAGTACAGGTCAGGGAAGTCACTTCGCTGCCTTAATTTGTCAAGTTGCATTTTTGTGGTTATGTGCATGCATGCGTGTGTGTGATCTCACATTCAGTGTGCTTTATTTAGACTCAAGACACAGAGGATCAGAATGAACAGGGAACTCGGAGATGTTGAGATTAAAATACAAAACTACAGCGATTCAGTGATAACTAACGGCTGCTGCAGCGAACGTGATCAGGCTTGTTTGAATCCTGCTGACTGCAAAGGCACGAGGTGCGGATCTGCGGACTGTGGATCAAGCGTAAATTATTGATAAAGATTCACACACAAATGATTCCCTTGTGACCGTATCAATGAAGTTCTCATTTCAAAAAAAATTTACAGGTAATTCTATAATTTACTGGAAATATATATTTTTTTATGTTTTTCTATTACATAACGAAGAAACAAACAGTATAACTGCATATTATTGTCGATAAATCCACATTATTACATTATTTCATTTAACTTTAGGGAAACTAAAACTTATGATTAACCAGGATATCATCCACATTCTTTTGCATATGGAAGATTTAATCCACAAAGACAAGACGTTACCCTAGCTGGACCTAATTTTCAAACACATACATATGCAGGCGTGTGGTTCTACATGCACATATAATTATAATGCTATTTGAGCTTTTAGGTTTTGGCAGCTTGAAGCTAATGTAGAGTATGGCTAAATTATCTGTAATTGTGCTTTAAATGATTGGGAGGAAGGATCGTCGTGCACAAGGAGTCATTGTAATCATTAAGTCAGCTGCATCGAGTCACTCAGCACCTTCAGACAGATGCAAGCACCCGTGAACTATAGTAAAGCGTTTCCACCGTAAGTTAAAGTCCGAACAGGCCTGTATCATGAACAGTACAATTAAACTTCACACTGTGTATTGAATGAAACAACACACTGGTTTTAACCTCATCGCCACCATGACAAAGTTGTTTAACCTGATTCAGTGTTTTGCACATAGATAACTATTACACGACCCGACTGCGCTGCATGAAGTCAAAGCGAAGCTGCTTAAGCACACATGTAAATGCCAGCAGCTCTAATATCAGCGATAGTCACTTCCAGCGTGAGCCCTAAAGTTAGAGGAGCAACCTAAAAAGGGGCTTCCTTTCTTAGTTTTGGTCAGAACCAGCCAATAAGGAACCAAACACCAACTTTAGAGCACACGGTGAGTCTTTCCAGTCCGTCTCACTCTTTACTTTAAACTAGGCCTACCTGTTGGGGCATGCTCAGTAAACACCAGACTCCCTGCCGTACATTCCAGCTATGAGGCTGGGCTCTGGGCACATGTTGTAAGAAACAAAGCCTGTGTTGCTGTTTTATTACTGTCACCATGGCTGGTGTGAGTCTGGACTGGTAATCATGTTTTTGGCCTGTGTGGACACGCCCAGTCTCACCTCTTTCTAGTTAGTTGGTGTTTTGAGGAAAACCAGAAACAGTAAAAGACTTTTCCGGAGAGGGTAACAAATGGTTTTTCAGCCTGAACTCTGACCTCTCTGCAGTTCCTCTCACTCACTAGACTTATAGAGATATACAGATGAGTGACAAAAGTCCTATATTAGTGGGGCAGGTAGGCAAAACAATTGTGCATTTTGTGACTAAAGCATGAAAGTTTCAGCGTGTAACCTACAGACCCCAAGGTTTTATTTCAGACGTGGAGGCAATTTGTATCTGACCTCTACTGATCTTGGGAGGTCATTGACCTAAGCATTGAATTTTTCCAGTTTTTGCCCCATTTCTCCATTATAATCATGTCTATCTTTGCTGAAATTGCATAAAGATGCGTATTTGCTGCTGTGGCCATGTATCATTACTTTGCTTAGAGCACCAATTTTGCAGGGGGGCTGCAGACCCCACCATTTCCAGGTGTTAAGGTAGCTGTAGCTCATTAAAAACACTGACATCTTCTGCTGTGTGTTCTATGGAATCACATGACTAGCTGGCACATTAGTGAACACTTGTTACTCCGGGGGCTCTGCCCTGTCCCAGAGGTCACATCTGAAATGCCTCCACGTCTGAAAATAAACTTCATGGTTTATAGAAACACTGGAGAAAGTTTCATGCTTTAGTCATCAAATGCAAAATGCCTTCCATATACAAGCTTATTTGCTGCACTGTATTGTATTAAGTGAGATTTCCATGTGTTCTTTGATTATAAAACAGGTCTAGGTTCTATATTAATACTGTGAAAGTATCAAAGTGCTCAGTCCACAGAGAAATGCACAAAGCCCTGTATTCAGAAACTGAGCCTTAAAACCAGCTGTCAGGACTTCTGTAACTTTGTGATGTCACAACAAAGCAGCCACCACCCTCAGCCATGCCTCAAGCCACATCCACCTGGACCCACTATCCAACTTTGCAGGATTTGGTTTCTCTGAGTGTTTACCTGAAACCTGCTATATTTTTATTGGATCACTCAGAAAACAGTCAGCCAATCAGAGGAGAGCCTCAGAGCATCTTCTCTTCTGATTGGTCCACTGACCTGTTGTTACTAGAGCTCCCGAGAGAAGCCTGAGAGAGGAGATGTAAAACTACATTGAGATGGTTTTTGCTTCATAAAACCACAAATTTATCTTCTTATTGATCAACACTTCAAATAAAACGCTAGAAAAATGTTAAATATGGACCTTTAAAGGAAAAACCTGTATAAATGAATGGAGAAACAGGATGACAATGCCCCCATATATAGAGCATGTGGGGTCAGTGAATGATTTGATGAGCATGAAAATTATGTAACCTTCACAGTCACCAGATCTTGACTCAGTTGAACACCTATGGGAGATTTTGTTAGACAGCGCTCTTCACCACCATCATCAAAACTGTGTAGACTTGTAGACTTCGTAGAATTAATGTTCTGGTGGCTCGTGGTGGTCCAACACCTTACAACGGCACATAATGTTGGTTTTTCCTTTGATTTGTCACCCGTCTATAGATATACACAATACACAAAATGTCTGTTTTTTAGAGTGTTAGAATAAACACATTTTTTTATAATATAGTTAGCTGCTATTACATATTTTGTCAGGGTTATAGAAATGTATCTGAGACTTTGCTCATGATTTCTTAAAGCACACAGAGTCATACAGAGCATGTCAGTCATGATGCATAAAATGCTGCAGTGCCGATAAAGGATGAACCGGTAGCATCACAGAAGCTTCATGCAAAGCAGTTCCTCAGCCGGACAAAGACACTATTCATCTGGCTTTGATAAGTAAAAACCACATTGAAGGTCTATTTGAATCCACTAAAGCTCCTGCTGTTTTATTTTTAATAGCTCTCCAGTAAAATGATCAGCTGCTGCTTTGCATCTCTTTAACAAGGTGATTTGCAAAGTGTCCTGTTAATCAGATCAGTTAACAGGTGACCTCTCTGCAGTGTTGTGCAAAGCTGCAGACAGACAGACAGACATCCCATCAGTCTGCCTGTCAGTCTGAATGTTTGCACCACTGCAGGTGAATACAGAGCGAGTGTGTAACATCTTACACACCAGCTCTGTTGCTGAGGTGTTGGGCGGTGGTGATTCAGCTTCACAATGGATGGGGCAGCATGAAGGATCAGATAATCAGGCAGGTTATGTTCCCACAAATCCATTTAAAGTTACAGTATGTAACGATTGTCACGGTGCGGGTAAGGCTGGACCCAAATGCAGCCAACACAGGGGAATGAGGTGCAAAAAAATGTTTATTAACAGAAGAACCTACTGGTGAACCACAGAAAAATAAACCGAAGCACGAGGGTTACACAAGAAACTTAAACAGCAGGCCAAAACACGAGGAACCACAGGGGATGACAACAGGAGACATGAACAGGCAACATGAACAGACTGAGGACAAACCAGACATGAACAGACGAACTGACACAGACAAAGGGGAGCACAGAGACTATATAGACACAAGGGAGTCAAGCGTGATTGAACACAGGTGAAACACATTAGGGCGGGGCAGACAATCACCACACAGAAACAGGACCAAGACCGAAAGTAAAAACATTGAGACACACAAGGAAACTACAAAATAAAACAGGAAGTGACAAAAGTCCAAACATAAATTCAAACCTAAAATGTCAACAAATATTTTGTTGAGTTGTGTTCTTACATTATCCCAAACTTTTCCAGCAATTCTCAAACCTAGAAAAATCTGTGATTTTAATCATGGTAACACTCCTTGTCATTTGGTCACCTGTAAGTGATGTCATATATCTATGTGCATGCATGCGTTGTGGTTGTCTGCCAGAACCTCAAAATTGACTTCTATCCAATTTTAAGCCACATTTTTAAGATACAGTTCTTTCACATTGGTTGTTTTCAACTATATATTTTAACCAGATAAAGGAATTTAGTCAGTGGACGTCTGGATCTTAAGTCATCAGAGATAAAGGCCTGACAGATCAACTCCCATCCAACTCTGAGACTTCCTCTGTCTGCTGAACTGCATCGGTGAATCACTCATTTTTGAAGTGAAACTGCTGTATTCTGTGTTTCTACTGGTTTTAGTCCCTTGGTCTGTTTGTTGTGGAGAGGAGGACACCTTTGCGGATAACTCGGCCGCCGGTAGAAACCTCCTGGACGTCTGGTTCATAAGTTATTAAAGTACCATTAAAAACAAAGGTTAGCAGCAGTCTCAGCTCCCAACTCTTCCCTGACGTCTCGTGTCCACCGTACAGCATCGGCAAAACACTGACTTTAAATGTGAAACTGCTTTTTTATAACTGTTTTTAACAGTTATACCGGTTTGATCTCCTGAGCGACTATCACTGAAGGAATCCAAACCGGGAGAAGCTTATGCCAATGGTGGTGAAAATGACTCAAAGCTCACTAGAGTAGAGTGGAGTCACAATGTCTATGTATTTTTATAATTAAAAGAGCTATTTGTAAGTTTTCTTATTGCTACATAGCTAACATTAGCATTAACTGGGCGTAGTATAACCTCTTCCATTATAAAGACACTGATGGTTGAAACAATCAGCAGCACCCGCTCCCAGCAAGAAACCACGCTCAGCGGCGGCGAAAACTTAGCCCCTTTGATCGGATCAGTGAAATGTTATAGTGGCTGAAATTGGACCCAGTAGGCCGTAATTAACTTGACAGGTAAACACGATGATGTTGTGATCAAGAAAAAACAAGTAACATGAGAACATCATCTTGGGCTCTCCAAAGCATGGTGAATTGATAATGAAAATAATTATTCATTCCCAGTTTTTTCTGTGACCAGCAGGCAGCAGTTCAGCAGGCAGTCTGACGCAGGCTGCAGGGCAACACATTAGTAGTCGAAGACTTGCTTCAAGCTGCCCCTGAACCATCAATCACAGCCCAGTCTCCACCCCCACAGCCTTTAAAATCAGTCAGCAGCCCTCTGCTCTGATCCACAGACCTCAGACTGATTCCACTCAGCAAAAAGAGACCTGCAATGAAGGTTGATGAAAGACCATTTCAACCCAGGTTTTATGGCTTGTCAGTAGCAGAGCAGTGTGTTTCTCAGCATTATTCAACATTTCGACATTTATGTTCTCTACCAGACAATATAGTGTTTGCTAATATACAAAATAAACCATACAGGCTCTTCAGCATTGGTTTCTTTTAAACTACTGCAGACAGGCATCTGCAAAAACCACCTCATTCAGTCATGTGTTTGTGATATCTGTGGCTGATGGTATGTTTCAGTGAGTGTTTATTGTACTGTGGGTTTTGCTGGCTCCATAGGGCTGCACCATATGGGGAAATCCTACTCATGCATGTCGGTGGCAGCAGCAGCAGCAGCAGCAGCGTGCGTGCGTGTGTGTGTGTGTGTGTATGTGAAAGAATCGTTTAAAACCTGCTCCGACATGAACGCAGGTGGCTTGAAGCTGAAGTCTAATCAGACTATATTTGACATGCAAATGCTTAATAGGTATTAAAATGTCAAATGCAGAAACCTACTGTACACACACATTTGTGGATGTGAAGGCCTGGGAACTCGTCCCTGGCTGCTGCTAAAATCCCACCAACCAGAGCTTGGTGAGCAAGGCAGGGAGGGAAATGCCTCAAATAAAAAGACCGTGGTAAATGCTGCCACATGTGCTATTTATACAGAGGACACACACACACACACACACACACACACACACACACACACACACAGAGAGAGAGAGAGTGCAGAGAGACTGTAATCTGCTCCTTGATCTAGCGTGCTTCAGACACATAGAGAATGTGTAGGGGTTTATGGGGCAGGCAGTTAATCAAAAAATATTTTCTTCTTTCTGTTGGCACCGACAGGAAATTTCTCCTCAATTGAGCAACAAGCTGAAAATGTAGAAGAATTCACCTTCAGGCATTTCACACTGGTGATCTGGCCCTAGAGTCAGAAACACTTCCCATAAACTGTTCAAGTTCTGTTGAAGTTTTTAGAAAGAGTGAAATTGGTACATTGTGCATTTCCTATTCAAGTGAATGGGAAAGTGGCTTCAGACTTTTGGACCCCAGTGTATATTTTACAACACAACACTGATTTGGATTGTAGAGAGTGAAAACCAAACAACAACCAGGCTGTTGAAGCCTTTCCTCATAACTTCCTCTCATGCCCACAACAGGAACTACATTAGGTCAGTAGTCCATCATCACCTGCTTAACTGCTCGATCTGCATGCACTGTGTTCCTATTACTGTTGCAACTAGCTAGCGAACATGAGTAAAATGCAAAAACATAAAGAGGTTGGTGGCAAGTGGAAAATGCCGTAAGATGCAAAACTCTCCAAACTCTACGGTTAGGATTCAATATCCGATTTCACTTCTAATGTGCTTTTTGATGGTGGTTTTGAAAGTTACAGTTCCATTAAAAAATATTGAGACTCTCACATGGGAATGTCTGGTGTAGGTTTGCTTGAACGACAAGGCTAAGCTGTGTTGGTTGATGCTTGCTCTTCCTACCTCAGCTCCACACAGTATCTTCTTCCTCCTCTGTCAACATTTGCATTGGCTATGCTCGGTTTCACTGTGCCGGTGTTCTGCATGATACAGAGCAGTGAGGGCGGGAAAGCCTGCCGCACAAGGTGGCAGGCATGATGTTAATCAGCTGGTGATCAAACAGTAGCAGGCTGTATGCACCAAGTTTCTTCTACAGGATGAGTTGTTCTTGGCTAAAGCAGGGACAAATATCAGGCAGAATAACATTGGTGCATGTTTATACAACTAATACAAATTATGCAATTATAATTTATGCTAAAATTTCATTTCATTTTTGACAAGAAGCTAGTAAGATTTTCCATTGGGATTCAGGCATGTGAAACCGTGCAAATAAATTATATTCATGGGAAAAGTGCCCGGTCAAAAGCACTTGTTATGTTGTGTTGTCGTTGTTCTTTGTAGAATAGTATGAGAATAGCAAGTCATCAGTCAGCCATGATGGCCGGTCACCTACCAACAAGGCAGTTATTTTCCCACTGTGCTTCTAACTTCAGTGTCCAGTGAATTCACATGAAGACTCGTGCCAAAACAAGCTAACACACCAAACCTCAGCCTGTCAGCACAGAGTTACTGAGCTGGGAGCAGAGACGGCTTCCCGTCTGGCTCTGCCCCCCCCCCCCACTCTCCTTACTTCTTGGCCACTTCCTGTCTTTGTCAACCTCCTCTGAGTCACAGACAGACAAAACAACTTGACAGACACTCTGGCAAAAAGGCTGAGGGTAAACCACCCAAGTCATGCATCGTGCAGTCCAGGAAACTGCACGTCTGTCATCTGATTTGTTGGGACCTCAACAACAATCAGCCAAAAAAAAAAACCCCAAAAAAAACAGCAAGAGTGGACGCTGAAAAGTCTAGAACAGCATTACCAACCACATATACTCACCAAGCGTTTAATTAGGAACACCTGTACGCCTGCTTTTCATGCAATCATCCAATCAACCAATCGTGTGGCAGCAGGAGCTTCAGAATGAGGAAAATAATGTGATCTCATGAGCATGTCATGATTGTTGGTGCCAGGCAGGCTGGTTTGAGTATTTCTGAAACTGCTGATCTCCGGAGATTTTAACAAACAACAGCCTCTAGAGTTTTTTTACTCAGAATGGTGAGAAAACCAAAAGCATCCAGTGAGAGGCAGCTCTGTGGAGGAAACACCTTGTTGATGAGAGAGGTCAGACGAGAATGACCAGACTGGTTGGAGCTGACATAAAGGCGGCAACTCAGATAACCACTCTTTTCAACTGCGGTCAGCAGAAAACGAACATGTCCAACCTTGAGGTGGATGGACTACAACAACAGAAGACCATGTCAGGTTCCTCTCCTGTCAGCCAAGAACAGAAACCCGAGACACAGACTCATCAGCACTGGACAGTTGAAGACCGGAAAAAGTAGCCTGGTCTGGTGAATCTGAATTTCTGCTGAGACAGCACATGGTCGGGTCAGAATTTGGCATCAACAGCATGAATCCATTAACCCCACCTGACTTGTGCCCCTTCTGGCCACAGTTTACCATCTTCTAATGGCAACTTCCAGCAGGTTAATGCTCACCGCTCAATGTCACAAAGCAAAAGTGGTCTCAAGCTGGTTTCATGAACATGAAAGTGTGTTCAGTACTTCAGTGTCACCACATCTGAATCCGAATAGAACAACTTCCTGATGTGGTAGAACACATCACATGTGGTAGATTCACATCATGAATGTGCAGCTGATCTGAATCTGCAGAAATGATGTGTCTAAGAGAGAAGTTTAACAACATTTTTTATGGAGTCCATGTCACAGAGAATTGAGGCTATTTCGAGAACAAACAGAGGCTCTACCCAGTATTAGTACTGTGTTCCTAATAAAGTATTTGTGGAGTGTTTTTTTTAATTTGTGTGTGTGTGTGTGTGTGTGTGTGTGTGTGTGTGTGTGTGTGTGAAGGAATGCTGGGCCCACAGAGGCATGTCCTTACAATATCTGGGTCCATGTCAGCCGCCTTTCAGCATAACAGTCACATACAAATGGTCCCAGCATTTCCTCCACCACTGCAAAATGGAAATATGTTGAAAGAAGTACAAGTGTTTGGGCTCAGTAACAAGCCCAGGGGTGCACCTTTCAAAAAGCTTTGGCTGCTGTGGTTGAAGTTTTTCCTTATTGTTGTCCACAATAAATAATGGTGAATAACATTTCAATAATAAGGGCTGGGTTAAAAATCAGAAGGACAGACTCTTTGTTGTTGCCACAGGAGAAAACACTGAAACATGAGTCACTTTCAATTTAAAGGAAGAACTGCTCTGAAGGACAAAGTGCTAATTATAGAGATGTTTTATTCCATACACCTGTTTATACTCTTGTGAGGGATGTATGACTTTCAGCACTGTCCCTCAGTGCTGCGGCCTTGAGAGAGGCAGAGCTCTTCAGCTCGTGGTGTATTTTTATTACTTAAACAAAAACCAAACGTTAAGAACCAACTTCCTAAAAGCACACGCATGTTACAGGGTGCTTTGTGAGCTGCCTCTATTGTCCTGTTAGCTGGGAGGGGCAGTAACTATAGCAACCACATGAAATCTGTCCTTCAACAAGCCAACATCTTCCTGTTTGGAGGGATGACACAGTAGTGTGTGATAGGGGCCGAGTGTGCATGAGCTGTCCTAGACTCCAGCAACTGTGACTGACCAAAATTATACTCTGAGACCGTCCCACAGAGGTGACTCAGTTGTTACGGAAACTGTTGTTAGTGTGGGAGTCAGTGAAATGTCCAAACATCCAAGTAGCTCATACCAAGTAAACGTCCATTTGGTTGTAGCAGAGCATTCTGAGACCTGACATCAAAGCCAAGAAAAAAAAAAATCACACCATCTTGTTACTAAGACACTTTCAGCCAATTGTGTTTTCCTTTGGACGAGGGGAAAAGGGGGGTGGGGGCTTGTTTCAGTAACGTTACCAAGCATCTGCTCTGCTCTCTCCCGCCCCCAACAGGTCTGTCAGAGGACTGCACTGTTCAGACTCCAGCCTTCACTGACGCTGTGAGACGTCACAGACAAGCCGAGGGACACTATGGGACCTGGGACATGATGTGCGGAGCCCCCCCACAGGTCAGGATCTCAGATCAATCACAGTACAGCACTGTCCCATTTTCAGAGGCTGAATTAGGGCTGAATGATGAGCAATAGAATAATCATGTTGCGATTATTTTGGCAGATAAGATCATGATTTTTGTGGGAATTTTCACTGAAAAATGATTTTTGCTGGAGCCTGCACCAAACAAGCACATTCCCTTACATCTGGAGAACATGATAGGCTGGATCCTTTAAAGTCTCTATTTATCCACTGATAAATGGGTCTACAGCTTTTTCCATTTCGTAAAACTGTAAACTTTCCTACTGACACAGTGTGTAGACGTTGCTGGCTGTTTAATGCCAACTTCCAGACGAAACGCTTGGAAATGTTTGACATTACGAGTTTACGAGGAGAACATAAATGCACCAGTAGCTTTAAACTACCTAATTTTGGGAGGTTCGGTCCTGCCTGCAGGTTCTAAGAAGGAACCACCTTTACAGCCCTACGACACTCGGAAGAACCAACCTTGACGCAGCTTATGTTTCCCTCATGGGAGGTAGATTTACACTGAGGTTAATGTGACTCAAATAGCAGGTGTGCTGCAGGTGAGAGGTAGAAGACATTTTCAGGAACTATTTTCAAACAGTCATTGTGAGAACATGTCCAGAGTTCAGGTCAGGGCCATAGTTCAACCTCTTCAGATGACACTATGATGGATGACACGCACTGTCTGAGAATGACTTTTCCGAGGCAGGGCTGCTTTCCAGAGAAACGCTTTCTCTCAGTGAGTGTAGCTGAAGAAAACATACACCCTCTCCTCACACTTCAGAACAAGAACGCACCTACACAAGACCTTCAAAGAGACAGCAACAAGACCCCACCCCTCACACACACACCTATACACTCACACACTGTTGACCGAGGTCTCCCCTCTGAATGAGTCTCTTTCAGTCTCCTGCCAGAGCTGCACAGCCTCTCTGCGTGTTTGTGGCAGTCACCTTTTCTTCATTAAATCTGTTTCCTGTTTGTACCTCCGTGTCTTTCTAGCTCCTTGAACTTAACAGTATTTACTGAGCTACATGGACATGTTAAAGTTAAAATGATTAATATTTTTATCCCTGACTAAGGCCCTTCTCGCCCGATTATTCAGCGTACTGTAGGAAGAGTCCTGGTCGTTCCAAACATCTTCTATTTTACGGAGGCCACAGTGTTCCTGTGAACATTCAAAGATTTAGAAAGGATAATTAAAGAAAATATGATGCACCTAACCCAAATCCGGAGTGCCACAGCAGAGAGACTTTTGTTTTTGTTTTTGATTTTTAATCTACAGTGATGGGCAAAAATGGCAAATTTTTCCATTCGGAATTCAATTTACAAAACAATAAAATATGCAAAAAGTGAAGGGGTCTGATTATTTCTGAAGCCGCTGTAGAAAAGAAAAACATTAATAATTAAAGTGTGTGAGAGTTGAGTAAGTTATTATGGCCTTACAGTTTTTAAAGATGTGAGATATCAGACTGAGGTAACATCAGTCACAGTCACCAGTGGAACGGTAATACAGAGAAAACATAATTTAATTTCCAGACAAACAAGCTTTTAGTCAAACAAGCTACAATATACCTTTTGTTTGTCAGGCCTCTCTGTTCCTGTGTGGAAAAATGACCCTGCTTTTGTCACAGCCATTTCTTTCCCAGCAACATGTTTTTCAAATATTTAGTTTAGCTTAGTTAAAACCTCATGGAGGTGCAGAGCTTTAAGTGTGTGTGTGTGTGTTTGTGAGTTGTGAGGGCAGTACCACTAAGACCAGCCTTCCTGCCTCTCCTTTTTCCAGCTGGGTATCATCTCAATCACCCCACTGTATCCATGTAACCACACAGGAGAGGCTGTACCTTTTTTTAAAGGTTTATTTTTGTTTTTCTTTGGGTGGAGGATATTGGTTGTTTTTTGACTACACCTCTTGTGTAAAAATCCCCCAGTTGGCACGTTGCCATGGTAACTATAACATCCTATAACTGGTCAAAAGGTGGGACTGACCTCACATTATGAACTACAAGAACATTAGGGAGAAGCCAGTCCTGTACAAGATGTATTATCCTGTTTTGCACTGAAAGCCGTGCAGGATCTTTTTTATTTTATTTACCTACACATAAAAATACAAAATACATACAAAATAGTGCAAATACATGAGTGCTGTACGTTGTGTGTGTACAGATTCTAGCTAATCTGGTGATGGAGACCCTTCACCCCGACCTAAGAAACGTGATTGGTCCTCGTCTGAAGGGGAAAATGCAGCAGAGGCAGAGGAACTGGATGTTGGTGAGTTCCTATGTATATAACAGTGCACTGCGGCACAAATACAGGAGACAAGCAAACAAGTCCAAACCAATGACGTCCTTGAACGACTCTCTCCTCCAGATCTCCGATGCTGTGTACAGGCAGGTGTTGTCTCAAACCACCGCTCGGTATGATGCACTGGCGGAAGCCTGCGAGGCCCAGAGAGCTTCACTGGACGCCAGACTGCGAACCGACATGGACCAGATCATCACGTCTAAAGAACATGTCAGCGGCAAGATACGAGGTGACCAAAGATCTACATATAAAAGTCTTTTTTTCTTTTGGACAATGAATTGTTTTTTTCCAATTCTGCAGACATAGTCATAGTCACGGGGCTCCATATGCTTCACTTTGACAAAACCCCAGTCAGAGACATTTATAGGAAGGTGTTTAGTATAAAGGCAGATTTCCATGTGTTGTTTGATTATAAAGCAGGTCCAGGTTCTATATTAATACTGTGAAAGTATCAAAAGTCCACAGAGAAATGCACAAAGCCTGTATTCAGAAACTGAGCCTTAAAACCAGCCGTCAGGACTTCGGTAACTTTGTGATGTCACAACAAAGCAGTCACCACTCTCAGCCATTCCCCACCCACCTGGACCCACCATCCAATCTTGAAGGATTTGGTTTCTCTGAGTGTTTACCTGCAATCTGCTATATTTTTATCTGATCACTTAGAAAACAGTCAGCCAATCAGAAGAGAGGCTCAGAGCCTCCTCTCTTCTGGTTGGCTCACCAACCTGTTGTTTCTCCGGAGAGAAGCTTGAGAGAGCTTGATCAACACTTCAAATAAAACACAGGAGAAGAGTAAAATAAGGGACCTTTAACAAAACCAAAAACATAGTACATCAGGATGTTGAGGTCATGGTAGCTATGGCAGCTACGGTTGGTTTTGGCATGAAGGTATCAGCAGGGGTTAAACTGACTATGCTCTACACCTGTATGAATTTGATTGGACGTTATTAGTCATCTGGTAGCCAAGCAGCTGATGAATGAAGCAGCGGATGCTAATCACCTAATGCAAGCAGGACGTCAGTGGCCAGGCTGAACTATCACTGTGCTCCATATGCTTCACCGTTGATAAATTATTGCTGATCTTGTTTTTTGAACTTCTAAAGTCTGCAGGGGCACTTGCAATAAATCCCATTACTGGGCTGTAAACATCATGCTGACACCACAGTCACTGTGATAGCAACGTACCTGCAGCTTTGTCCAGCACTTAGAGGTAGAAATGGGTGATATGTTATCACAGGTACACCACTAATGTACCATATGTTCGCTTTTAATTCCCATTCCACATTTTGTATATTGTAAGACATTTAAGCCTATGGGTCAAAACATGGCTACATTTAGTTTTCAAGTTATTATTATTTTTACATATAACAAAATAAATTAAATTCAGAGCAGTGGATAGGAAGGAAGGAATAAAGAAAGAAAGAAATATATCATATTTAATGTTCTTGTTACCGAAGACCACCTCAGTTTACCACACATGTTCATTGTGCTGTGCAAAATGACTTGGTTCACTTGATGCTTGCTGTGCTGTGTAACATGATCTTCCCTTGCTTCATTGTTCACCTACTGTTTGCCTCAGTGAGATGTAGCTGTGGTTTCTGGCTCAGGGATTATTGGCAGAGCAAAGCGATCAGTGTGGTCAAGTGCTCAAGTTTGTTTGGACATTTGGACTGACAGGGCCTCTGAAACCAAATGTCCCTGCCATATCTGACATTTTCCACCTCTTGTTTTAGTCTCTGTGCTTTGACCTCACAGCTTTAGCTTTGTATTTAAGTCTGTTGTTTCCTTTTCTCTTTCATTCCTCTGTCCCCCGCTCACTCTGTTTGATTAGCTGGCTTCTACGGCACCAGAGCATCCACCCTTTCAGTGGTGAGCCTGTCAACTTTCTACTTAAAGGTTAACTTGGCACAGGCTGCTCATTTCTTTTTCATGCGTACTGTTTCCCATTGAGCTGAAGTGGCAGAACTACATTCCATCACCTGCACTATATCGGCTGTTTGTGACTTTATCCCACAGATAGGACTTGAAAGTACAAGTCAACTGTGCAACACGACGCTGGTTCACTTTACATGAGAGTAGTGCAGATGTCTGAGAGGCGTAATCTTGGCTGTGAATTTTATTTTCTCTGTTTCTTTTGGAACAGAGGTTACAGGTCTAACAATTGGGTGTATCTGAGAGCGCTCCCACAGAATCAGCACAAATGTGTTTACTTAATTGTCATTGCATACATACCAACCATTTCAACCTGGCATTAAACAATACACTCTACATTGTGATGATTTTAGGTAGTTCAGAAGAAGCCAGAGCCATGCCTTTATTTTTCTTCATGCTTTGACTTCACGTGTCACTTACTTACAAACTGCAAACAACTAAACATGAATATGTTCTTTTTCCGTCCTCCATGCACTGCTGCTGGTGTGCAGCTCTGGTGTTGCCCAAGGCGGAACAGCTTCTACGGAACAACGTGCAGCCCTACATTAGCTCCATCCTGGAGGCCCTGATGGAGCCCACCAGCAGAGGTTTCTCTGAGGTCAGGGAGGTTTTCTTCAGAGAGATGGTGGAGATCAGCAAGAACTCGCTCAATGGAGGGGGCAAGGACAAACTGGGAGACGTGAGTGATGCTTTGTTGGTTCAAAATCTTTGTTCCTGTACATTAATGAGTGTATGATGGTTCAGAGTAATCTGACATCTCTGGTAACACAAGTTTATATGATAACCAATATAGAAGGAAAACAGGGGGGTGTTGTTACTGTCCGCTGAGCACCTCCAAGCAGCATTAATGTGTTTTTGGCCACCAAGTGCGATAAGAAATCTACAACAAGCTGACAG
The DNA here is from genome assembly GCF_002260705.1 of Seriola dumerili. Taxonomy (NCBI): domain Eukaryota; kingdom Metazoa; phylum Chordata; class Actinopteri; order Carangiformes; family Carangidae; genus Seriola; species Seriola dumerili. The sequence goes on from NW_019175642.1 coordinate 56,973, forward strand.
ACACACGGCCCTGATATACGTATATGACCTTAATAAGTTATGTCAAAACAGTTGAAGTGAAAAACAGCTGCCTGCTGCTGATGGAAACAAGGTCGATGAGAGCGATGAGACTGAACCACAGGCTACAGCACTTTTGCTCTAAAATCAAAACAATGAGCTACAAGAGGCTAAAAGACTCAGTGAGGCTGCGGGGTTAGCTAGCTCAAAAGAACACTTCCTGGACATGCATCTGACTTCAACAGGCCCTTTATATTTTTGTTACATTAACAAATCAGTCAAGGAGCTAATTTGTAAGTTTTGCTATTGCTACATAGCCGACATTAGCATTAACTGCTGTTTACTGACCAGTCTAGACGAAACGTTGAGAGTTCGGTATCAGACTTCATTCAACAGCTGTCTCCAGTGGTGGAAAGCAACACCCATGTTAACTCTTGTTTTGCTTCTATTTCTATCACTTCTCTTATTCTACTGTAAAAGGATGCCAACCAGCTAGCCCCGGTTCAGTTACGTGGTTTGAGTCACTGTAGCGATCTAGCGCTGCTCAGAGGACGTGTTACAACCTCCCGTTAATGTGATGGTGGCAGATGCTCCACGGTGGCAGACAAAACTTACAAATAGCCCTTTTCTCATATAATGTTATAACGTTAGGCTGCTGTGCTTCCTGTATCATGATCCTTCACAATATTATTTTGATGTGATTTTATTCCTATTCCTTCCTGGATATAGGTCAAACCTTCCTGCCACAACAGAGCATAGGTAATACAGAGTACAGAGAGAGTGGAGTGTATTGCAACAGTAAAAAATTATTATAACAATGATACAAATACACCTCAGTCACCTGGGGGTGGGGTTGGTGCAGCATCCTCAGCACCTCAAAACTTCTCACAGCTCTGGCTGAGCAGAGTCTCAGCGTGGAAACTTCTCAGGACCAGCTGTCATACAAGCATTGCACACAATCAAACAGCTGTCAGTGAAAACTTTCCTCATTACTCCCAAATACATTTTACACATTGCACCCTAATGCCTTTCCCCCTTGGCAATGCGCCCACATCACAGTCCTTTGATTGAGATAATATACTTTAAAGACTACAGCTTTAACTAGAATTGTACTCAGGAGAGCGCATACCTCTGCCGAAGTAAAATAATGTTGAGGACTGCGATAAAGAGATTTACCCCTTTAACTGGAGCTGCATCAACTTGTAATAGGTTCTTCCTTGGCCCATGCCCCGTTCCTCCACCAAGTTTGGCGCAAATTGGTTTGGCACTTTATGCTTAGTCCTGCTGACAGATGAACAAACAGTCAGACACAGATGAAAACATAACCTCCTTGGTGAAGCTAACAAACACTGTTACTTGCAGCATTGGTTGTAACAGAAGATCCAGTTTACTGTCACCCAAAAGCCAAAGCCCTCACACTTGTGTTACCCATCACCTACTGTCAAAAAAGCAAAACTGCTTTGCATGATCACAGGATCAAAGCAGAAGAAGAAACCTCACAAAGCCATACACATGACAGCAACAATTAAATTAAAGATTGATGAATTGATGAGTTATTATGTTTTAACTTGGTTACATACACTTGAGTTAAGACCAAAATCTAGTTGAATATGGATATATTGTTAGGAGGAGCATTGTCTAACTTGTGCATCTAAAGACATTAGGTCATGTTAGTGCTCGTCTCAAATCAAAAGTCAGCCGCCCCCCGGTGGCTGATCCTAAACAATCAACTCGTCCTTTTTTCACACTTTGGTCTAAATATTTCTTTTATGATGCTCGTACCACTCTGATCAATGCTGCGCTCCTCTATCTTTCTTCCCCTCAGCTCATGGAGAGACTTTCCATGCTCGCCTTTCACCCCGTGAAGATGCAGAGCTGCTACGAGAAAGTGGAGCAGCTCAATCTGGAGGGGCTGCAGCAGAGGTTTGACGTCTCCAGTCCCTCCGTGTTTATCAGCAGAGCTCAGATCCTCATGAGGGAGGTGAGGTGTCACAGTCCTTTTCTCTGTTTCAACACAAAGAATCAGCATGTACTGAGAATCAGCATGTACTGAGAATCAGCATGTCAGACTGCCTGAAAACACTCCCTAGTTCCTAAGACAGCACACACCAGCAACCTGTCCTGCCTGTAGTCAACACTCTACTCCCACCTGCTGGACAAAAACAATACGACCATTCTTAAAGAAACTGAGCTGAAGCCCTGTATAAGTGCTTCTGTATAACTTTTTTTTTTTTTTTTATTCTTATTTTGACAGCAAATGGACAATTCAGTGTACACATTTGAGCAGCTGCTTCACCAGTCTTTGGAGGCCCAGGGAGAAAACGACATGTGCAAGACCATCCAGCGATGCCAGGACAGGGTTCTCAAGGTAAAACAGACAAGTTAAAAAAAACTAACGTACTGGAGTAGACAAACAGATGGAGGGATGGACGAAAGGATGACAAGTAAAAAGAAATGTTTCACTATTTGAGAATAAAGAATAATACTATAAAACAGTACCTACCCATTCAAATGGTTTTATTTTGAGTTTTCTTCCTCCAATCTAATACAGTGAAGGTTATTTAGATTTCATGTGTAGCCGTCACAGCTTTAAACATTATTTTGAAATGCTAATATTCCAGGATAAGCCAGTTGTTGCTATGATGGGTGTGGCATTGCTATCACGCTTGATCTGGTCAATATCATTTAAAAAGACTCATCAGCAGAAATCTGTCAGAGGTTCATTCAGAGAGACAACATCTGGATACACTGTATTTATTCATCTCCAGAGGTAAACAGAGGTTTCAGCAGGGCCAGAATAAAATGTTCCTGTTGAAACATGTGAGTTGCTAAGGTAAATATGGTTTGTGCAACGAGTAGAAAAAGCTTGTTTTGAGTCACTGAGCTCTAGATGCATCTCTGATCTTTCCCTGTCAGAAATACGACTATGACAGCAGCACAGTGCGCAAGAAGTTCTTCAGAGAGGCTCTGCTGCAGATCATCATCCCATACATGCTCCAGCAGCTCTCGCCATCCTGCTCACCTGTGAGTAGCACCTGATACAGACTCACATTTCCTTTTTTACTACAGTATTGTGACTTTTTCCACCTAATAGCAAGGGAGAAAGTACTCTGAATTCCAGCCCCCCCTCTGTGATGCAGGTCAAGGACCGGAAACCAAAGCCTTAGCTAGAAATTCTCCTAACCATGAGTGTGGAAAGAAAATTATAAATGACATCAGTGACTGGCTGTGCAGCCTCCACGACCCACTGAGCTGAACCACATCACTGCTGAAATTCACAAGAGAAAGTAGCAACACTAAGAAGATTTAAAAAAAAAAACAATAAAAACAACAACAAATAATAAAACTTGAACAACAGCTGATTTCAAGACAACACCTTTGTTTGCAAAAATTTTCTTTGTTCGTTTAATTTACAGCCATTGTTTACAAAGCATTGAGTTATTACTAGTACTTTGTTTTTGACCCTAAAATGTAACATCCAATCAGTCCAACTGCACAGAATATAAGAGACACTCTGTGGTTCCTGCCCTCTATCAACTTTGAACCCACAAACACGTTTTGATTTTGCAATAAAAACATTAACAATGCAACATATGCACATACAGTACATCAACAGGAAGTAATACTTCAATACGTCATTTGTATTGTCATCCACTGCATTAGAATCAGCGCCTATAGATTAGTTAAAACATCTTCGTTTCTGAATCCTGCAGTTATCACGCATCTCTAGCCAGTTTGAATCAGCCCTTCCTGCAAACACATGCAGGGATGCCCAGTGACGAGCGCTAACTGAAGGGATCAGAAATATTAATTGCAATAAGTTGCAGTAGGCAGAAGCTCATTACTGTCCCCTCCTTGCCCAGGAGCTGCCGCGCTTCAAAGAGCTGATATTTGAGGACTTCTCCCGTTTCCTGCTGGTGGAAAATATCTTCGAGGAGGTGGTGCTGCAGTCGGTCACCAAGGACATAATGATGGGTGAGGGCCAAATGAAAATAAGATTTCGAAATTGTTGTTGCCATGGCAGCAGTAGTAGTAGTAAGCAATGATATATCAGTCCATTATCCAGTCCATTTAGTGTTTCCTGACACGGTGATTGATTCTCTTTTTTCTTCCTGTGTCCAGCTGTGAAGGAGGCAGCTGTCCAGAGGCGACACAATCTCTACAGGGACAGCATCGTTCTCACAAACAGTGACCCCAACCTGCACCTGCTTGGAGAAACCCCCCCGGTGGACTGGGCCACCAAATTTGGGGACGATGAGCGAGAGGGCTCTCTGGGCGGCGGTATTGAAGGAGGGGGCTCTGGGAGAAGACGCAGGCAAGTGGTGTCCATGATCCAGCTGGACGGGCTCCCCCTGGCCTACGAGTCCTGTCTGGAGGTTCCTGGAGTGGATCTTATCCCTGAGGAGGACGCCGAGGTGTCTGAGGAAAAAAGGGAGGATGGAGGGGAGGATAGGGAGGACCCAGAGCCTCTTGAGAGTCCCAAGTCTCCTGACAGCGTGAATGAAATCAGGGGCCTAATTAATCCGATTGTAGAGGTGGAGCCAGAGTCAGAGGAAGAGGAGAGCGACACGACCAACGGGACGGAGCCCACCGCCGGCTTCATCATCTTGGAAGATGGGTTGCAGGAGCAGGTGACACATGTCACCACTAAGGTGGAGGACATCCCCAGGAAGTCTCCACAAGACAAGATGTCCCCGCAGACAATGCTCCAGCAGCTGGTAGGAAGCAAGAAGCAGGAAGCTCATAAGGAGCTTCAGGAGGAAGTAGCCATCAAGAACGCCATTGAGGAAACAGAGATAGCGGTGCAGGAAGATGGCACTGGACGGATTGCTGAGGTCTTTGCAGCAGCAGAATCAGATTCCGAGTCGTCACCACCGCCACCGCTGGCTACAGACTCCGGCAGGCATGATGACAGCGGTTTCCAGTCACCAACCAATGAGAAGTTGGAAGAAGGCGTGGCCCAGCCAATCACTAACGGTTTGGGTGGAGAGGACAAAATCATCGACCCGGTGGAAGTGGAAGTGATTTTAGCGTAGGAAGACGATGCACACAACAGTGAAACTGGAGAAAACCGCAGAGAGAACACATCAGAGTGTGCGTGACATGTGATGGGAGATCAGTGGAGTGAACTTGGATTGGATTTAAATGTTTAATTCAAAGCGTTGCCTCGTCTTTATTGTTGCACACCAACCAAAACCAGCTCTCCCTTCCTCCCCTAGACTTTTTTGAGACATTTCTTTGGTGAATGGTTCATCTCTATGCAGCTTCATGGATCTTAATGATTTTTTTTTTTTTTAATACTCTGTATATGACACTGAATTCCACATATCTGATTTATACAAGTAAGGCTCCATCACAATAAGGGATTTTAAAGTGATAATCCACTTTTTTAAATTTACGGAACGAGGGAGCAACACTAAACAACAGCTACACCTGAGGTATGAATGTTTTCAAAATGATGTTAAGAGTTTGTTTACATCAGTAACGTCTGTAAACACGGCAGCAAATCAGCCCTGTATTACTCTCAATATATCTCACATTCATATGGTTAAGTAAGTTACAGATTGTGCCTTTAACTCTAGTGCAGGTGAATGATCACAGCCTCTACCTGGGCAGCAGGGGGTGCTATAATCCGTCTTTCTGTATTTGTATGATTATTTTAATTACTTTTTTTTTTTTTTTTCAAATATTGCTTTCTATTTTTGTAAAGTGTATTTTTAAATATGTAATTTGTTTACTTTGCAATCATTTCCTATATTTGAAAATGGCCTTTAAGTTTCAACACCTTTCAGTACAAACTGTCATGGAATGATTATTACTTCCTCAGTGATTTTAAAAGCAAGATGGTTTTGTTTTTTGACATCTGTGGGGGAAAATAACCAGAACACATTGTTTCTTGCGACTTTGCCTGTGGGTGTAGACGACCAAGATGATACGTAATGGCTCTTTAACTTGCAGGACTCTACTTATGAGGGGGATTCTTAATGTTGGTTTCTGATGCTCTATCACTCCAGTACTTTGAATTACACATATCAGTGTCTCCTCCTCTATTTAAAAACTGTTTTATTTCATCAAACTTTTCTGGGTCAATGGAGCAGTTCACCCAAAATCATACACATTCACTGATATATTGGTATGGAGCTGTACAGATTTTTGGTTTGGTTTTATGTGACAGGGATGAACTGAGTTTAATGTCCTGTATCAGTGACTGTATCACTGACATTTGTCCTTGTGAAAGACATTTGTTCATGCATAGGAAAACATTGATGATTCAAGTGTTCCATAAAACCAAGAGGTTTGATAAACTCTAAACATCAGACTTTAATTCTTAAAATAAATCAGTCTGTAACTAACTGTTTATGCTTTGTTTTAAGGGTGTGTAATTTACTAATAGTTTTCTAGGATGTTTCCTGGAATTAACTATTTAATATTAAATAGTGTTTACTACAGAGAATAGACATAAGATGAATGTTATCCTTAGCTGTTTCACATATAAATATATATATATATTATCTAGTATAGTATAAATATATGATATATAATAGTACATACATATATTATTATAAATAGCGCCAAACTATATATATATATATATATATTAGTATGTTATATATATAGCCAGATGTCAGAAATTACAAAATTTTTTTTTATAGTCTGTACAACAGACAACAGTTTCAAGCTTTTGATCCCTTGATTTACACAAAAAGAAAGAAAACCTAGCCACAAAAAAATCTTTAACATAAACAAAAGGAGAAAGTCAGGAAAGGTTGCTCTTTCTTGACTTTCTCCTTTTATATGGAAAAGAGGAGGGATCCCTCTAAAAGGATGGACAGACATGACGCTGCTGTATAGAGCATACAGAGGTACCAATGGGAGTATTAAAGTATGGAGAGACAGAATAATAGAATAAAAATTTTAGGTAAACAAAGTACAATTTCAAATTGTATGCCTCCACGTTCACTATAATTGGTCCCAAATGACACAGACCTTTCCAGGAAACGTCCTATGAATTTGTATTTACATCAGTTTTTTTGTAAAAAAGCATAGGAAACTGTAGAACCTGCCACATTTCTGTTTTTGTTGTCTGCATCACACGCTCTAATGGGTGAATTATTTCCACTTATGTACTATGTGTAGTTAACAGACCACGCTGCGATTTAATGTTAAATGTTGAGAAGAGAGTTGCAATTCTTTCTCGTCTCGTCATGAGTCAGTGTCCTGTTGTGAAGTCACCTATTGCCACTGTATCCGAGGCACATTTTGACTTTGCTGCCATTACTTCCAACAGAGGACAGTCACCTTCTCCTGTTTATTTATTATAAAGCCTGTTCTGTGTGGTGTGTCAACATGCAGGTTTCAACAGCTTGCCTTTGTCTTCTTAAATATATAAGAAAATATATGGATGAATAAAATGATTTCATCAATTTCACTCTTTATTTTTGTCAATCATTCTTTGAGATTTTTCATTCAGGAAAATGCAACAGTAAAACTCAAACGATCAGACATGTTTCTATTGTCAGGATCAGTTACAAAAATAGTTGAAAGTCCTCTCTCAAAAGAGAAGAGGCGCATATTTCAATAGAAAACATCTGAAATGGTAAGTTACAAGGCACTCACTTTATTTATTTATTTATTTTAAGGTTGGTGGTTTGTCAGCGACTGCCACAGAACCACATGATCTACTTTCACTGCCCTGATTAACATGTGAGAATGACTGATCTGTAAATGAACCTAGGTGACACGAGAGAAGTTTACGAACTTAAAATGATTCAGTTCCTCAAACTAACAAAATATAGTCTCATGATCTGTGACTGAAAATCTCTGTTAAAAGTACAAGTCCGCTTTTATGTTTCACAACTGCAAAAAAGATTGAAATTCAGTATTAAATAGTTTAAAAATGCTGTTGTTTCCACCCACAAAGTGTTCTTCTTTAAGCAGTCCAAAGCTTAAAAGTCTTCAGGATGAATTTTACTTTTACTGATGAGAAATCTTGGAAATTTCTGAATCATCTGTAGTGTCATAGCATAAAAATTTACTTAGTAAAATGTAGTTGTTAATAGCGTCTGTCAGTGCAGACCAGGAAAACTTAAAGTTACGGAAGCAACTGTAGTACGTAACAAGCTATGGATGACTTTCCCATTCCACTGCATTTCTCCTCTTTGAATCTGTGTATATTCTTTTAGGATAAATAAACAAAAGAGTTCAAGCAAATAGCACTTCCCCCTTGGACACTAAAACATTTTTCATATGCATTACTTAAGTCTTGCTCAGATGTTTGCTGTTTGAGAAGAGAAACTACAAAAATATCTTTTTTTGAGGAGAAGAGAGACCAAAGACTGAAACTGGTGACCGGTAAAGACCCAGATCAGTTTTATGCCACACTTAATGTTGCACAGCACATTCTTCAGCATAAAAGTCATTGATTTCGCTTTTGTGCTTCCCAACTGTTAAAATTTGACAAATACTGTGCTGAGAGCAATGGAACAACATGCAGAAATTAGTCAACCAAATAGTTTTCCATTTAGAATCCAGAGAATGTGATCCTTTTAACTCAGGGAGAAAAAAAAAAAAGACCTCTTCTCCTCTTTATTTGAGTTTCAGAGCGGCCCATACCATCAGTTCTGACCCAGCAGAGGAAATGAGATGAAATAACCAAGGACAGAGCCCACGATGACCCCGAGGAAGATCCAGGTGTTGTAGGACATGACACACAGCATCAGCATGTAGCCAAGAGACACCTGCAGCATGTGGAGAACTGTCTGGATACAGTGCAGCAACCAGCTGAGGAGGACGAGGAGAGACGGGAATGAACGAGTTACACAGATTATATTTCATCCAACTGAGAGGATCAATGCTGTAAAAAATACTGTTGATTCAGTCTGAACAAGGTGTTATAAAGTAGATTTAGCCGGTCAAAGAGTCAGGCCACATATCACGTTATCAACCATGACAGAGTAGGTGACGCTTAACAGAGAGGGAGGTCAACAATCAGTCTCCAGGGAATGAGACGCGACACCACTCAGTATGAAACACATACACCGCTACAACAGGAAAAAAAGTGGGACTAATGTAGAAGCAAAGCAGCTCCACCCAGATGACAAACCTGTAACACTCAGAGAAATCACTCAACCGTTTGCTTTAATCAAAACTGGTTAATCAGTCAAGATAGCACTGAGAATATAACAGCGTATTTTTCAACCTAATTGTATTTCATAAGGGCCCTGACCTGCTCCTGGTGTTTGACACCGGGGGGTGTGACGCCATGGGCGTCAGCGAGGATTCGGAGGGGCTGCTCTCCAGTACGGAGATGCTGTCACTGTGGGAGGGCAGGGAGGCGGCGTCCGGACAATGAGGCGGGGCCAGCTTAGAGCTTCTTCCCAGCCACACCCTCCACACTTTGAGCACCTCGTAGAAAACTGTCAGCAGCAAGACCACGAACACCGACAGCACCATGCCTGCAGACACAAACACACCACACACACAGTGAACTCACACACACACACACATATATATATATATACACACTCTCATATGTTTGCACTAAATATGAAGCTAGAGCAGAAAGCAAGTTAGCATAAAGAAATTTCCTTCTGTTTCCATATAGACTGGAAACCAAAAGTAACAACATACCAGCATCTCTAAAGCTCATTAACCAACATATTGCAAGTGCATGAAGTTGTGATTTGAACACAGATTATGTGCTGGACCATTTCTTGGCAGGGTGCAGTGATTTCCTGCAGTCTCGTTTCCAGTGAAGAACCTTTCTCACAGATATGAGAGCTGTGTGTCAAACGCTCACCTCACAAACAAAACATTGGTGGCTCTGTCTCACAGAGCAGCTGGTGTTGACAGATTAGATTCATAACAGTTACAGTGGATAATACTGTTGGCTAGTTTCAGCTCTTCACAAATATACTGGTGTCATATATTGCATATACTGAATGTTGGCTGAAATATAAAATGCAGTATATAGTAGCGCTGGAAGTCTCAATACTTTTTAGTACAGAGTTGTGATGTTGGTCAGGTTCTGAGCTAAATCATAACTTGGATATTTTGGCTAAATAATGCTAATTTCATTGAGGATGGGGCAAACTGAGGTACAGCTGATTGTAATATCACACCAGAAACACTGCAAAGTTTGGAATATTTTGTCATATGAAGTAAATCTTTTTTTTCTTTTTTTTTTAAATAGAAAAACATGTTTATATATACTTTATCTTGGTCACAGCTCTTCATCAAACAAAAAATGGACCTTCTTACTAAATGAATAATTGATGATTAAAAAAAATCTTTCAAAATAATTGATATTTGCCTCAGAACTGCAGTATTGGCTCTGATACTGACCACACTGACTGACAGTGAGAAGGAGGTTCATGCTCCAGGAGTACCTTGAGAGGTCTCATGCATGTTTTGCTGAGAGACTGGGTCACCATTTGAATCCAGTGTAACTGTTGTGAATCAAAGCTGCTGTTCTCCACAAAGGAAAACTTTTCAGAACCACCTCTCAAGCCTAGAGGCTTTTAAACATACTGGAAGTTCATGAATGCACTTGCTCAAGTTTCACCTTATAGAAACTATAGAAACTTTATTGAGCAATGTTGGCTCAACATTATAGTATGTGCTATAGTGGATGCTCTGACCAGTTTGACTGGTTTCAAAGAGCTCCCATTACTGGCACATGTCCCTTAGAAGTGGAGGCACTGTTTGAGGCTTACCTGCAGGTCCGTGCACATCCCAGAAGTCAAACAGCAGCGTCACGCTGCTCGACACCCCAAAAGTCATCTAAAGAAAAATGAGAAAATGATTAAAATCCTCCCAACACAGCTGAGTGCTGTTTAACTTCTGATGCACCTTTCTAAATCTGAAAACATAATTAATGCACGTGCAGGTGTAACAACAATGCTGACCTCAGTCCTCTTTCCCAACAAGATCAGTTGTCTAAGAACTCTTTTTCTGCCAGTCTGATTCCTCGTCTTGGATTACAGATCCGAGCGACCTTTATACTCTCTTTTTTACTTTTTCTCACAAGGCCCAGATCATCAAATACAATAAGGCAAATAAAAAGATTACACAGAATAGAATTTCAGAGGACAGGGAGAGACAGTGTTTGACTCCTGTTTCAGCGCTTGTCTTGTAGATAATTCCTAATACCTGTGTGGACAATTACCTCTGTATTCCTTTATGCTGCCCTCAAAACCTCTTCTGTTCACCATATTCAATTTTGAATTCCTTAAATAAAAAAAATGTTTTCCACTGTTCCAAACAAAAATCTATTCATCTGATCTTACCTCACAATTACAGTAAGTATTGTCCCACAAAAGCACCCTCTGTTCTGCCCTGCTGCTGTAGATATGTGACTGACAGAGGAATGTACTGTTTGTGTGTGTGTGTGTGTGTGTGTGTGTGTGTGTGTGTGTGTGTGTGTCAGCTGCCCAGTCCCTGCCAGACTCTCACCACCTTGTCCCTGCAAAGTCACCAGCTGTCCATGCATGACTGTCTCTCACCAGCTGCATAATGGTGAAGGTCTAATTGGAGCCTGCGATGTCATTAATGCACATTAATGCCTCAACAACTGGGCTGATGAATCTACATATTAGTGATTCATAGAATATTTATTATTATTTTACATTTATGATCAATGAATTATCTAAGTCATTTATGAAGCAAAGCAGCTTCTTTAGTGTGAGGATTTTTCCTGTTATTCTCTGTTTTCTATCACTTTAAGTTGAATATCTAACAGTAATAGTTTTGCACAGCTGACATGATGAGCAAGAGATTGTTCTGGCAACATATGAGCAGCAATTATCAGAATTATCTGTCACTTCAAAGACTACTAAAAGTGCTGCAGCTCTCACCCATGGTATACCATTGTACATAAAAGTATGTAGTGTGAGAGGCGTTCTTGTTTAAAAGGTCACAGGTGTATATCATGTAACCAAGGGTGTCTGGCAGAGAATGATTTTTTAAAACCACCTCACTTTCAACAACTAAAGGCAAAGTCATCAAAAGGAAAACTCCAACATGGCTCCTGTTTCCTAAAGCTTTGGTCATCATCTCTATCGGTTATGATAACATTGTACTGACCATGCTAACTGCTGGGCAGTGACATCACTACAATGGCATCCAGCAGGAAAGAAACAGCAATCAGATGATCAGACAGGTTGTGAACAAACAGTTTATGATTAGGTTGGAGGTAAAACTTTAAGTAGGTGCACCTAAAATGCACTACACTAAATAAATTAGGTCAAATATGAAGTGTAAACGGTGACAGGTGTTTAAAAAGATCTGTTTACCTTAGTTTTTTTTCTTCCAAGCATGTCTTGTTGTTTGTCAGACTGCTTGGGTTTCTTTCCCTGCCAGACAGCTTTTTAGTGATGTCACCATGCTCCCAAATCTTAGCAATTAACTTGGTGAGATCAATGTTATTATTGGAAATGATGACCAAACCTAGAAAAATAACATCCAGGTTGTAATACACAGAGTGACCCTTTCAATAAACAAAAGTGAGAGCTGGAAAAAGAGGAAGAACTAGTTCTGCAGAGTAGTGAGAGTTATGAACATCATGTTACTTGGAGTTGCATCATTAGAGTTGTAGAGTCCTGTGATTGACTGATCTGATTTATTTCAAACCTGTTAAAAACAACATAAAACATATAATCAAGAAAAAAAACAACAGCAGACTTATCAGAATCCCAGTGAATAATTCAGGTAATCTATGCTCAAGAAGGAGTCAGAAGAAGTCAAAAACTTTCCTAATCCTACTCCCTTTTTTTTTTTTTTACTTTAACAGTAAACTTTGTGATTAATATGATAATCATGAACAGCTTCAACAATTAAATATGGTGCAAGGTCCACGCACCAAGTGTTTAAACAGTGCAGAAGTACAGTAATGGTGATACAGAGGACAGAAGTATTTGAGGAAACTTGAAAACATCACATAGAAAGTTAAATACAGACAACTTGAATCAACAATCCGGCTCGAGTCCAGGCTGGTGATCATTGTGAGCTTATCTTTCAAACTGCTTAAGAAACTCAGGCGTTCGATTGCCAGGTGAATGTTGAGACTGCACTCTGAGACTACTGTTTCTACTGCAAACACTCACTACCCTTTCAGAAGGCTGTGTCTGTGTATTTTTTGCATGTAAACCTAACCCTTTTACCCATGCAGAGTTTTTCAAAGTATATCATAACATTTAATTATTATTCCAACCATAAAATATTGCAACTGAAATGAAGCATTTATTTATTTATTTTTTTTTTTTGGGGGGGGGGGGGGGTAAAAAAATAAAATACATAAACATAAAAACATAAATTTAATTCATCAAATGTGTTTTAGTGCATCAGAATAACCTGACTGCAATCAAAAGTCTACCTTTTCAAATAAAGTAAAATGAGGATTATGATAAATATGTATAATGCTGTGTCTGTGTACTAATGCAGTCAGCGGATTGACTGTGTTGTACTAAACTGAAATTTTAATCAAATCGCTGGTTCACTTTGGAAACTGCCTGACAATAATGTAAATCACATGTGAGTTCAATTAGTTTTCAAAATTAAGTTAATTCGCTTAATGGGCCAATGCAAATTGTCTTAAGTGTTATACTTTAGTTATTTAAGCTCAACCTTAGTTCAATAGACCCTTTAAAACAAGCCTAAAGGTTTCAGAGGTAGCTGTGACAGGTGAAGCTAGTGTTACAGCTAACTTATCATCTACTCTCCAAACTGACTGCACAGTTTTAGTGGGTCAAAACTTACCAAGTATTACTAGTGTTCCTCTTTTGTCCAACTCCCTAGAGTCAATATCACATGTTGTCCTCACAGTGAGTGACTCAACACCACACTTTGACTTTTAAAATGCTAAATAACTTTACATTTAACACATAGCTAAATAAATGATACGGTGGAAAAACTACAAACACGCAACTTACCTGCATCGTGGTGAATTTGCTGAGCGGAGGCTAACACCACAGTTTCAGCAGTTACTAACTCCAGTTCCCCATCACACACCGCTCACTGCCCGGACTGTTAGGTGCCGCTGGTACGAGCCTGTTCCTCGGTGTATGGGTGTACCACAGCAGCGGCCAGAGACCTAGCGACTCAGCAGAATAGCCGCTAGACTACCGCGTGACGCAAAACAATAAACAGAGGGCTGACGGTTAGTGGAGTTTTTTTAATAACTGGAAACAAAGACCCAGTTCGATTAATAATCCAAACATTGGCAGAAGTCATGTTCCAGTCATGCGGAAACCCAAATGTTATCGTCGCATCTAGCAGGGTGGGAACAACTGACAAATATTTACATTACAACCCAGATTTAGTTAACGTTAGCCGAGGAATGTAGTCGGCGGACATTTTTCAACGAGATACCACGCATGCGTGGCTTTGGTTACGTAATAGACGGAGATAGCCGAAGGGCTTCGTACCTGTTCGCCTACTTTTACTGTACCGTCAAAGCCATGCGGAAATTATTGTGGAAAATCTTAATATTTATGTATTTAATATTTACATATACAGTATTGTCTGCATTGTTATATTGTCTTCCACATGTCTGACAGAGAGCTGTTAACCTCTGTGGCTATAAAGTTACTAACTTCCATTTTATGCCCTAAACATGAATTAAACTGGAAATATACTTCATCATTCTTTATATGGTCTCAGAGCTGGTCTGTGTATTTTATAGGCCTACAAAATGTAACCACTTCAGTTTCTATCAAATGGATCAAGTGCTTTGCTGCAGAGTTTGTTATCTCAGCCTCAGCAAACATCATTATCCCAGCCTCATTTTCATTTTAGTCACCCTGGAACACCTTCAGCTAGCTGCATTTAGTGCATTTGCAGCTTTTATGACAGCTGTGAACTTGTCACCACTGTATTCCTGCTGTTGTACACCCATTTCACATAAATTATTGAGCATTCATACTTAGATCTGGCTCTGGATCAGTTGTATCTGTACACTATTTTTCCTTGTTGAAAGGTGCTTTACAAATAAAACCTACCTGTTTTATAATGCTCAATGTTCAGTAAAGAAAATGAAAGAAAAGTTTTGGAAGCATGCTCCCATTTCATAACCACAAAGCTGACTGTCAACATAAACAACAAAAACGCATGTCATATAATTTTATTGTTATACTGTACAGTACAACTTTGATTCTGCACTGCAAGTTGAAATATTACATTGAATGGTTGAGGTGCTACCATTAGTATCTGCATACTGCACCTGTAAACAGTTTACAAGTAGAAAAATACAAAACCAGACACAACTCATCAATATGTGAGGAGGGGAGGATGAAATAAAAACAGAACAAGTTGGGCTTCATACTGTAAAGCTATTGTACCTTTTGGTGGAAAAGAATTCAACAGAATCAGGACTGATAAAGGCAGCGTGAAATTACTTCAGGGAACCAAGCTGCTGCTGCTGCTGCATCGTTCATGAAGATGAGAGGAATTGCACATATTTTCTAAAACAAGAATAAAAAAACAAGTTTGACAGGTCCAAGGTCCATTGTCCTCACTGTTATTAAAAGCTACATTTGTATACATCAAGTGCACTTAGCACAGTCCACAGGAGGCGGGACAGGAAGAGTTGCAGGAGCATGTCCTGATGTCCTCCCTAACCCAGAAGAGGGGAGACCATCAAAGGCTCCTATAAGGGGTGGTGGGAATCCAGACTGTTTAAGGCATGCATTCACAATAGTAGAGCCAGAATACCATAGTTTGAGTCTTAGATTTCTAACTGTAAAAGCAGTTTGTCTGTGGAAATTTCTGGATTCTGGACAAAACGTGGCAACATGATCTGCAGTCAGGAGAAAACGCAATTAAAAAAAAAAAAAATTCACAGGTTTGAATCTTAACTTGACTTGGATTTGAGATTGTATTTAAACGGGGTATAATAAGACAAACACGTCAATAGTCACACAAACATTTAGTACAGCAGTTGTGCTTAAGATTTTCAGTGGCATTATTTTCCCACGGGAAAGTGACAACAAATATGTGCTGATTGTTTTACAACACAGTTGGGCTGGGGCCTGGGTGATCAATATACGACACAATAAGACAAATTTATGCAAAGTCAGATATAAAACAATCAAAACTGAACTTTTTGCATTACATGAGACCAATTTTTTTTTTATATGCGCAAAACAAAAACTGCACTAAATCATTTTGATAAATTAATTTGTAGACGAATAACATGATAAGATCATATCTTGTTATGATTACACTGGAAATGTTCACTCAGCCCTTGTACACAGAAAAATAAAAATGTCTCTAACAGACAATGTAACACAGATACTGAATCAGGAATCTATGTAGAGACTGCTGAGTAAGTTAGCATCTCATCCAAATAAGCTATATTTTACACACACGTTCATACACACACACACATGTACAGTAGATGTGCACACTCACAGAATACCCATACACTCAAACTGTCAAAAAGTGCTGCGTCGTGCACATGTATGTTCATCATCTGCACTGATGGAAATTTCAGAGGATTCTCTTCACACTAATGCAACACGAAATGAAAATTAAGGCAACAGAGAGGAGGAAAAACAAAAAGACACAATCTCTTCCCTACAGAGACTGAAAAGAGGATGCAAAACATCACATCTCAAAACAACATATCTACGCATCTCAAACCTAAATTTGTCAGTTCTGCTCAACAGACAGTTGCAAGAAAATAAAATGGCCTCAGCTGGTGCATTGCAGAAGCAGGGACTCCGTTAAGCATCGCAGTTTGCACGGCTGATCATGTTCAGCTCCAGTTTCAAAACCAGGTTGAGATAAAGTTTGTACCGGCAATGGCCACAAGAGGGCAGAGTCAGACTGCACCAGTTCTACAGTCCTGTGTCCCACTGCAGGTAAACTGTCCCCTGAATACAAAACTGGTCTCAAAGCAAAAACTCTCAGTTATATGAGTCAACACAGGGTGACGGCACAAAGACAAAGCATATTTATATTTGTAAAGTTATTTATTACTTTCAGAGCCTGAGCATGTCAGTGCATGTGCTCCTCTGTGTGTTGAATTTTACATTTTCTCAACAGGAACGATCTTATACAGAAAGATAGGGTTTTTTAATTATTTAACTTATTGGATAATCCGTGTCAATAAAACAATCACATCAACAACACATAAAAACCTTAAAAGTATTTTGAATATTTTGTTTAGAGCTACCCGTGTTTCAAGTCACACAACTGAGAAGTTTTCCTGAGACATTATTTCTCTTTAAAGCCCCTGTGTGCAGGAGACAGAAAAAAAACATGACTTTCTATTAAAACAATCACAAAAAAGATGCTGCACACAGGGGTTTTAATACGTTTCACAGACAGCACAGGACCTGTGGCTGTAAATTCTCCTCTCGATACCCTGCATGAGGACAGCTCTGCCCTGCTGATGATGGGGACAGCTGAGAGACACACACACACACACAGGGACAGCAGTGTACCACAATAGCAAGTGCACACAAAAGGCTAACGATTGGTCTTGTCAAACTCGAGCCTTCAGCTGGCCAAAATCATTTTCAAGGCATCACAGATGTAACAATCGATTTAAAAGACAGAACAGAATCTACCCCGGCCCAAGAAGGAAACAAGTCCAATCACTGAATGTTGTAAATGCTGTGTGACAATCCAAAATACTTGTTTTAGGCACAATGATATTCACCCATTCTGTCTGACACCACCTGCAGGGACATGAGGTGAAAGTAAAATTCTTCAATATAAGATATGATCCCTTTTTTTAAATTATTACAGGACAAACAGAAGAAAAAAAGGGAGGGGGTGTTACTGTCCATCCTCTATCACCCAAGTGCGTCTGATTGTCCTGATTTGTCGAGAGGCCAGTGCAGACAGGTGTGGGTGGGTGTGGCCATGATGCTTCATCACCTGCTTCTTCTCTACTGTCTACTGTTGAAACTGGAGTTGGCGCTACTGCAGCTTTCCTCATAAGAAGGTGGGGGCTCTGTAACACACAAACAAACATCAATCATACTGTAGTAAAGACCCACTCCCCCTTCCAAGCCTCTGTCCCACCAGCTTCTGTGAGTCAGTGAATATTTGTTACACAGAGTTTGTTTCATCAGCTGATCTGAAGGCTGAAACATGTCTGAGGGTTTTCTGCCCATAAATAAAAGAGAGACCACTGTGCTGGACAAAGAGTGCAACAAAACGAATGGAATATGTTGCAGAATTAACAAAATAACAGTGATTTTATCTTGTTTACAGAATGAGTCAACACAATTCATGTAACCTGGCTTCACTGTCCTGATCCCAACCTGGGCTTGATGTGGTTGTGATTCTTTGATATGAAAGAGTAACTACAGCATTTCAATGTGGTTACTATAGATTTATTACAGGTTACATATTATGTGATTATTGAATCTCAAGTGTAAATACTGCAGCAACCACATTTAATGAACTCACATGTATTAAAGTTCGGCTGCTGTGAGTCTCACTGGTTTAGCAGTCATGCGTGTGGAGGCCCCTGCAGTGTCATGCCAACCAACACTTGATTTAAAAGCAGTTATCTTCACTAACTGGCCTATTGTGCATTCACGAGCACTTACCACAATAAGACCTTTGCAGCATTTACAAAACATAACTGGAGCCCTACGTTGACAACTTAACGTTGTCCCTTCACAGAACTGTAATTTCAGCTGCCAGCTATTGTGGAAAACACCGAATGTTGGGGGCTGACGACAGGTCAAACAGCGTCCTGATGGTAATGTTGCACACTAAAAAAAAAATACTCTCTATTTTTTCCAAGACATTTTGACCAGTTTTATTATTGTCACGATCTTTCCATGAGCAGAGAGCTGCATTGCAGAATTTAAATGGACACCCACACAGGTCACGTGTTATAACTGTGTATCCACAGCTGTGGTGTGCTATTGTTCAATATGTAACATGGTGATAGTGAGATTACTAATTAAGGTTTACCTAAAAGGAGGACATATAAAAACACTATTACAGGAACTGACTGTGGACTCACCATCAGCCAGGGTTTATCAGTTTTTAAAGAGTGAACTTCAGACAACTTGTTGCCTGATTTGACTAGAGTGAAAGGATAAAAACGGTATTCAAACTATTGAGTGTGACATGAATATCTAGTCGGCCATTACACCAACCGTCTATGTGTCTGTGTCCCTGTGTGAATCTGTGAACGTGATTGCCCGTGTGTCAGTGTGTGAGGTTAAGTGGATAACGAACCATGAGGGTAGTCCCAGCTGCTGTACTCTGGAGGGAGAATGAGAGAACAGGAAGTGGGTACAGGAGTCACGTTTCCCTCGGTGAAGAAAGGTATGGTGGCCCCCGTGGACACGCAGAAGAGTGGAGCGGACGCGTCGGGTCGTCTGTGGCTGGGAGGCAGCGCTGCGCCTGGTGCGTGGCTGAAGGCGCTGGGGGACATGGTGACCGGCTGACCTGACGGATCCTGCTGAGAGTGACTCTTGGTTGGGATCTCCTCACTGGCCAGGCCCCCCGCACACAAACCCTCCTCTGGCTCCTCCTCTGCCGGTGGAGCACTGGGGGTCACCCCTGCAGCTCTGGGTGCGATGGTGGCACCGCAGTGCTCTGGACTGGAGGGAATGGTCCTAGATGGAGACAAGTTCACAGCGATGTTCCCGATGTAGATGGGCAGAGTGACGACTGCGTCTGGAGATTTTAGTGACACCTGTAACACAAACAGAATTTATGGAGGGGAGTGTTGGCCTGAATTAGATTTTATTTCAATGCATTACCGATAGGGCTCATTATAATCAATTAAATCATCTTTTTGAACTCAGTATCTATTTTGGGTCATAAAAAATAGGTAATAGGTTTTTTAAATCTCTTTTTATCATTTATTATATATTTTTTAAAGGGGCTATTTTTAAGTTTTCTCTGCACCTGAACATGTATTTTTGCCAGGAGCAGGTGGTGTTGATTGTTGCTTGACAAGAGCTTCAGGCATAGTTGTGTTTAAAGGACAAGAGGTTATAACTCCCTCTGAGCAGCGCTAAATCTTCATGGCAGATTGGAGGCTACAGTGAATTGCTATTGGAAAGTGACCAGACAGGCTGAATCTAGCTGGTTAGCATGCTAACTTCAGCAGATGAAAAGATGTGATAGAGACAAGAGGTTGATGCTGAACTCCCAATGTTTCCTCTAGACTTGTAAGTAAACAGTTATTGCTAACGCTGGCTATGTAGCAAAACATACAAATAGCTCCTTCAAAGAGACACTGGTGAATAATCAGTGAATCCAGAGGCAGTGAAAACAGTAAACAAAGATATTACTCATCAGTGTGTCAAGAGCTGGTTTGTCAAAATAGAATCCAGAAGCAGCTGAAGTTATGCAAACCTAAAAAGGTGCCATCAACCTAGCATAATAACAGGCACACACACACACACACACACACACACACACACACACACACACACACACACACACACACACACACACACACACACACACACACACACACTGACCTGAATAAAATAGTCTATATCTATGAGGCTACAGCCGGCTAGTGCTGACTGAGGAAGAGGAGGGACGATGATCTGCTCCCTCCACTCTGCATGTTTTCCCGCTTTCACTCCGGCTCCCTCCACCTCCGCGATGGTCCGCAGGTCAAACAAAGGCCGCTTGGTCTTATAGGTCACTTTCTGCAGTGGAAAAAAAAAACGCCGACATAAGAAGATATGAGAGTGACTTCAAACCACTTCACCCACCTCTGGCTTACTGCAGACAAAACTGTTCCTTTGAAATGGATGGAGAAAACCTTTCTCACTGTAGAGTGATTTTATGTGGGCGCATGAAAGGATTAGTTCCATGAACGATTATGTTTGAAGCTGCAGAGTTCCAGCAGAGATTTATAATACATCTCTGAAAGGTCAATACCTACTGAAATGGAAATTTCCGGGGGGCAGTGCACACTGGCTCTGGTCATAATAATGGTAAATGGGATAGGGCAAAGACTATGAAGACACATATCTGTTGGTTGGAGAGCTGGGGAAATGTTTTCTCATCTTTTCTCATCTCCACTTTCCTTCATTTTCATTAGATTCAATAGTCCAGTGTCTACCTGTATGAGACTGGCCAGTACACATCCCGTGTCCTTCCCAGACTTGTTGTGGATCTCGGTGGCTAACTTGATGACCTGACCGGGGATGTAACCCCTGAGGTCGCTGCGAGCTTTCAGCATCAGGGTCCCCGTCTTCACCAGGAGGTAGGTGAATTTCTTAGTGGTCACAGCAGAACTCGAATGCTGCAGAGACAGAGTCGCAGGATAAATGTTTGTGCGTCGTTGGTAATTAAGAAGCCTCATTAGCTGATGCTGTGCTGATAATCTATTCCTGTTAAGTATCTGGAAACTGACAGCCATGACGGGAAGAGAGTGAATGATAAGTCAGTAAATCAATGGAGCAAAGGAGAAAATGAATTAGATGCTGCTCTGCCATGAAATCAAATAAGCCTTGATCAAGACACAGGCTGATCAAATAAAGAGATACAGTACATTAGAGGTCCCTTCTTCGCCTCCTCTCTCTGGATTATATAAAAAAAACGGTATCAATCCAGGCCCAGGTTTACTCGGCAGAGCAGAACAACAAGATTTAACTTTGTTAAGGAATAAAAAGAGCATCAAGGTGACGAATGAGTTTGCAGATTTGTGCACCGAACACTTACTTCAATGTCAGGCACCTCATTGAGGTTCAGGAGGTTGAGTAGGTAGAAGGGCCTCTGGGCTTTGTAGTCCTTAGAGAAGCGGGGCGTGTCGATGGCGGCCCTCACACGGTAAATAATCTTCCCAAATGGTCCCTCAAAGGAAGTCGGGACAGCGACTGAAGAGAGGGGAAGGACGAGGACAATACAGACATTACTGTGACACAGAGGACAGTACCTGACATTTCTGGTGAGGTCATGACCAACACACAAACATTTTTAACAGAAGATGGCAAAAATTAAAAGCAAGATTAATCAAGCACAAATTAAAAGTGATTTTATTTCCCTATTTTTATTGGTAGGGAGAAGAGATAAAAACTGAAGACCCCTATCGGAGCTGTAGGGAGCCCTTCAGACTGATCCCTGCACATCTCGTTCTGGATGGAAAAAGGACTTTGTTTATGTGACTCAAGCAAAGGACAGTGAAGAGGAGGAAACAGGGAGGGGAAAGACTGGAGGGCAGGAAATTTAAGAAGTGAGATAAAAATAACTACTTGGGGAGAAAGCAGTTTGACACACAGAAGGGGAGAGACGCTCAGAGCCAGGGGAGAAAATACAAAACACATCCGACTCAAAACCTCCTCTGATATCATGATCCGCACAAACAATCTGCATATAAATAACCAAACAGGATGTACAGAAAGGTGATTAATGTGTTGTCAGAAATAAAAGCTGAGCCACAAAGTGTGGCACTGTTCTTGTTTCCCCTTCATCCTCATTCAGATGTTAATGTCAGCGCGGCTGGTGGCTGCTCCAGGCACACGTCTGCTGCTGCTGCTGTCAATAAGAATTAACCAAGAGAGAGGATGGATGTTGTTGTTTTGTTGCAGACAGCTTGGCAGCAGAAACAGAGCAGTGGACGGACTGACAGAGGACAGACTGAAGCACAAGGCTGACTCTCCCCGGAGACACACCCCAGACTGAGCTGCTGAATTAGGCTGAAGATTGTGTGGCCTGACTCGCTCCTCTGAGGACAGACAAAGACCTCCCTCTGACTTTTTGAGCTGCTATTGTACTTCAAGATGCTAATTTCATTTCAGCAGGCAGCCCCTAACATTTCCTCTTCGGGAAGGACTTGTGTGTCTAGGAACCTCGTGAGCACTTGGTTTGCAGAAAGATGTCCAGACACCTACGACAAACGGAGCTAAATTTGTTTTAAAAGTCATTGTTCCAGGAAAATGTATCCTACTGACTTTGATGACCCTTTGACATTTCCTCTAATGTCACCATGAGGTTTCGCATGTGTGCTTTCTCGTGAAAGTCTATCAGATAGATGGCCATGATATTTAGCACAGGCATTAATGTTCCTCTCAGGAGCCATCATCAGGTCCATTATCAATATTGTAGTTTAAAGCTCTAATATTTTACTTTTTCACATTAAAATGTCTAAAAATGTTAAATATAATATTTTTTTTCCAACAATTCTCAAACCAGAGAAATAAGTGATTTTAACCATGGTAACGGTACGTGTCATTTGGTCACCTGTCAAACTAAGACGATAAACATTTTACCTGCTGAACATCAGCATATTAGCATTGCCACTGAATGTAATGTTTCAGTCTTAATCTAAATTAAGTCTGGTTTAAATTTTCACCTTCACCAAACCAGTGCTTTCTGGGTCACAGCAGCGCCACAAAAAAATCACTTTGACTTCAAAGCTGCGCACATCAAGCAGGAGTTTTATCTACTAAATAGAAAAATAAACTGTTGGGAGAGAAAAATCAGTTTGATGGTGAGACTTTGGTTTCAGCGGTCTGGCTTGTCGGCGGAAGCAGCACACATTTCACACCTACAATAGTTTATCTTACATCTTATATCTTATCCTATCGTGGGTATAGAGGCCAATAACATAGTCACGTCCAAAACCCTCCTCACAGCTCATGTGTTAAAGTGTATCACAGGCGACAGTTTAATTTCAGAAATAAACAGTGAAACGGGAGGATATCTGTGGACTTTGAGGCTGTGGAATCAGATTATCAGCTGCTCATTCATCTTATTCGTATAAAAGCAACAATGAATTACATTCTATGCAGGGGCTCATCCAAAAAGGATAAAAGTTGATAGCACTCTTTTAAAGTGTATCTAAAAAGCGACTGACTTTAATCTCTTCTGTTCGTCTCTCCTCTCTTCCTGAACTCGTATCTCATGTCCTTTTGGAAAGACGCCATCCACCTTTCTGTGGAACCTCATTTATCTCTCTGAGTGTCCTTGTACTGGTTTCCCCCTAGTGAGGAATGACCAGGACAGAACAACATCTGATGCCTCGACTGACACTGACAATGTGCAGCAAAGGTTCCTTCTCCCAAAAGCAAACTTAAGAGCTTTTGAGCACCAGCAGAATAAAAAAAACACACTCTGAACCCCACCATGTCCAGCAACATTCAAACCATTTCTATGGAGAAAATAGATTTTAAAAAATTAAGGTCGGCTCATCTGTGATTGACAATTTTATGCAAATAACAAAATTGTATCTGGCCTCAGCTGGTTATACTTTTAAACTTTGACATGATCACAGATATACAACTACCAAACTACTTGCTAATATTCTGTGCCTGTTGATTATTCGTGGTTATTCTTAACTGTTGCGTTTATTGTTTACATAGACAAACAGAGCTTTGGGCAGTTGATTAGATACACCTTGCTAAAACGCAAAAGTCCTGTTATAATGGTGAGTTTTAATCAAAACTTTATTGTAGAGGTGTTGATTTAACTTCATGCTTATCTTCATCAGTGAGGGTAGGCTTAATACCAGTTACAGCACAATAACATTCAACAGCACCATAATCCACTGCCTCTAAAATGACCGAGGCACAATCAACAACGTCTCTACAAAAACTGAATGTTACAACTATCATTAAAATAGGATTTGTTGCAGAGCTGTTGCATGCGACTGCGTCAGTTTGACCTTGGCAGTACATATGGGAGTGATGAAGGCTTCTACACAGCCTTTTTCAGTTCTTACAAAACACCGTAAGTTTCCTGTAGTTGCTTTGATCAAACAGAGCGATAAGACTGTTCACCTCACCCATTACTTGCATTACGATAAGTCACAAGGTTAGTGGACTGACTGCATTCATGTAGCACCTTCACTTCACTGATGGTGGCCTGCGCATGAGGGGAAGGCTGGGTTTTACTGTCTCTGAGCTGAACACATCCAAAACAACTCTGTGATATCTGAACAACCTGCTGTACCTGCCACAGCTGTGTTACATGGAAGCGCTAGAACTACTTTTTCAGTATTTGTGAAGGGTGTTCATGAATTATTCACTTTTTACTCCCTTTAAAAAAAACAACTTTGAACCATTACTGTCTAGGCAGACATGTTAACACACATCCAAACAAGCTTTAAGGTCTTTATCTCTCAGTCTCTGATTAGGAATTGCTCTCACATTGCTCAGTGTTCCCATGTAACTGCTGAAAGTGATTTTAAACTACATGACTTGCCCATATGAAATGACGTGAGGTGTGTTTTTGGTACTGTCTTTTGGTTCGATTTATTCAGGTTATTCAGTTTCAATCAGTTTTTTTCAAGGACGTTTTACATTTGCAAGATTTTTTTGAACATTTCTTTCAATTGATTTCAGTTTTATTGTCATTATACTTGTACATACTGTACATAGACTTGTCATTCCAAGAAATACAACCTTCCCAAGACAGTAAAATTGTAGCTTTTGTTCAATGACCTCTCCATAAAACGTGATCTTCTTTAAGTCTACTTTAATGACACACAAGAGTACGTCAGTCTGTTTGCCGTACCAGCAGGGGTCAGTAGGACACACATGATTCTCCAGTGAGCCAATTATCACTACATGATAGTTAACATTGCCCTGTGCTGACGCTCTCAAGTCTGAGGGCCCGAAAGGAGGGGAGGGCGAAGCATGGGGGCATGAAGACCAATTAAACAGTGACTGCACAACAGGAGACAGAACTATAAATAACCCTAACCACCCTGTGCTTCAGCCCATGCCTGAGAGAGTGTAAGATACCAGACAGACGCTGCACTGTGTGTGTCTGTTCACCTGATCTCTGTCTTATTTGCAGGGTTGTGATTTTGTAGTGTATTGTCATGGATGTGTTGAGGCATTACAACTCGCATGTTCCTCCCAATTATTACAACTGTATAATATAATGACTATAATGATTGTTGACACATTTCCATCACAGCACATGTGCGTGTGCACTTTGTGTCCGAGACAAAGGGCAAAGAGCTGAATACTTTACACGTGCACAACTAGAAAAATCAGACCATCTTATCAGAGGTTGTCACGCCTACATGCCCCGTTTGCTGACGTCATGTGGCCTCCTGATAAAGGAGGTCCATGAGAAAACACTTACGGGAACTGAGGGTGTGCCCCTGTCATGGAGGAATGAGCAGTTACACTCACCTGGAATGAGAAACTGGAAGGGGAAACTGTGTTCGCCTGCCGCCAGAGTTCCTGTAAAAGAGGAAGGTTAATTAGTGACACAGACTGAAAAAAAGAATGCAATTGATATTTACTGGTGCACATATGGTGATTATTCACATGGTTTGTGTGTGTGTGTGTGTGTGTGTGTGTGTGTGTGTGTGTGTGTGTGTACAGGTTCTTATTTGAAAACATATGCCCCAGTCAACATTAGATGTCCAGGTGAGGCGCCGTGCCTGTGGGGCTCACCTACTTTCCCACTGGGATGGAGTTTCTGAGACAAACAGGCTTTGTAGTTCAAAGACAGCTGAGCCGAGACGTCTTTCTGTAGTGAATGACAAGCAACTGAAACCACCAAGCTTGCGTCACAGGAAGTGATAAACTGTTGGTTGCATGACACCCAACACATGTAGCTGGCAAAGTTGGAGCTTTTCAAAGCAAAGTTAATCAATGATTTACAGCAGCGATCGACCCAAGACTGAGTGCAGCTCTCTACTCTGTTACGACACGGGACGGCATCACTGTGCCAAGTCTGTCCTTTTAGCTTTATTCTACATTTTTCTTTTTGTCAACACAAACCCACAACCCTGTCTACCCCAGGCTGTGGCTATAGGGCCCAAGCCCACTGGGTCCTACCAGAAATGTTTAATAACAGTTACTTAATACTTTTTAAATGGCTCAGTTATTTCATAGAACAGCTGGGAACTGTAGTTCTAAAGAAAACCAGAAAATGTTGCAGATTGGTGCTCTAGTGAGCATTGTAATGCAGATTGTAATGAAGGAACCCAGTGCAACTGTGTGGCTCACTGATGTGTTTTCAATAGTTTTGAACAACATCGGCACCGTGGAATACGACATATCAGGCTCTGGATACACACACAGCAGTTGTTAGTGTTTTCAATTGATTGTTGGCTTCGGCCTTGTAATTGCATTTGTTTACAGATGTTGGCATGAACAAAAAAACATACAGAATCTCATGCAGAGACACAAGGGAATATGAACACACACACAAAAAAACCCCCAAATAAAAACAGAATTAAAATGTATTTTTACACATGACGTTAGAGGAGAGAAGCAAACCTCTCTAAAGTGCAACAATATCCCTCTGCAAACTTTATATTTCTGATGTTATCAGACAACAGAGGCTAAACTGAAGCAGAACTCACTGCGTTCTGAGGGCCTCAACAGGAAGTGCTGTGAACTATGAAGAGGTGCTTTAAAATAACACATAGGCTACTCAAACTTAAGTACATTTTTCCATGAAAAATCAGCTCTTTTATCTCAGTTGTTCACACACTGTCTGGTTATTATACTGTCTGCAGTGCTCAGATAGGAGACCATCTGGCTGCAGTAACTCTGCCCACAGAGCAATTTCACAACTTTGTGTTTTCTAAATTTACCAGAAAACTACACCACAATTACTTCATAAACACAAAATCCTAATTTCACAGAGATCTCAGATATATCAGAGCCACAAATATCTTAACTGATATCTTACCAAGTACATTACACATTATACTGTACGTGTGTGTCACACTAAAAAATAAATCTTAGAGATGAAAACAGGACCCGGGAAATGTCATGTACTGTAACTCTGTAATTTAATTTTGCTTCTTGCTGCACCAATTACATTAATTACTGTGAAAAAGATTTTTCATACTTGTTCACTTCACAAGGTCAGTTAAATAGACAACAAGAGCGTAGGGCACCAATAAGGGCCGCTCCATCCCTGACACACGGAGAGCACCTTGAGAAACCCGGTTAATAATTCTCCAGATGAGCTGACAGCCCAATTAAATTCTTCCAGAAAGCAACACGTCTCACCTCATTAGAGATTGGCACAAACTTTTCCGTTACCGTTGGTCTCAGTTTCCTGAGGGGAAGTGCTCAGACTGTATGTGTGTGTGTGTGTGTGTGTGTGTGTGTGTGTGTGTGTGTGTGTGTGTGTGTGTGTGTGTGTGTGTGTGTGTGTGTGTGTTCATTTGCATCATGTTTATTTCTAGAGGAAGCAGTCATGGTTTGAACCAGGTCTGTGCAGGTGCAACAGCCACTCCATTTACTTACTAGCTGTAGAGAGCCGAGCTAAGATTACAGGTACAGAGAGAAAAAACTTTTTAGAAACATGATGAATGAAAGTGATTAAAACATGATCAGATTAGATGAGATATTTTATAGAGTGAGCTGTTAAAGAGAGTCTTAACCTCAGTATACTAACCCTAACCGTACAGGGGTATCCACCTAACCTCAACACATCACATCACAGACAATTCAAAGCAATTCTACCAAGACTATTACACCAGAGGGACAGAGAAAAAACTGAGTAGACAGTTTTTATACAGCCTAGACTACAGCTAAAAATCTGGAGAGAAACCAACACGGTTTACAATGACATATGTGCACTGCCACATTGGAAACTCTCCATGGGAGCTGTAGTTCTTTGAATGCCAATAAATGAATTGTCCTTTAACTTGGCACCTGATCGCTAATACAGGCTGTGCATGGCGAGTTTGGTTCTCTGTCCTTTAACTTTGTTTAGTTACAAATGGTCAAACTCATTTCCTTTAGAATATGACAAACCGCAGGAATGTTTCACTTGTTCAGAAGGACTGAGAATAAAATCCCTTAATGAGTGAGTTAGAGAAGCGAGTGGAACAGTCGGGATGTAAGGTCTGAACTTCAGTTCTTTCTAGACTTTGTTTTGTTTTGTTTTTTTGCCTTATGTTGTCTAAATGAAATAAATAAACCCAAGATAACACGTATACGGTGGCTGTGAAGTGCAAATCACAACGACTAATTGGAAAATACAACAACAAATCAAAAAACACAGTGGCATATAGGACATCCCAGTGACAAATAGGAAAACAACAAATCCCAACCACAAAGCAGAAAATGCAACAACATTAACTTGTACTGGAAAAGCTGTTAATCAACAAGGATCATTAGTGATTGGACGCACGTTGTGTTTTGCTGTTGTGTTTTTTGATCTGTTGGTGTCTTCCCATTTGTCATTGCTAGTTGCACTTCACAGCCACCGTACATATACTAGACCTTGTATTTTGAATTTTGCAATGTAGCAATCACGTAATAATGCTACTGAAAGTCTGTGCTCATAAAGTTAACTGAAAGACGATATTGCAGTGGTTTTACTCCTGACATCATGACAAACAAATACATCTTGTGCAGAGATGTGTAAAGTATTATCAATGAATAATGTGAGATATGACAACACTGGATGAGCTACAGTGGGGTCTGCCTCACGCATGGTCTAAATATAAAGCTGTCGGTTTCTAACAGAGTCTATAGTGGAACCACGACCAGACTCCAGCAGTGGAGGGGAGATCCTCATTTTATGAAGGTCATTAACCAACAATAGTGACAGGATGGAGAGTGGACTCTGACATCACTGGTCTTCACTCGTCAAGCATCTGTGGCATACCACATTATCAGTCAGCCACAGCGAGTGTCGTTTGCTTTGTGTAAGAGTGTGTGTGCGTGTGTGTGTGTGTGTGTGTGTGTAGTGGTCTTCTGTCACCCTTCCTGTCTCCCTCTCCCTGTGTTGCTCAGCCCTTGGGGGCAGAGCAGCCCATTTTTGGAAGAGAATGGGATCCGGAAAAATGTCAGAGATAAAGGGGAGCAGAGAGGGCGGGTGTGTAATGAATCATTTATGTTGTCTGGATGTGCCTGGTGTTTTACAGTGTGTTCTGTGTGTTCATGTGAGTACTGAGGTGTTGAATGCATTTTACTGTTGCTTCAAAGATCTTCCTATCTGAAGCATTTCGGGTTAATATTTCCTTTCTCATATTTCTTACGACAAAGTGTTTGCACACCAGAAGATTTCAGACCAGCGTGTCAGATCATAAACGCTGACTGTGACTACAGCTGGTTTTTTTCACTGCTTGGCTCACTTTTGTAACAAGCAGCAGATGAATACCTGCAGTTCATTATAAATACCAAAAACCTACTTTTTTCTTTAAACTTTAATAAATGAGTGAAAAAAAAAATGTTTTCATTCAACAAAAGAAACCAAACTTATGGAATACCACATATTATCTCAACACACGCAACTGTACAAGAACTGAAATACTGCCTAAAATCTAATTTAACTATTTTTTTTTAAAACTATAACTAACTATTTACCAGAACTTAATTACCAGCTTTCGTTATGTGGCCGTTTACAGTCTTTTGTGCTGTTGGTCTGCACCATTAAAAATGTTAATGTTTCACCTTCTGGTAAAATTTTACTGCAGGTTGTCACCCGCAGATAATGAACATATTTTTCTCTCCTAAATAGTTCCACCTGTAAACAGTTACACGAGGCCTGTATCCACATAGTTAATATAGTAGTATGTCAGTAGTTTTAGTTTTGTGTGAGGCAGGTGTGTTTGTGTTCATGTTTGTTCCTGTTGTACATATGATCTAACAATACTCTTGATTTCACATTAGCATTAGCTTTTAAATAATGCTAAATATCAAGGATATTTTTTCCCCAGCTTCTCAATCTTATTTCTGTTTACACTTCCCAACTTCACACGAGTTTATCTTGACATGGAGCAGAGCACTAACTTATTTTAAATGCTTCATGATAACAGCACAGGGACATAGTTACACTGTAAACAAGTGGAGTTAACAATACATTTTAGTTTATTCACAAGTCAAATTTGTGACTAAAGGAGCAATTCATCCTCCTCACAAAAAACAACCAAAAAACAAAATGTTTTCTCACTTGCACCGGTTGTGTCTTACCATGCATTTAGTTTCTAGGTTTCAGATACCTCCCCTCTGAAACATCTGTCTCTGCTTGTGGTACTCAAAACAATGAAATATCCAGAAACACTTTTCCATTGACTTACTGTTGACAGTTTTCAACAATTTCTTTGATATAAATTACTTTCAATAGAAATCTTCTGCAGTATTTTCCAGTGGCGGAAGAAGTGTTTTGATCCTTTACTTCAGTGCAAGTGGCAACACCTCAGTAGAAAAAAAAATTCCAAAACAAGTAAAAGTTCAGCATTCAAAAATGCACCTGAAGTTATGTGAATATTCTGTGCTATTATATCATTGAAGTTATTTGGACATACATTTTTGTTGGTATAAAAATGAGAGAATCCCAGTGAAAACATATACAAGCTATGTGGTTTCAGCCCATTGATCCTGTGCACCAGTGTTAGATCTGTGATCCATGTGAGGGAAGGTGCATTGCATTTTTACTTTACAAGATTATAACAAGCACTTTATACACTGTTGGGCAATTTCATTTACCTATTATAATGCACCATAGTTTGTACGTAAAGTTAATAAGTAGAGTAAAAAGTAAAAAGTACAATATTGACATCTGAAATATGATAGAGTGGAAGTGTAAAGCAGAATACAATAGAAGGAAGCAAGCACCCCAACACTCTACTTCTGTACAGTGCTTGAATAAATGTACTTCCCAGCAGTATATAGTGTGTAGTATATAGACTGATGTGTAAACCACATGTTGAAGCGAACAGTCCTGACAGTTAAACACTGAGCCGCTTCGTGGTGTTTTCACCAGCGTGGATTACACGCTCTAATGATTAACTTTGATTTGCATATATAACAGATTTCACACACCCACAGTGCATTTCAGCTTCTGGCTGTGAGCGGTATCAGCAACACATACAAAAGATGGAAGATCACGCTCACAACAAAAGGTCCTGTAAGCTCTCGCTTCCGCAGGCGAGCGGGGCCTCACAGCTGCAGGGCAGGATGGTGCCCAGAGACTGGAGGAAAACATTAAACCTGCTCTCTGTGGAGCAAGTCCAACCTTCTCCTCAGGCACTGTTGGACACTGATAACCATGTCTCACCTCAGAGAGACAGCTCACAGAGAGGGAGGCTGCATGCAACATCCCCACAGGAGACTGTTACTCTGACTGACTGACGCTTTTAACTCTTCACTACAGGGCTGCAAAAACCTGCTGCTGCCATTGTGAGATTAAGCTGCTGCAGCCATTTCCCATAAACCAAATGAGGTGAGAGGCGGGAACCATCAGTCATGTCTCACTTCTGACTTTTTCTGACATTTCAGTGTTTCAGATGAGAGAGATAAATCAGTTTGTTTATTACATATGCAGGATATCAGTAGACACCCTGCACAGTCACATGACAGTGATGAAAAGGTACAAACCAGTGTCTTTGCATGTTTTTACCAAACAGGCAGCCATTTTACATTTTGTGCAAAAATTAACTGCTCCCTGGAAAGTAGGTGCATCCTACACGAGGAGTGTTCAATAATCAGGCATACTGTGCAACCAATAGAAAACTCTAAAAATAACATCATCAGGCTTTTAGTATCATCACCTTTATCAGCAACAGACAGCGTGCTGTTGAAGTATTGCTCCTCCAGACTCCAGGAGGCGTCATTCATTTTGTTGGAGATCCCACATGAGCCCTGACAGTTCACCTTGATTGCTGCAAGACGAGGAGAGAAAAAAAAAGTCAGAGAAGTGTCTGAAAATTTGCATGTTTGATGTTTGATGAGTGCAGATAATCATTGTTTTCATTCATAATCAGTTAATCGTCCAGTCTATTTCTATTTTCTGTGCATGCTGACGTATTGGCACTTGTGACCTGTCCTATCTTGTTTTATCTTCATAAACAATCTTCTTCAGGACACAGAATAGCATTACACCCAAAAATACTGTCCAACCGTCATTCATTTTATCTGGGGAAAAGAAACAAAGAGTCTAAGGCCACACTCTGTGAGGCTCACATGGTGACATTAAATATATATGTTAACAGAGCAGCTGGGTCTAAGCAGTTTGGGCACCGTAGTGTGAAAAATACAGGCCAGCAGCACAATACACACTGATTAGCATGAGAATGACTCACAAAGAGAGACGTCTCACTAAATCATTATCGGCCTCTGCTACTAGAATGTGCATTCTGCTGCAGTGGTAAATAATCTGTCAGAAGAGGCTGTGAATAGTGTCTGACAACAGGTGGAGGAGATGAGGAGGAGCTGCTGTGAAACTAAAGAGGCAACCTTGAATAAACACCTGGATACTTCAGGTTTGACTGGTTTAGATCGCATCACTGATTGTGCTTCACCCACTGGGTCATGTTGCGTAAACATTTAGCTGGGATGATGATGGTGAGGATGTTGCAACAGGTTAGATAAAGCTGAGGTCATATCAAGATTACTGACGTTCCAGCAGGATCAACTGAACCAGAATCCATTGTTTTCAAGTCTGTTTAAAGGTCCCATATTGTAAAAAGTGAGATGTCCAGGATTATAGAGCAGGTCTAGGTTCTATATCAATACGGTGAAAGTACCTGCACACAGCCTGTATTCAGAAACTGCCTTAAAACGAGCCATCAGGACTTCCATAATTTTGTGATGTCACAGCTTTACAGTCACCGCCCAGCACGACCCAACTGGACCCACCGTCAAACCTTTTTTGTGTTGTTGCTGTTGTTTTAGCTTTATCTAACAGCACAACACAAAGCGGTTCATTGTATCACAGAGCTAACAAGCTACAAGACAGAAAAATGTTGAGGAAACGCTGCACAGTTGTATGTCAGGAAGCCAATACATCATTCCACAGCCTCTCCACGGAGAGTAATATTACAGACCAGAGGCTAAAGTTTGTTTTTGTCTGAATTTGAATGTCTGTGTGGCTCATTTCAGCGCTGACTGACCATTGCCGTTTACATTTACCGGTGAATTTTACCAAGCTACAGCAGCATGATCCCTTACCTATCACCCAGAACACAGTCAGCCAATCAGAAGAGAGGCTCAGAGACTCACACAAAAAGCCCTGTTCCTGCTAGAACCCCACAGAGAAGAGGAAGAGATGTTTTTAGTACTTAAATAACAAATATATCTTCTTATATTCTTCTTATAGATATCAAGACTTCAAGTAAAACACAGGAAAAGTGTCACATACCGGACCTTTAAGTCTGAGGCTGCCTGCCAAAATGCAGGAGAGGCTGATTTGGGAAAAAAAAAAGCTTTAAATGAGCAGAAGCAACACAGGGACAAAGAGCTGTTAAAGAACAAGAGTGGCAGCAAATCAAATCAAATCGTTGTTTTAGTAGATTAGGTTAACACAGTGGAAGTGTTGAAGGTAATCAACATGTTCTCCTGTGCCACTGCTCAGGGTGCAGGAAATTATGTTATTGTCCTCTCACGCTTGATTCAAACGTCGAGAAGATAACATCATTTTTACTCCACACTAAAGTCATGTTGAGTTCAAACTGGGGCTGCATGTGTCCTCTGACAGAAATCAACAGTGCACCTGCAACGACGAAATGCTGAAGTGAGCAGAAGGGAACAGATCTGCAGTATGAACGCAGCCCGTCTCTCTCTCTCCTCTATCCCTCATGTCTTTCTGTTGATCTTTCTGCGAGGAAATGGAAACCCTCTGATAATACACACACACACACACGCCACGACTGTGACAGAAGCCAGAGGATTAAACACAAAGAAGGCCCAGTATTATCTCAATAGACAGACAGATAGAATTTCTTTATCTCAGTATGAATTAAAACCTCTTTTGTTTTTAACCATCTGAAATAAATAAATAAATAAATAAATAAATGAACCAAACTTCTCAAATGCATCGCGACCATATACAATATAAAATGAACAACACTGATTTAAATCAGGTAAAATCTAACAACTTAGAACAAAAATAAAAATCACTTCAAGGATTTGGAACAAACTTTCTGTACTGACTTGACAGTAATGGTGGGAGATATGAATAAATCATGGTACATGTACTTCAAGATGGTTTGAGATATCAGGGTATAATACATTTTCTGTTGGTTCAACTGACAAAATAAGCAGAATCTCTTCTACTTTGACACTAAACATTTAGTAGACTAAATAATTCACCAATGAATCAAAACAAAATCAGATTAAATGATAATGAAAACAAGACTGAGAGTCTACAGCCACGCTAGCAGCTCTGTGAGGCTGTACTTAGACACAGCAGTGCTTTCAGCTGAATGCTAACGCAGCATGCTAACATGCCCACAATAACAATCCCATCATGCTGATTTTGTGGAGTGTAGTTTTTACCATGGTCACCATGCTAACATTTGCTAACCACGAAACACAAAGTACAGCTGAGGCAGTTGAGATTGTCTTTTGTTTGCAGGTATTTGGTCATGAACCAAAGTACAATCCATCCAATAGCCAGAGAGATATTTCACTCAAGACCAAAAATGTGAACCTCATGGTGGCGTAAGAGAAAAGTCAGGATAACACCAGTGTCACTGTTATTTATCTTAAGGACACCATGAAGCCTCACAGCAATCTCAACCTGCTGGTGGAGCTATTTGTTGAGATACTTCAGTCTGGACGACAGCGGTGGACTGAACAACATAAACATCCCGAGAGCCATGATGCTAACATGGCTAAAGCTCTGTGTAGCTCTAATATCAAGGTAGGTACTTCATCACACTGATGAAATCCTCCTTTTAATCCAATATTCCCACAATGGTCAAATACAAGCAGAGATATTAGGGATAATCACTTCATAACAAAATGTCAACCTGTTGTCGTCATATTGCCCAGCCCTGCACGATAGTTTTTTCACAGTGGTACAGACATGATTTGGTCGCTACTCAAAAAATAAATAAATAAATAAACAGACTCTGATGTAAAAAATATCATGCCACAGACTGTGTTTGACCAATCACAGCTCACACCCACGCAGTATCCTTTGCTCCTGTGCTGGCATCACAGAACACACACACACACACACACACACACACAGAGAGAAAGTGGCAGATGGCTGCGCTCTCCACACCGGCAGGACTGCTGGCACAGATCTGGGGAAGAGGGAGGGACCTCTGCTGCCGGCAAAAACAAAAACTGAAATCTGTGGCAAACGAAACGGAGCAGTGTCCTTCAGCCAGTCCCAGTCGCATCCATTCATTTGGTCATTAATTAAACCCTTCAATCTGCTCCGGCAGCCATCTGCCTCATTCATGGAGGAGAATAATACCTTCACACTCCACATTAACACAACCTCTGAGCTCTCTGGAGTCATCACACTTCACAGAAGCAACAATAGAATTGTAAAATTGCACAAATATGACAGAGGAGAGACATTACTGTGACGAGGTTCTGTTTACAGCTGTCTGTTGTGGGAAAGTGAAGAGCTCAGCCCACGAAAGGTCAGTGCAGGGGTAATCTGTTAATATCCCCAGCAGCAGCGGCAGCAGCAGCAGCAGCAGGAAGAGCGGCAGCAGCAGAGCTGAATAGTGAATAGTTGTGTCATAAGAGATGGGCTGCTCTGGCAGAGAGACTGGCNAACAGTGCACCTGCAACGACGAAATGCTGTAGTGAGCAGAAGGGAACAGATCTGCAGTATGAACGCAGCCCGTCTCTCTCTCTCCTCTATCCCTCATGTCTTTCTGTTGATCTTTCTGCGAGGAAATGGAAACCCTCTGATAATACACACACACACACACGCCACGACTGTGACAGAAGCCAGAGGATTAAACACAAAGAAGGCCCAGTATTATCTCAATAGACAGACAGATAGAATTTCTTTATCTCAGTATGAATTAAAACCTCTTTTGTTTTTAACCATCTGAAATAAATAAATAAATAAATAAATAAATGAACCAAACTTCTCAAATGCATCGCGACCATATACAATATAAAATGAACAACACTGATTTAAATCAGGTAAAATCTAACAACTTAGAACAAAAATAAAAATCACTTCAAGGATTTGGAACAAACTTTCTGTACTGACTTGACAGTAATGGTGGGAGATATGAATAAATCATGGTACATGTACTTCAAGATGGTTTGAGATATCAGGGTATAATACATTTTCTGTTGGTTCAACTGACAAAATAAGCAGAATCTCTTCTACTTTGACACTAAACATTTAGTAGACTAAATAATTCACCAATGAATCAAAACAAAATCAGATTAAATGATAATGAAAACAAGACTGAGAGTCTACAGCCACGCTAGCAGCTCTGTGAGGCTGTACTTAGACACAGCAGTGCTTTCAGCTGAATGCTAACGCAGCATGCTAACATGCCCACAATAACAATCCCATCATGCTGATTTTGTGGAGTGTAGTTTTTACCATGGTCACCATGCTAACATTTGCTAACCACGAAACACAAAGTACAGCTGAGGCAGTTGAGATTGTCTTTTGTTTGCAGGTATTTGGTCATGAACCAAAGTACAATCCATCCAATAGCCAGAGAGATATTTCACTCAAGACCAAAAATGTGAACCTCATGGTGGCGTAAGAGAAAAGTCAGGATAACACCAGTGTCACTGTTATTTATCTTAAGGACACCATGAAGCCTCACAGCAATCTCAACCTGCTGGTGGAGCTATTTGTTGAGATACTTCAGTCTGGACGACAGCGGTGGACTGAACAACATAAACATCCCGAGAGCCATGATGCTAACATGGCTAAAGCTCTGTGTAGCTCTAATATCAAGGTAGGTACTTCATCACACTGATGAAATCCTCCTTTTAATCCAATATTCCCACAATGGTCAAATACAAGCAGAGATATTAGGGATAATCACTTCATAACAAAATGTCAACCTGTTGTCGTCATATTGCCCAGCCCTGCACGATAGTTTTTTCACAGTGGTACAGACATGATTTGGTCGCTACTCAAAAAATAAATAAATAAATAAACAGACTCTGATGTAAAAAATATCATGCCACAGACTGTGTTTGACCAATCACAGCTCACACCCACGCAGTATCCTTTGCTCCTGTGCTGGCATCACAGAACACACACACACACACACACACACACAGAGAGAAAGTGGCAGATGGCTGCGCTCTCCACACCGGCAGGACTGCTGGCACAGATCTGGGGAAGAGGGAGGGACCTCTGCTGCCGGCAAAAACAAAAACTGAAATCTGTGGCAAACGAAACGGAGCAGTGTCCTTCAGCCAGTCCCAGTCGCATCCATTCATTTGGTCATTAATTAAACCCTTCAATCTGCTCCGGCAGCCATCTGCCTCATTCATGGAGGAGAATAATACCTTCACACTCCACATTAACACAACCTCTGAGCTCTCTGGAGTCATCACACTTCACAGAAGCAACAATAGAATTGTAAAATTGCACAAATATGACAGAGGAGAGACATTACTGTGACGAGGTTCTGTTTACAGCTGTCTGTTGTGGGAAAGTGAAGAGCTCAGCCCACGAAAGGTCAGTGCAGGGGTAATCTGTTAATATCCCCAGCAGCAGCGGCAGCAGCAGCAGCAGCAGGAAGAGCGGCAGCAGCAGAGCTGAATAGTGAATAGTTGTGTCATAAGAGATGGGCTGCTCTGGCAGAGAGACTGGCTGTCTGTGGCTGAGTAATGAGCTAGACACTCCACAATCACATGGCCAGATGGACCAGGAGTGGTGATGATGTGTCTGAGGAGACGTTCATCCAGACATGAATAAAAAGTGTCTCCACACCTCACCACAGACACTCCAAGACCAAACCCTGAACTTCAGCAGAGGTCATCCATGTTCTTTATCCTGTGTGAATCCACCATCTCAGCAATCTGTAAAATCTAAATTATTAGCCTTCAAGTGATTAGATTTTTCTCCTTTGGCAGTGATTCCTTGCTGAGAATTATTTTTTATGTCCATCCAGTTTTTATCGCCTCGTTGCTTACCGCCTACAGTAGGACAGCATCTGTTATGTTGATGAATGAGTAAGGACTCCAACCTGTGACGTTGTGGTCATTTATCAAACTATGACCTAGAACATCAGGTTATCTGACACTCCACTTCAATTTGACGAAGGGAATAGTGAGTACCCAAAAACTTGGATGACATGCCTACACTAGTAATCATCTACTGACAGTCGATGCATAGCTGTATAGGTTAGCTTTTTTTTTTTTTTTTAAATATATTTAATAATGACGCTCTTTTACTGAGGTCTGACAAGGCTCAACAGGCATTTATTTGGGACAGGTGTCTATCCACGTAGGTCGTGTCACAGGTGATTAGACAAAGTGAACACTTACTGGGTTGCCATTA
Organism: Seriola dumerili; assembly: GCF_002260705.1. Lineage (NCBI taxonomy): Eukaryota > Metazoa > Chordata > Actinopteri > Carangiformes > Carangidae > Seriola > Seriola dumerili. The sequence goes on from NW_019175642.1 coordinate 96,081, forward strand.
GTCTTTCTGATATTTAAAGAGGAAAAAATAAATAAATTTGAGCCAAGAAATCGGCTTCAAAGCTCCTCATCTACAATGCCTAGTGCAAGTAGCTCCTCAAAAACTTATATTTAAAAACTAAAATCTTGCAATGCCCACTCAAGTCACAAAATTTAGTTTGGTTTTCTGAAGCAGGCAACTTCAAACTTGCCCTCACACCAGCAGCAATGATCATTACTGGGATCTGCCAGCACAGGAATCTGCGCCAGAGGCCAGCTCTCCACAGAATAAACCACAGCCTCAGGGAGACCGAGTCTCAGTAGTGAGAGGGAAGCCAGCAGCCGAGCATGCTCTGACTCAGCAGCTGTCTGGATTTCCTGCCAACACACTGGAGTCAGTCCAGGTCCTTTCCAAGGTTCAATGAGAGTATATGTAGGCGGAGATGATCCTGGTGCTACTACTCATTAGATTTTACGAATCAGACCGTGTGGGCCGACAGATCCAGGAGAGAGGATGTAATCGATAGCGTTACTAGACCCGGCTGCCTAAACATGACTGCTGTGTTTTATTGTATCAAAGCGTTCTCTGATGTGGGTTAGAGCAGGGTGATGCTGGCCAATGGAGGATGTGGCTGAGGGTTGAGGGTGTGGTACTGGTGAGTAAGTGGATCATTCAGGAGAGTAGGAACAGATAACGACCTGTTTTATGCCATCGTGCATCTGGAAAGAAAATCTTGGTTTGACTGCACTTGCCCATCACACCTGACTGCATTATATGTTCATTTCAACCTCATCCATTATTTTTGTACATCAGGAATCATGTATTATCATGCTTATACCTGGGCTGGTTATTATTGAAACTTTGCAGTACTGGTGCTGATACAACAGCTGATTTTCACTACTGAATGGGAAACCAAAATGATACTTGTCTTTGAGAAAGATAAACATTTTATTCTACAAAACCTTTTTTTCATTGAAGAAAAGAAGCCTAACTTCTCAAATATTGAACGCAGAGCTGCAACTTAGATTATTTTCATTTTTAATTAATCTGCCAAATATTTTTAACCAAAATTTCCTAAATTGATGCTAATCAAATTTCTTGATTTGTCAAAGCAACAGTCAAAAACATCCCAAAATATTCTATTTACTATAATGTAAGACAATAAAAAAAAGCAGCAAATTAGCAGCAAAACTGTTGTCGATTAATTTTGTTGATTGGCTAATCAATTAATTGACTAATCATCGCAGCTGTAGTTGAATGAAAGAATGTTCCTGAATAATAATCTTTAAATAATTGTTCAAATTGTCATCCATCTTCTGCTGTGAATTCAACCAATATTTAGGTCAGTTTCATCAGTTAGCTCAATTGTTACCAAGTAGCAGCTGTAGCAATTACTGTTGCTATGGTTACCCACAGCTTAGTATGGTGGTTGAAATGTTTACCAGAAAACAATTTTAAGTGCCCTTTAATATAACTTCAACAAACACCTGTCAGCAATCACACATATGTTTTCTGTAGCCATGTAAACTTTTATTTCTTTCTTCTTGTGTCTATAAGAATATTTTACGTGAGGATATGTTTTTCCCTCACACTTTTTTTTTGCAAAGTGATCGATGCCACTTTCCTCCTCCATCCTCTCCCTTTGCAGAAATGTTGTCCTTCAGGGCACACTTCCCTGAGAAAATATGTGCCAGTTACGCAATAGTGTTGTTTGCTCTGTCATCAGCTTTTCCAAACAGAGCCACTTTATATTATTACTGACTTTCTCTACATTTTCATTTGTTTGTTCACTAGCACAAACATATGCACAAAACACTGACTAAGAAAAATTAATTTAGTGACAAATGTTTAACTTTTTCATGAAACAACAGTAGAACTGTGTGCGTGGGATAAAACCACTCAGTCAGAGCTTGCTGCTTATTACATCAGTACATGGGGGAAATGAGTCAGCTGGAGGGTTATTGGGAAGCACACAGGGAAGTTGGGCTGATAATGACAGTTCCTTATTTACACTGATTAGACTGGGTCTGAAGCACAAAGGAGCCTCAGTGTGTTTGTTTAAGGTCTGGACTTTACAAGAACTAAACCCTACACCCTCAGACACCAGAGACCAGAGAATAACTGTGTCTTTAGGATTCCAGTTGAGGTTGGTGAATGAGTTGAATTGATCAACATTCCTCACATGCACAAAAAGGCTCCTATGACGTCACTTATACATTCCAGCATAATAAGGCATGGAAACTCTCAAAGCAAGATCTGTGTGATAAGACTGGATTGTTTTAAGCTGAAACTTCTGTAGAAATGCTACAAACCACAAAAACTGGACAAGGTGCAGCAGCTCACACTGACATCTAATATGGTTTGATAATTAATTGGCTAATTTATGGATCACCTTTGATACAAACACAGTACATGAAATTGACATGGAGCTTCTTGCACTGCTGATGCTAATGAAGGCCTTTAAATTAGGGTTAAACTAAACCTAAGGATCCCATATTGTATAAAGGTAGATGTTCATGTCTTTTTTGATTATAAAACAGGTCTAACTTCTATATTAATACTGTGAAAGTATCAAAGCGCTCAGTCCACAGAGAAATGCACACAGCCTGTATTCAGAAACTGAGCCTTAAAACCAGCTGTCAGGACTTCTGTAACTTTGTGATGTTACAACAAAGCAGTCACCGCTCTCAGCCATGCCCCAAGCCATGCCCCAAGCCCCGCCCACCTGGACAAACCATCCAACCTTGCAGGATTTTGTTTCTCTGAGTGTTTACCTGAAATCTGCTATGTGTTTATTCAATCACTCAGAAAAGTGTCAGCCAATCAGAAGAGAGGCTCAGAGCCTCCTCTCTTCTGATTAGCTCTCCGACCTGTTGTTACTAGAGCTCCAGAGAGAAGAACTACATTGAGATGGTTTTTGGTTCTTAAAAAGCACAAAAATATCTTCTTATGGATCAAAACTTCAAATAAAACACAGGAAAAGCATAAAATATGGGACTTAGACAACTTGTTTATATTTGACATTGCACAAAGATGAACTCCAGTTTTGTTTTGTCGTTGTTGTTTTCTAGTATTAACAATGGCCATGAATGGCATGAGAACAAATATTTCTAGTTTCCTCCACAAAAGATCAGAACCATCACTCTGTACCTCAGGACAGCCGAGTAATCCGATGCTACACTTAATACCTTCATTAAATCTTTAAGTGCTGCAAACAATTAGTCCCTCTCACTTTTCCAACATCTCCCCTCGTCTCGTCTCTAATGCCTCTCAGTGAGACATGTCAAACATGGCCACCTGATCTTATGATCTATCACTCCTGGCTGTAAGGGAATCCCCAGCAGGAACAGAGCCTGGGCTGTTCGTTCAGACATGTCCTGTGTAACCTCTCTGTGAGAGCAGTAACAGAGAGAAACACTGCACTGAGAGCTGCTTCAGTGAAAGAAAGATAAAAATTGTTATTAGCTCTTCAACGGAACAGTTTAAGGAACTAAAAAAGTCCCAAGAATCAAACTCAGGAAAATACACCCATCCTCGTTCTCAAGAACCATGAAGATTACGCAAAACAGACCAACAGATTATGGTTTTAAAAACCAAGTTTGGCATGATGACGATATAAAGTTGCCACATAGTTTTTTGAAATTTACTGTTGTGCAGGTGTGATGTTTGAATAGATATTGAAAATGAAACATAAAGTACAGAGGTGGAAATACTAGGGAGAGAAGGACACAATAACTGGTTACATCAAAGCACAAACACTAATAGCATCAAAAACAAGCCCATTCCTTAACTGGTCTAAGTTAAAATTTTAGAATCCCCCCAATAAGATGAGACGGGTTTGAATCCTTTGTAATTCATTCAAATTTATCACAACTCTTCCCATCTATAGTATTTATTGAAAAGAAATGCATAATAATCTGTGAGTATCCTATCATGGACCAGCTCAAGCACTAATGTTCATCACCTCTTTAGTGACTGAAGAGCTTTAATACCATTGATCAGTTTATATTTAGTATTTGCATGTGTTTGAGTTTAAGAGGAAACACATCTGCATGAAAATACACAGACCTCTGCGTACAGTACGTTTGCTTGCAAGTGCGTAAGAGGCTTATCCCTGCAGAAGTTACATCATTAAACAATCAGCAGACATGTAATCTGCACACTCACTCCCGCATTACCCATCATGCTTTGAAATTTCCACATTTCACTGCATGAGGCTCAAATCCAGACAGACACCATGACCTGATGAGACACATACTGACTCCGTCTTCTGACATTTACAATGCTCATATATTTAGCAGCTAAATTATCACCTGGTTTATCATAAGACATAAAGCAAAGAGGGAATTAATCCTTTCATTCTTCAGATAATTTCATTGTCCTGACATTTGTATGAGGCTTGCTTGAGAATTAAGATGTGTAAACATTGCCTCTCCCCTAGCCAAGACCACATTTGATGGTATCTATGTCAGCAGAGACCTACATTTAAGCACCAGCTTCTCCCTCGTGGCAATCAGCAGTGTCCTCAGTTGACCTGATCTCATTTTACTGGATCAGATATGAAGCAGCTTGTTTCAGTACTTATCTTGAATCAAGCTGCATCTTAAAAAAACATCAACAAGATCAAGATATTCAAGAAAGTGTAAGGCAGAACCAGATACTGTTGTTACACTTTTTTATGACAGCTGACGAGCTGAGGTGTGGTTTTCATGCATCATAGACCAAAGTCCAGTCAGAGCCAGCAATTCACTTTTCATCAAATCATTATTATATTATCAAAGTGTTAAACCAGGAGGTTTCACATGGATTACTGCTATGGCTTCATTTATTATTACAGTAGAGAGATATAGGTTGTGTCCCATTCACTACTCACTATCCAGGGAGTTATGTAAACGACTATATAGTGAGGTCATCTGTAAAATGGAAAAACACTCTCGGACACTACTCGATTTTGTACACTACTTTTTCTTGATGCATTGTGGGATACTACTAGCCCACTTTATAGTGTATAACAATTCTCACAATACATCCGGACAGCACTTCAAAATGGTGAACTCACTATATAGTGGACTACATAGTGAGTAGTGAGTGATTTCGGACAGAGGCATGGTCTACTCCAAACTGAAAGTCATTGACTTTGATTGTTTGATTAGTCATTTAGTATCAGCTGACGCCCCACTGTGACCTTCAGAGCTCTGTCACTCCCTCTGACTATAACTGTCAGAGTTAAATCACAGCTGATTGCGCAATGTGGGCGTGTATGAGCTGCTACAATGGTCTTGTTGCTGTATTTGCAGCTGCAACAGTGGCATGTAAATAAACACTGATATCCAAATCATCAGTGCCATCCAAAGACTTGGCCTACTTGTGCGATTAGTGACTGTTTGGAACACATGATCCATTTTTTTATGCGCTAATCTTCATAAAGAAGCCGTTGTTTGGAGAGGGCTGACATGAAGCTTCGTTAGCTAACACAGTGTGTTATGGACACACATATTTCCCAAGTATTTCAACTGGCTTGAGTGACCTTTCCTTTTTAGGTGAAGAGGGTTCAACAATAACAGCTGCCAGTGGCCTGAGGCTTCTAGAAAACAATTTCAGAACAGCAGACCTGAAACCCTCTGTCACAGAATCACAAGAAAGAAGACACAAACATATATTCAGATGATAAAGTATTACAGCTTCTAGCCCTTCATGAACACAATTTCCCACGACTAAGAACTCAGCAATGTGCACACACACACTCCAGCTGACTGTATCTTTGTTTACAACATTGTGACTCAGAGACTAGAGATAAAATGGAGGCAGCAGCTGTGAGAGAAAACAGTCAACGTATACAAAATGGAGAGCAACTAATTCAACCAATTCATTTCTTAATCTGTACATTGCTTGTTTCACTTGACTAATTGTCCAAAATAAAAACAAACAAACATTGTATTTATAGTAATATAAAACACAGAAAAGCAGCAAACAGTCACATTTGAGAAGCTGGAACCAGAAAATAAATTGATTTTTTTTTTCTTGATAAATGATAATCAATCAACCATTTTCTGCCATTTGACTTAATTAATCGACTACAGTGTTATTTTTTTGGATATAGTACAATGTCAAATAGAGAATACAAGTCTTATCTAATAATATAGGTGAGAATGGAGAAGTCGATGAAGGGTTTTGCAGCACGTAGGAGAGGATGAAATGAGGATTGAAACCTCTTGTCCCTTCACAAAAGCCTGACTCAACACACACATAATCTCAGAAAGGTTCACCGCTTAATAGAGGCTATAAAAGACAAGATCTGTGTGTCATGTAGCAAGTAATTCATTGTCGTTTCTTGATTCACACATAGAAATAGAGATTCTTTATCTCAGTGGGATTAATTTGGTGCAACAAAAAGTTAAATCTGCAATAATTAATGTTTTTGGCCTTTTGGGTCAAAAGAAAAAAAATATCCAGCTTCAGCTACTAGATGTTCCACTTTCTTCACCAGCTATTTGTCTGCTGTTTGGCGCTAAACAGGTAGCGTTCAGTAGGTTTATCATAGCTTGTTTGTTAAAAACAGCTGCATAATGTTGTTGGAAATGAGAACCCTGAGACTTAACCACCTAGTAAATGTAACTTAAAACCAAAACTATGAGGAAAAAAGAAGAGGCTAAAGGCAGTTGGTGATAATTGCCTGGGTTCAGCTTCCAGCAAAGGGACTGCTTTCACATTTCCCTGTGGGCCTGAATCACCACATCATGTAACATTTCACTGATCCCAACAACATACCAGTGCAGCCATAAAGCAACTTGTTATCTCCCAGCTGAAGTTTTCTATCTTTAGTTTCCTCTTTGGCTGGAACAGTCCACAGCCCCTCTTTTTCTCATTTTAGAGCACAGGAAGTGGGGCAGCGTTTTAAAGAGGGGGTGATAAGGGGTGTGTATGCTTATCAGGGTGAATGAGACAGAATCCTCTTATGACAGACCTAAATAACCAGCCATGGGGTCAGACAGGGTGCTGGTTATGGAGGTCAAAGCGTAGTTATTATTAACATGACTAAGTCCAAGGGGAGAGGGAGCAGCTGGCGCAAAGACTTCCAGCTGACAGTAACAATTCTATGGGCACAGCACGCTGACTGATGATGTACATGTGGATCGATGCCACCCACCCACGCTGAAGGGCAGCAGAGAGAATGAAGTCACCATGAGTCACACTTCAGGACAAAAGACAAGTCAAAGTGACTCAAAAACCTTTATTCTTCGGGTTTTAGATCATTTACTCAATCAGTAGAGTCCTTTATAACAGGCAAGTCTCAAAAGACAACACAAACAGAGGGCATAAAACCAGTACGAGTAAAGTCCAATTAAGCAGTAATTAATCGCCAAACAAACAGAGGAATGGTGAAAGTTCATGGCGCCTATTAAGACAAAGAAGAATCTGAAAGTCTTTTTTCTTTGTCTGTTTTGTTTTTACTCTACCTTTCACATTTAAAATTACCAAAATAGGCTATAAATAAAAATAATTACTACTATTATTTGAAGTAGTAACATTAGTAGTAGACAGTAGTGCCAGTATTCATAGCACTGGCAGTAATACAAGCAATTTCAGTTGCAGATGATGTACTACTAGTAGTATTAGTGGTAGTAACAGTTGCAGTAGTACCAGTAATAGTAGCAGCAGCAGTAGCAGTACAGTAGTTTTATCTAAAACAATAGACCTTTGTTTGATTTACTTGCTATGAATGACTTAAGGGCTGTGTAAAGATTTGGAGGCCTGAGTTGTTTGGTTTCAGCGCTGCTCCTCTGGTTTTCAGGCAAATCTCTTATCAGTGACTCTTGGGGCAGTGATGTCATGATTTACTCATGCCCCCAGGTCTAGACGGTCACACAGAAAAACTCAGCCTGCAGGGATGTGTTCACCAGCCAGAATAAAGAGACACTCATACACTAGATTCATTGATTTATTCTGTATCAGTTACACCCCAGTTTTTCTCTGAATAAACAGCAGTGTTTGCCTCAAGGAGACAAGCTGGATTCAACACAGTGATGAATAAAATACTAATACAGCATTAATCTGGCCTGTAAGCATCTTTCTTAAAATCACACCAGCATCTCTCAGCTGCGTCTTTCTGCTTCTGCACAGTACATGCTCCCACCAGGACAGTGTTAGAGGACAATAACCAAGGTGAAACTGGTTGATAACAGAATACATTTCTCTTGAGTGACGTCCCTGAGTTATTCAACATTACGTCTCTCAAACTGCACGTTCACAGTTTGTAAAACAGGAAGCTCCAGAGCCACAGAAGACACTATACAGCTGTTTTTTTCACAGGCTGAATACTATTTCTCATGATAGTGCGCCTATAATGGCTCTATATGTAACATTCAGAAAACCCTTGTTATTAATGACTATTAATGCACACACTCCAAAGGTGGGTACAAGTGAGCATCCTGGGCTTCAGGGAAAACAGTGATGTGATGGTTGGACTGGGAAAGAAATTCAGACCTATATGACATTTGTATTGTACCAATTTAAGGGTTACCGAGGAAGAAGAAAGAGCAATCTACCCCTCTGTTGCCAACAGAGCATGTGGAGTTTTAAATGGTATTAATTGGGACTGTAGATGAGAGAACAGTGGCAACTAATGGCATGGAAGAAGCGTCTACAGGCATCAATGTATTGCCCTGGACTTATCAACTGGCACATGCACGCTCTCATGCGCACCCCGAATGACAGGCACACAGAAAGGGCAGTAAAGAGAGAGATGGTAAAACCTCAGTGGTTTTGGATTTTTTAATGGTTCACTGGCCCACTGATGTAGCTACCCACAGGGATTTGTCCCCATGGACATAGGCCTGGCTATGTGAGACTATAATTTGACTGATGTTATATATTTCTGAAGAGATTTATAAAGTGATGAAATGTTGACCCTAGTTTTCCCCGACGTTGGTCACATTCCCTTTTGGCCAGACGGGCTTCACTGTGTTTTTTGTGCTTATGTTGGAGTCTGTGTCTGTTGAAGTTAGCGGGCTCCATTTCTAAGCTAACATTGGCTAGTGTTGCACACTGTTGGTGCTGTAGGGGAGTGGAAGATAAGTATTGAGGCAAGGCACTTAGCAGCATAAACATACCTTCAAGTACCATTAAGTGTGGGCCAGAGCTCCATCAAAGATCAGATACACTGTAGGATGAATATATTGTATCTAGTCAGATATGTAACTTTATACCTAAATCTGATTACTGAAGCTGACATAGCCATTTCAAATCTTACCAGTCACATGGCTTCTGTGCATATGATCCATATTTTTTGCCTGATGAACTGACCCCCACCCCCTTTTTAACATTAAGAAAGGAAAATGTTATTTTCTGTCATTATTGCAACCCACATCACTTATATACAGTATGCTTTTACACAGCATATATAGCACCAAAAACCCAGTGATTACTGTTTACATATCCCATTTGTCTTATCTTGACTTATCCTTAATCAATTCTTTGTTGAACTGATTGCTGCTGTGTGGACAAGTGAGGACTCGTCCAGTATGGAACAAACATGGCTGTGGAAGAGCACAAACATATTCATTCAAGTGACATTTAGACTGAAACCATGAGTTACAGGATGGGTTAGTAATTTTCTGATAATGCACAAAAGCAGCAAAAGTCAAAAGATTTGTCATAAGTTTAAAAAAAGTGACTCTCCATGTGATTCACAAACCACAGATCTTAAATACAAGATAAAAGCGTCACAATACAAAGGCACAAAGCGTGTGTTTGTGCATACATGCACTTGTGGCCGGCTTCACATGGACCTAAGGGGATGTCTTGTCTTGTTTACATAAAGCTAGTGGTTTGTATTACCACAGACAATGATTGTGTTACAATGAATGTGTGCTTCTGCTTTTCTGTAAACTAAGATGAGATCCACTGCTGTTATCTGAGATACAAAAGAACTACATGTTGTAATGTCTCATTTACACTGTTTTAGAGTCAACTTACTTACACAGTAAAGAGTCTGCAAAAGATAAATGAGACTAAAGAGTCAGGAAGTCAGGTCAAATGGATTGTCACCTCAAGTGATATATTTCTTGTTTCATTTACTGCTCCTAAACCTTCCTGGCTCTGACTAGTGTACACTCGCAGAACTTCACATCTTATTTTTTGAGTGTTGGATCCTGAAGTAAACTGTCAATACTGAGGTATGTTCCACATGAGATAATATGTCCATACAGACTCATAGAATGGGTCAATGCAATACCATCTCCTCTATCATTGTCCTAAGAGTCAGGAAGCCAACGAAGAAACAAGAGGAGGCTAAACAGAACAGACAGGCTGGCTACACCCTTTACCTCAAATCTATAACTCATCACCATCAACACAGAGGGATCCCCAGCTTCTGAGTGAATCTGTTTTCTGCTAATGCCCCAAATCAGCAACAGAAAATGTTGTTTTTTTACCTGTTATGTTCTAAAATGTGATATTAACAACATGTTATATCATGAAATTGAAACTGTTTTGATGCTGTTTATGGTCAGCAATTTTTCTGCATAGCATTCAAGTGGAGAACCACAGGTGGTTTTTCTTGTGAAACAGCCACAGGAAAGGCATTTTATTTGTAAATGAAGTCAGCACTAACAGTGATCGTTAATGAAAGATGCATTGACAAATAAATCAGTTTTAAATATGGCAGCCAGTAATGAAACAATAAGCTGCAACAATAACCTCCAACTCCTGAGCAACATAACCAAGTCCCATAACAGATTGATTACTGACTGACTTCTTAGTTAAAATAATGTTTGTTTGGTTTCACTATAACGTGTACAGATGTGCTACTGACACACAAATTGGTCCTCAGTTGTATTACCCACAAAGCAGTTGCTCAATGACTGTTGAAAAATGAGACAAGACAGAAAGTTTAATTTTCATTTCACAGTAACTAAAACGCTTAGTTAGGAAACATTGCTGCTACGATGAAAAGAAGATAACTTTACTTGTTGCCTTTCTTCATAAAGGACAAACTACTTTCTGTATTTCCATTGCAATGTTGGCATTGACTATAACTCATGCGCTGCACAATCATCCAACATGAACATAATGTCTAGGGATACTGTTAAGAGTTTCAACAGAGCTGTAGTCCATGTTCAACATTATGTGTAAGTAAAGTGTATAAGTGGCTTATTCATGCACTTTCATTCATGCATTCATGACTCTACTTATACGACTGTCTCTGTAAGGAAGCTAAATCAATAGAAATGCTGTCTAATGGTCTCCATCATCAATAATAGAGTGAGGCTGAGAATTTTTTGGCTCCTACAATGTTCAGCATCTCAGAAAGCCTGCATCTGTTTATTAATATCTTTCTGTATTTATTTCACCATACAACTTGGTAACCGTACACACCCAACTCACACTGCAATGTAAACAATACAAGGATTCATGCAGATCATATGGTGCCACAATCTATGTAATGGATAGCCTGTGGCTGGCTTTTAAGCCTGCACAAACGCACACACACTTTCAAAACACATAAAACAAAACTCAGCAGTCCACTTTGATAATACTGCAGACAGTCCCATGACAACACCAGTGCTGTTCTTTGGTAAAATATCTGAGAATGGATTCTGCTTGGGGCGGATGGTAGAAATAGTATAGAAAGTACCGGTATGCATTTGCCCTAAAGTATGGCTTTTGACTACTCCATGCAAACAGAAAGTGGAAATAACGTAACTAAACCAGTGAGATGCAGCAATGCAGTAAACTGTGACTAGTCTGCCAAAAAAAAAGAAGATTGTGGCAGCGAACTGTCTGGAAAATCATGAGAGCTCATGCTGCTTTGTTTGGAATCAAAGAAATGGCTGAAAGTGATGAACATGATGAAGAGGAGTTGGTAAAAACAACAAGCATCTTCAACGATATGGACATGGTTCAGATTTAAAAAGTCAGACAACGAGAAGAACACTAATACATGGCAAATTATGTTTGACGACAGTGGTTGCAGTGGTTTTAAGAAAAACAAATATACCATGAGACATACTGTAACTGTCCTTCAAATTATACCATGATATAAATTTTAGGCCGTTCCCAGCCTTGCATTCTGCCTTTCATGGACACTGTGCAGATTTCTAGCAGAGAACAGCTGCTGTCATGAGCATGACATGGAAGAGGAAAAAGGTGGCTGGACCAGAAGAAATGCTAATGATTAACTTTCTGTTAATCAGCTAATTTATGCACGGCAATGGTCCCACATGTGTTCAAGGCGAAATGTTTGGTGTCCAGATTTTATTGCTCTGCTTAATCAAACAATCAGGATGGAAAAACCTGCTCCAGTTAAAAAGGATTGTAGTTGTTTGCATGATAGATATCCATTAAAAAAAAGTTAAGTAAGCTCAGGGCGTGTCCACTCTTAACATGCATCATAATTGTGATTCCATGTATTACCCACATAACTCATCGACTGACTTAATGAGACATCCTTAATCAAATAAATGAAGAAAATTGATTACACAAGCATCCTTCTCTGACCATTCAGGACAAGTCCGATTTACACTAAACGACTCCTGTCTTATCTCTATCTCTATCTTAGAAACCAAAACAGGAAGTTCTCACGCTTGAACAAAGCAGACACAGACACACAAATTTCTCTGCTGCAGCATGATTCGAACCATCTGATTGATGAAATCATCAGCAGGCACAGATAAGAGAGGTATGTCACTGGACACATAATGCAACCTCTGCATTTACAGTACATTAACAGACACGCTGAAAGCCCCAGCTGGAGCCTGAGTCTCTTCACTTAGAAGTCAGTGGAGGGCTCTGACTGAGGGACATAAGCTGGCAAGAACAATCACTTCGCAAAATACTGTTTTAAGCTTTAATATTAAGAGACAAAATTGCAATTACAGATGATAAATAAGAGGAGGATCCTCCCGTGCCACACACTGGCCTGCTCTCAACAACATGCCAGTAAATACACATTTACCACGGCATTGCAATCGTCTAATGTTTAAAACGAGTCAATTTGTTTTTCTATTAAGGTGGACCCACCCCAAAAGCAGCGGGAGGTACAGGTGAAGGCAGCCAACTGAACCAGGATTTATATTTTGTTTATGAACTGAAAACACACTGTGGTTTTTCACACTTTGCTGCAGGTGTAAAATCTGTCATCTTACATTTTACGGTAAAACAAAAGTGCATGCATCCTTGCAGCTGATCCAAAACCTCAGTCAGCATCACATCGCACAGTCTCCTCTCAGCATCAGTGCTTTCATTGAGCTGTTCACCTGACTAGGAGAAACTCTCCTGCTGTCTTTCTGCTCTTCTGCCACCATTCACCACAGAATCCATGACCACAGGGGTTAATATGGGAATAACACCCAGTGTCAGGTGCAGACGAGCCACAGCCGTGTGACCTTACAGTGTAACGGAGCTCAGCAGGAGCTTTGACCTCTGCTGTAGGCCATCTGCTTCAGGTCAGCCAGTGCATTATGTAAATGAATCGCACCATGTCAGGCAAACAGGTGGAAGTGCTGCAGAATTAATTCAATTTGTGGCAAACTATGTTTTGATGCTTTTTTTCTCTGCTACTTTTCACATATATGAAATGAATGAAATCGAAAGTTGTTCAATTATTATATCAGTGTTGTTTATTCCCTTCGGATGCTGCACCACATAACTGTTGTCTTTGAATTTGTCACTGCAGCTGGGTATTTTTTGTGAGTTACTGATGCTGAAACATTAACTTTAAAGCACAAAAAGAAAATCACCTCAACAACATTGTTCTTTACAGCTGCCCTCTTTATTTACAGACCCTGTCAATTAACATACCTCTGTGCAAGACTCCCTTTGAGAAAGTGCTTTAGTTAAAGTTGATAGCAGCCCTCTATTATCAGAATAGAATCCCCACAAGGTTCACTCACATACAATGGATTCTTTGTGTACTTCCATGGCAACTCCAAAAGCTGCTCTCCACCTTGCTAACCTAATTTACCCCCCATTATGAACAGTTTCCACTGGTTTGTCTTGGATTTTGGCAGGAAAGCTTTGGATTTCCTTCCATACTGTAAAATATGATTACTCAAAGGAAAATCGCTTCTCAAAAGCAACGAAGTGTCTTTAACACCTGTTGTCCTGCTTTTCGGATGCTTCACCGTCCAAGCAACATCCCCAAACAATTTCTAAGGTTCGTCAAAAACAATACATGGAAGCAACATGTTGCAACAAGCAGGATGTGCACCAGGATGTGGGTTTCAAACTGCATGACTACCGAGCAACACCAACCAGCTGAAACGGCACAACCGAGTCCACGGCGGCTGCTCGCGTCATGTGGAGGGTGGAAACGCTCCGTCCACTCCCAGCGCAGCAGCACCACCAAAATCCGTGATAACCGCACCACATTTTCAGACGGTGACGGTCACTGAATGAGCCGCTAAACTGGCTCACAAAAGAACCATGCCGCCGCCGCCGCACAGTCCTCTATTCTCCCTCACGTCCACCATCACGGAGGAAAAGTTTATTTAGGTGGAGCCTCACCGCGCGCCTCACGGAACCAGGCGGTGAAAGACACGCTGGCAAAAAAAAAAATGTTCCCCCTGTTGAAAAATGTTGAAGGAAAGCTTACCTTTGTACTGCAGCGAGTTGCTGGTGCGTATTTTCACAGTCCCGCTTATAGACTCTCCCGGACCGTAAACCACCTTGTTGTTGGTAAAAGTGATATCAAATTCTTGAAGCTTTCCCATGGCTCCGCTCCGTTAATCCGCCACTCTGAGTCTCTGAAAGCGCGAGGAGGCGATGCTGCGATCTCACCTGCTGCCGCGAGCTCCCTTGGAGACCACTGACGTCACTCTGACTAAAACCCATTGAGAGTAATGGGAGGGTAGATAACTCATGTACACTGGTTTATGGGTAGGGTGTGAAAATCTCTCATATACTTCCGTTTCAGAATAATTTGTGGTAAAATAAATAATAAATGAATAAAAATATAAATTAATAAGATAAAAATAAAGAAGAAAATAGAAGAAGAATAAAATTATCATCCACAAAGGTCAAACAGGTCAAGTGTCATTAAAAACAAAATCTTTATCCTGTGATATACCTGAATGTTTAACAGAGTGCACAGGTGTATCCTCATGACGCACTTCATGATAAATTTTGTACATTCGACACATTCTTCATGAGTGTATCATTACAATGCATTTCCTGACCTCATGAGACCATGCTTGCTACCCGTGGCTGCACCAACCTGCTGCCCCTGTTCCTCCCACTTTCTGTACACTGTGTGGAGTTTTTCCATGCATTCCATGAATTCTAGCTCGCCCTAGATTTGCTGTGTGGTAATGTGATTACACCCAAAATCATTTGGATTATGTCACATGTAAGCACAAAAAAATATGTATGTAAAAACCTATCCTTGACACAACGACCTCTCTCACAACAGGGCCTCCAGATCGCACCATGTGATCTGCTGACCTACAGTACAGTAAGATTGGGTCTTCTGGGGCTCCAGGGAGGTAACCCAGCTTTCCCAGTTGGTATTCCAGCCTTGTTGGCATCTAATTGTGCCGGTGCTACGTTATGGGTTTGTCCCTATGGCAGAGTCCCAATGACAAGCACCTTACTTTGAGAGTACAGGGATATTTCACATCCACCAAGGTGAAAATGCATTGTTGTGGGGGACTGAAATGATACATAAAGCTGTCTCATTTTACATTTGTTACAAGAATAACCATGCTGATAAGAAGAACACAAAACCTGGTATTTAGATGTAGAGTGGTAGTGTTGCAATTCCTGTTAAGAGCCCTTTTTTGCGTTTAGTGAATACATAATCATAATACCATTTTGTATTAACTATTATTTAGCAAATTGTGCACCAGAAAACATCAATCAAATAGAAAAATAGGTCAAAACTTCACAAATAAACGTTGCATCGAAGATTTAATACTACAGCTGTCTGCAGAGTGTTGCACTACTGTCCACCACATTTTCATTTTCTTCCTTCTTTGTGCATTGTGTGACCAAAAGTGTTCATCAATAGCACTCTCACAAAGTGAGTATGACTTAACACAAAGACGTAGCACAGTACTTCACATGGCTCATACACTTCCCATGTCTGTGTACACTTCCTGTCTCTGAGAGTACTTCCTGTCTCAGTGTGCATCATCAGTTGTTGGAACAGATGCATAGAAAGCTCACAGAGAAGATTATTTGATCAAAGCATCACTTCACTTATACTTTTCATTGTGGAGCTTCCACATGTTGCATTTACAAGAAAATTCCATCAAACACGAAGCGACAGACTGACAGACATCAACTCGCTCTCTCTCTCTGCCTCCCTCTTCCTGTCATCATTTCACCAGGCTGCGAATATTCCTGGTAAAAGCTTTGAGACAGATGTTTCCATGACGACAGACAAACACCATGGTTGCCAAGTTACTGCCTGTATCCATGGAAATCTGGTATGCTGTGTGGCATCTGATCCAAAGAATCATTTTTTTGGTGTTTACTCCTGTTGTGAAACCTCCTCTCAAACAGTTTGAATAATGAGTCATTTTGACTCTGCAAGGTTGAAAGTGAGAGAGGATCATATGTCAGGAAGTAACAGGATAAGATGTTAATGCCATATGTCAAGTACACTCAGCATCAAGCTGAGGTGAAAACATGCCAGTACTGAGAGTGCAATGACTGATTCTCATTCATGTCTTTGCTGCCTTTTTGCATCCTTTTCCTTTTGTTGTTTCCTCAAGGTTTTAAACCACATTTCATTTACCCCTTCTTAAAGTGCTGCACTGATGGCTCTGGTCTGCTGTGACACTGACCTTTTGTCAGGTGGTACTGACTGGTGAATTGCACATTTTTAACTGTACAGTCATGGTGAGAGGGATTGAGATGAAAACTATATGAGCTCCACCTGGTGGACAATTGCCAGAATCCATTTACATCCCGCAGTGCAGTAGTGCAGTGGTTCTCAAACTTTTTCACCAACACAAATTAGACCACAGACCTCCATCTGATATGATATTTGCTTTCAGATGTGTTATTACAGACAGTGTTTGAAACCCATGACTAAATTGGCATACATTCTGTCATTGTGAAAATAAATGATTCCCTGTTTTTGCTGGGGAGTCCCAGGAACCCCCTCAAGGAGCCCTTGGGGTTCCTGGACCCCTCTTTGAGAACCTCTGAAGATAGAAATAATAACTGGGCGACAGTGACAAACACAAACGCTGATATTTTATAACAAATTCCTCAATATCAAAATATACTGTAATTATATATAGGGATCCCTATCGGTGCTTTAAGAAACACCTAAATCATTTTTAATGTGAATGACCAAACAATTCAAACTAACTCTGTTGAGTTAAATCATTTAAAAAAAACTGTAAATTTACTGTAACACAGCCTTGAAAACCTGAACATTTACAACATTTAGAATACAATAATCACAATATATATTGCTTTATAGGCCTTATGCTTTTGACTTTCTATACCAATACCCTGATATTGTGAAGGAACAAACAAGCACGAAAGAACAGAGACAAGAATAGCACCATTGTCTTTATTTCAAACTAACACCTGTAACACAAGCTCATTCATATTTTAATGCAGAATGATAAACATGTAAGCTCAGAAAAACTATAACACATGGTTATTTCCCATTCTGACAAAGCTGCTGTGCAAAACATTAAATGTCTCCTTTCTAAAGACAGTTACAGTACTGAAGAATTACCTGTCTGTGCACATGGAAGTCTATACTATATGGCTAAACTTAGATCAATAAACATACCATCACAATAACCATTAAGTCTGCATGCCTTAATTTCTTCATCTTGTGTCCACCTCAGGTGAACTCACAGAGGAATATATATTTATTAAACATTGCTACATAGCCAGTACAACAGGCTGCACCTTTCTCCTACTTGCACTCCTCATCCTCTTCTGGATCCAGCAGGCAGGTGCACGCGATGACCTTTGTCACGAGGTATGGGTCACAGTTTGCTGCAGGGCGGCGGTCCTCGAAGTACCCTCTCTTCTCTTGGCCCACCTGGCGGGGGATACGGATGCTGGCGCCTCGGTTGGCCACTCCAGCAGAGAAGTCTGTGATGCTGGAGGTTTCGTGGAGACCTGTGAGACGTCTGGTGTTGTCCTGGCCTCCACGGGGGTCATACACACGGATGTGCTCGATGTGTTTTTTGCTCAGTTTCTCGATGGCCTGCTCGATGTATCTGTCAGAGGAAAAGCAAGACTGAGTTATGGCCGCTGCAGTGACTGTGGATGAATAGTGTCCATTTATAAACCACAATAATAAAAGTTTACTGTTTCATACGAGAGTAGGTTTATTCATCTCTGTGTATAAAGTAGAAAATATAACGATGTATGTAACTAATCTCATATTTTTCTAATGTATAAACCTGCAGTGTCTATCACAAACAACAACAGGTATACCTGTGACCTACCATCACATTTTTCCTGTGAATGAGATCTGTCTGCTTAAACCTGCAGTAATAGGTTTTTTTCACCACTTGGGGGCAGCAGAAACAGGTAATGAACACAACACTGACATATCAACAACTGTTACAGAGATATGGTGTAATTATTAGCAATCAGTTGCCTTTTTTTTTTTACACATATAGCAGATACAAACTAACACTGGTGTGGAGTCATTATTCTTGTCACGTGATGAACACTCTCCTTTAAGCTCTCTTTTCAGTCTCCACAAACTCCTGAGGGAAATGTCTGACTCCTCAGCTGCAAAACGCTCCACTGCGGTAACCAGCTAGTCTCTAACTGTGTATATCAGCTGTTAGGTGCTGAGCAGGTCGAGTACAGTAGGTTCATCCCATCTTTTTTGCTGAAAACAGCTGCCTACAGATTAAATTTAGGCTTATTATGCACTCCAGAAAACCAAAGCAATGACCTCGAGTTATAAAGCTCCATAGAACTGAACAAAACTGCAGAGAAGATTGATAATGCACTTTTCACTATGAGTGAACCCTTTCATATACAAGTAGACATGTGAAAAATATTGATTATAGCTGCTTTAAGTTCCAAAATTGACAGATGCTCAATTTACCTGAGTTAAGTTCCAAATGCCTTGGCTTACAGTCCATACATGATTAGTTCTGAGTTTTTTCTCTAAACTTTTAAGTACATAAGTAATAAAAAATGATTGAGTTGTAGATTTGAAAGAATGTGAAATTCAGGGGTTAAGTGAAAAATGTATCTATGTGGTGTAACTTGAGAAATTTCAATGCTTTGTGTGTCAATGTAAAAATGTAATTAGTTGGATCAGCTGCTGCATGTTGTCATGTTGGTTTTGTTACTGCAAATACAGATAAAGTCAAAATAAGGGCACACAAAGTAAATTAAAAGTGACACTATCATCATTTTTTTTATTGTACTATATTGTATCATATTCTATCAAAACCAAATCAAAAATAGCTTTTATTGAAATGTCAAATGACAAGAAAGTCATAGTGAATGTTTTAGCAACTGCTGTATGAGACACCATTTACCAGAACATTAAACTTTCTTCATCAAATGGAAAACTCAAATAATTAAAAATATAACTTTTGGATGACAAAAAACTAAAAATAACTTAATTATTGCATGAATTACTGTCATATGAAGTTTCAAAGGGAGTGTTTACTCACTGCAGTCCGTCTTCTTCCCTCATCTGCTTGGTGCTGACGTTCGTGTGACAACCGGCACCGTTCCAGTTGCCCGTAATTGGTTTGGGGTCCAAAGTTGCAACAACCCCAAAATCTTCACACACACGGTGCAGCAGGAAGCGTGCGACCCACAGATGGTCGCCCATCTCAATACCCTCACAGGGACCCACCTGGAACTCCCACTAAAGTCCAAAGATGCATGGGAAAACAAAGATGGATAAAACAATCATTCATTTTGAATGGATGATCATGCCAAGACGAAGTCACTGTGCATCAGAATAACGCTGACACTTACCTGAGATGGCATAACTTCAGCATTGGTGCCACAGATTTTGAGCCCTGCGTAGAGGCAGGCCTTGTAGTGACACTCCACGATGTCCCGTCCATAAGCATTGTTTGCCCCCACGCCACAGTAGTAAGGGCCTTAAAGTGTGGGGTCAAGGTGGGACTCTTATTAAGACTAAATAAATACAAAACTACATATATACCACTTTAATAAACAATCATGTCTGTTGTATTAGTATTATATATAGTATAGTAAATTGTATTGTTCTGCTGGCTCTGCAGCTCTTGAGCTAGATCTTTTCAGTGGCTTCTTACTGCTCTGTTAAGTAAATGTAAGACATTATTTGAGATTATAAAAAACTTATAAGGCATCATTATTAAACATGACTGCCCTAGGTTTCAATATAAGATACCAGTGCTCCAAAGAGGATATAAGAATGACTGCTAACTCACCCTGGGGTGATGGGTATCCATTTATGGGCCAACTAAAAGGATGTCCATCTGTCCCGAAGAGTGAGTACTCCTGCTCCATACCAAACCACATGCAGTGCTCTTTAATTTTCTCCATCACCTTGTTGCAGCTAGCTCGATGGTTACTCTCTGGACGACAAAGACAAAAATCAGGACAACCTGTTTGTCCCGAGCCTACTGAACGGGTTCAGTAAAATGTTATCAAAAATTTGAAAAACATACCTGTAGGCAAACGGTTGTACTTGAGGACCTCACAGAGGACCAGTTTGTTGGGGTCCAGGGTGAAAGGATCCCTGAACATGCAGACCGGGATAAGGTACATGTCACTGTTGGAGCCTTCGGCCTGGTACGTGCTCGAGCCATCGAAGTTCCATTCAGGAATTTCTGTCAAGATCATTTTACCCAAAATATTATCAAAGCATCTCCTCTAAATATAATTCATAAATGGATTTCCACTATTCTGTACCTGATAAACCCACAGACCATCTAAGCTCAAATACTGCTGAGACAAAGTTTTTTAAATACTTTACTAGCGGCTAAATGTTACTGCTAAAGAGCCAGATATTTGGTCACTAGCTCATCTAAGAGTGGGACTCAAAGCTTTTTCGCTGTAAACAGCACATAAATCCACATAAAGTGTCATTTTCACCTTTTTGTACAGATTAAACAAACAAGATGTGACATGCTAATTAGTGAACTGTGGACAGAGCCAGTCTGCAGTTTTTATGTGAAGCTAAGCTAACTGGCTGCTGGTGGTAGCTTCATACTAACTGTACAGATATGAAAGTGGTCTCTATCTTTCTATTGAACTCTCACCAACAAAGTGAATAAGTTTATTAAGCAAAATGTCAAACTCTTCCTTCAGTTCAAACCATTGATTAGAGCAGCTTTAATTACCAGTACATGATAATTATATTAAATTGCTTGTGTTTGTGCCAAGGGGAACAGCAGGTCAAATACAGGTCAAATGGACAATTTTACACAATAAACTGTATCATTAACAGTTAACTGATTCTAAACTAGACCAATGTACTGAGCAGTAACAAATATTTGTTCTCCAGCTTAACATGCATATTACTGGGGTTGCACCAGGATGCTCTAACACCTGTGTTGTGTACAATAAAGGCGTGCTGCAACCCTCCCAGACAGCACAGCTGCACAGTTGTGCAGTTGTGCTTATTCTCATAATTCCTACAATAATCTATACAAACACCCCCCATCTCTCGATCTAATGCCTCAGATTTCCTCTAATCTGCAAGATTTGAATATAAGAGCGGCCTTAAACTTATTCCATGAATGTTTTACCTTCATTGTCATATGAAATGTTTAAGAAGTTTCAAGTAAAATGACCTTTCAATCCACTGACTTCTGTATAATATTTGTTATGTTATATTATAAAATATTGTTTTTGGTCAAATGCTTCTCGCCCCAAAACTAATAAATCATTTTTTAAAAAAGAGGTCATGTACCTTCTATGCTTTCAGGTTCTTTGTCCAGGGTTCGGGTCTTGTTGCGAAGCCCCTCTCCGGTGCCGTCGATCCAGATGTAGGTGACCTGGCACTTGTCTCCCTGCGGCAGGCTCATATACTGCTGGCGCACGGCCTTGTTGAGGCGAGAGCTGGGCGACACTGATGCCATGTTCACCTTCAATCAGAGAGAGGCCGAATACAATGGAGGTGTGTCTTCATTGGTTCAGATGTTTTCATTACATAAAAACACACTACACCTTTTTCATTACTCTGTGGAGCAACTCAGCTGGGTTTGTGTTTGGTCAGGTGAGAAACCTGCAGGGCTTAAAATGAAATGTTTGCATGGATGGAAGTTTTCAGTGACAAGCACTCACAAAAAGCAAACAGTGAGAAAGACAAAACAAAACGACATCTGAGTGAGAATAACAGTTTGCAGTGAATGTGAGACCTTCACTTTCGGCATGCTGAATATTTTGCTTGTGCTCTTTCTGAAATACAATGACTATAAATAAAATTAGAATAGTAGAAAAAACACAATTTGATGTCTAGTTTCTGAAGCTTGAACTCTCCCATCGGCTCCTCTTAAATTACATATGATTTTTGTTTTTATATTGTAATATTATTACAAAATCTGTAAATATTTATATTCATCAGATTATAATATTATGTTTAAACAAAATTTAAAGCTTCTATACACTGCATCTGAACAAAAATACAACTCTTTATTCCATTTTCTTTTACCTCTCCTTCAATTACTTTTACTTTTTTAACTGAAGACCTTTAATACTACAGCAATGTGTAAAACAAAATTTCACAAATAACATATCAGAATTTTTGATGAAACTGTCAAATCAAACTTTATACTTTTACACAGTTTCACCTTAAATCTGAAAATAAAAAATGTAGAAAACTTCCACAAAAACTGGACTTTTCAAAGCTTTAAAATCTCACTAATGTAATCCTGGTCGTGCTGTACCATTTCATTTAGAAATGTCAATATTTGCAGCAGACACAGCATTACTTTTGCTCATGTCACAAACAGGAAGTTTAACTTTTATACATTAACAAATTATGAGCAGTATTCAATAATTATCAGAGTAAAGAACAACAGTATTGGGACTTACTGTGTTGCTGGTGACTTCAGGTGAAACTAAAGATCAAGAAGACAGCTCAGTGTGTGTCGTGCCTAAACCTGTTTGTGGTATTTAACTGGACTGTTAATTACCATGATGATGACACATATCAACGTGTCCTTTACGTGTTTTGTCATTTCAATGCGTACTGTGATTGTAGGTGCGTTTGCATGGCATACAACATGGTGTTTTCATTAGACTAAATTAGATCCTTCAAGTCTCTGGCCGCTAGTAAAAACTAAAGCTGTGACAGTGTTTGAAAGATTACTACTCTTCTTCTTTGTCAGCTCATTGAAATGAACCTTCTCTGTCAAAATCAACCCATTCTGTCTCATTCATTTTAAAAACAATAAGTCAGTCAAAGCACTGCACAGGCACAGCTGAGCCCAACAGAAACTCCCATGAGAAATAGTAATGAACACCCACCTGTGCCTGAGAGGACATCTGCTGATAGTGACCGAGCGCTGTTTGCTGAGCAGAGTCTTGCAGCTCACTGAACACAATTAGAGACGAGAAGCTGCTCAGATGCTCAGTTTCCATCAGGTAAGCTGTCCTGAGATCAGCCAGGAGGGCAAAAAATGTAACAGCTTCTACAGAAACAGGACGGGTCACATGGGACAAAGACACAAGCAAGGTAAGCTGCTTAAAGGGCTGAGGAGCCACAAAGGGCCTCCAGGGCCCCAGACAACCAAATTTAAAAAATGCTGTATCCAAAAACTTTTCAAGAACTAACAAAAAGGTCCATTTTCTTTTAAATGTACAACAAAACCTTTTTCAAACCTTTTCAATTATGTCACCTGTCTTTATCTCATTAATGTTTTTGCAGCCATGCTTGTGGTGTAGCTCTACTGGGATGGTAAAGTTGTTCGTGCCACCATTTCAAACCAGACTGAAATATTACAAAATCTATTGGACAGACTGACATGAACCTTTGTGCAGATATTTGAGGTCGCCCAGAGGATGAATCCTACTTTGGTGATCCTGACCTTTCCTCTAACGCAGTAGGTCAAAATTTTCACTTACACAGTGAATTGACTGTTTCTGTCTCTGTTTTGCTCTGTGTGCGTTGTACAAGTGATGAAGTTTGGTTGGTTCAGCTGGACCTCATCATATATCATTAACATTTTCAGAGGATGAGAGGCACTGGATGTACAGTCAGTGCCCTCAGCTCACTCCCTTTCCTGAATATTGTCTGAAATACAGGTAGCTTATGGTCACGCATTTTATTTGTTTTGCTATCAAGAATTCTTTGACACCTTTCACCAAACAACAAACTTGATGCACCGCATTCTTTTGCACGGTTTGGTTTTTCTTGCTGTTCAACATTCGAGTTATAAATACCAACTCTCAGAACAAACAGAAACAGACTAATGCACACTACATTAATATAAACAACAGGGTAATAAATGGTCAGTTCAGAGGTTTTCCGATATCCTGTCCGATACCCCTGAAACGTCACGCAAACTGCATCCTCCACAATACAAGGGAGGTGAATGTACAAAAAATGTGACGTGTTTTTCATTGTCGCAGATACTGTGTTTAATCCACAGACCTCACTGTTTATCAAGACTTTATTGCGGAAAATGGGGGCCGAGCTCTCAAAAACAATTTAAGCCTCAATGTAACATGAAAAAAAGGTTTAACAATCTGCATCTACAGAGGTCATCTGCTGGATTATGCTCCTGAACGTCACCCTGGGGTGTCTCAAAGAACAGCAGAGCCTGTTCACATACAGTGCATTCAGAAAGTATTCAGACCACAATTTTTTTTCACATTTTATTATGTCGAAGCACAACTCAAGACACACTCAAGACCCCATAACGACAAAGCAAAAACAATTGTAGATTTTTTTGCAAATTTATTAAAAAGAGAAAAACTAAAATATCACATTGACATACGTATTCAGACACTTTGCTATGACACTTGAAATTTAGCTCAGGTTCCTCCGATTTCTCTAGCTTGTCTTTGAGATGTTTCTATACCTTGGTTGGAGTCCACCTGTGATTGGACCTGTTTTGGATAGGCACACACCTGTCTATATAAGGTCTCACAGCTGACAATGCATAATCATATTGTCCAATAATCAGGAGATCAGCAGTTCAATTCTTGGTTCTTCCAGATTCTCAGTTCTTAGGAAAGATACTAGTCCCCAAATTGCCCCCGATGTAACATCGGTGAGTGAAAGAGCGCGTGTGATAAAAAAAAGCACTGTAAATGCGAAGAGGTGAATGTGACTTGTCGTGTAAAGCGCTTTGAGTGATCGATAAGACTAAAAAAGCGCTAGGCCTATATAAATGCAGCCCATTTATCACAGCAAAAACCAAACCATGAGGTGGAAGGAAATGTCTGCAGAGAGACAGGATTGTGTCGAGACACAGATCTGGGGAAGGATACAATGATGGTTCCCAAGAGCACAGTGGCCTCCACTGGAACAACCAGGACTCTTCCTAAAGCTGGCTGCTCGGGCAAAGTGAGCAATCAGGGGAGAAAGGCCTTGGTAATAGAGGTGACCAAGAACCCAGTGGTCAGTCTGGCTGAGCTCCAGAGATCCTGTGTGGAGATGGGAGCTCTCTGTGCCTTTCAGTAAACATATTCTGCTGTTGCTGTTGACTTGGCCCATTTTGCTGCTAAATTTAGCTGTGCTGCTAAAGTTGAAGGGCTAGACCGCCACATTGGTCCAGACTGAAATATCTCAACAACTTTTAGATAATAAAGAATACATTTTGCACTGATCCATGGCTAGATGAATGCAGGACTTTCTGCCCTGTTAGCAGCATGTAGAACTTTTGGGTTGAAATATCTTGAAAATAACTTTGGAGATATTTGATATACTGCAGCTTTTCATCCTATCAACATTTCAGTTTGTCCAATACTTTCATTTATGACCAAATACAACAACAAAACAACAACGACACACACAAAAAAATAAACACTACCGTAGTTCCAAAATATGATGAAGATCTAGTTCCAGCACAGGATGACAACCAGGCTACAGCTTATGCTGAAAAATCTGAACTATTCCTACTCAGTAATGCGCATAGTATCTCCCACCTTCTGTCCATATTATTTAAAGCTTTTTATTGCCTCTTTATTTGATAGTTGACTTTACTGAGGCACTGAGGAGAAACGGGTCAAACAACATGACCTGTGGACATGGTGGTAACACGGTACATCTTAGACCAAACATCCAGGATGCCCCTGATATTTCACATTTAACCATCAATCACTTCAAACAAATGTGAAGGGAATGTCTGATGCTGTTGAGTGGTTGCCTTTGCAGTACAAAACAAGGAACTGTGCTCAGAACAACATTTTGCTTGTTGGAGGTTAGTACACAGATGAGAAGAGGCTCTAACACTGATCTGATGAAGGCCAGTCATGAAGATCATCAGATTAACACACAAAGCCTCATATTTCTGAGTAAAAATGCTGCATTTTTGGCCTTTTTTAAAATCGTACCTTCTCCTGAAAAATCCCTAAAAATGTTAAATGGTTTATGTTACACAAATATCCACAGTATTGAATGGTTCAAATGCCCAAATGTGAGTGTAAAAATGAACGGATCAGACTTTCAGACAAGTATGCACTCAGAAGTAACTATTCTTCAACAAGTGTCCGTTTGTGTCTGTCTTCCCTCTTCATTAGGCTTTTCTCACAATGCGTCCGCTCTTCCTCAGGTCTCTCCCTCCTCTGTCGGTCCTGATCGACCTGCTGCTCGTCCTCCAGGCTCCATGACACACCCGTGAACTGAGGGGGAAGCACAGGTAATTTAAACCTTTGTGATTTCACTAGAAGGAGAACACACGCCACATCACTTCATTTCATAAGATGAATAAGTTGTGTAACTTTTCCTGTAATCAAACAACAACATTCCAATCGACATAGTTGGTGTATTTTTGGTCTGGGAGCTGTTTTCATGGTTTAGTTCAGGTTCATTTCCAGTGACAGTAAATCCTAACACAACAGCATACAATAATACTTTAATATATAATAATGACACAGGAAAAAGCAAGTAAGTTTTTACTAATGGGCAGAACTGGAATATTAAACTTCTCACATAATAACAGGTGGACTTATGACACCTGGGCAAGTTTCATTAACTTAAGAGGGCCAGATATGGTTGAAAGCCTACAGGAAAAAAACTAGTAAGTGAACTTTAAGTTGAGAATATTTTATCAGTGTTCAGGTCAGAAATTAACCTCCATATTCAAAATTTTATATAGATTCTATTATATAGACCAATTAAAGCCTAAAGATTTTTTGTGAGTGTTTGCATTGATAATCGATATCAGCCAATCTTTTGGCTACTACTGGACTGTCAATCACAAGGTCATAACAGTGCCTCCATATTTACCAAAACAAACATGCAGATGCTCTCCCCCCCCAGCGCGCACACACACACACACACACACACACACACACACACCTTGAGCGTAGCAGAGGTCCAGTAGCCAGTTTGCGGGGCTTGGCGCTCTGTCTTCGGTACTGCATCCAGCCGCAGACCAGCTCGTGCGCGATCATCATGTACAGTAGGAAGATGAGCACGGCGGGATCCATTCGGATGCACGCGCCGCTGGATGAGAACCGGCAGGCGCAACTAAAACCGGTCCCAATGAGAAAGAACAGTGCCGGGCTGCGGGATGAGAGATACTTGTTGATGATGACGAAGAGGAGGATAGCGTCCTCGTGCCCAACTTGTCCACTCCAACTTTAGGTACTCAAGTCGCGAGGCACAAGCTGCTGCTGCGATAGGCGCTCGCGCTCCACCCATGACAACACAGCATCCTCCAGACTCATCAGTTCACCGCGTGAGACGGTGATTTTTCTCTCTCACTGACAACAGATGAGAGTCACGGTGACAACAGCAGAGAGGGGACATCGGATGATGTTGCCGTAGAGACGCAACCGTTGCTAGGGGCAGGATGTCGTCATCACCTTTTCCTAAAGATGAACGAGGCATTTGACCAAATCAGAGCCATGCAGAGAGCTACCAATCAAGAGCAGGCACCGATGTGTCCTCACGCTTGACTGCTTTATTAGGCTACCATTCATCCTCTGAAGAAGGATGTGATTACTCATTAATTGCCCTATCAGTTATTTTTTTATCTGTATAGTTAATTGATAAATATTTAGCCCCAAAATTTGTATAGTATGGGCTGGAGTATATTATCACTGTGCAACCTGACAGCCAGAAAGGATAACGAGACAGAAGAACAATAAAAATCTGCTGTACAAAAAATAATTTATTTTGAATTAAATAGTTAATCAGTTAAAAATTAGTTCATTAATGTCCTTGATAATTACTTTTTATTGATTGACACTGACTTTGAATTGCTGCTCTAACTTTGAGAAGAAAACATTTCAAAATTCATGTCAAACCACCCACTACAACCAAAGTGACTGAAAAGGTTTTCAAACTAAAATACGTATAAAACAAAGATTCCAGAGAATGTAATTTTTTCGGATTTTGAGGAGTGATCATCAAGTCACCTTTTTCACCGAAATATATATATTAATATTTTTACCTCATGAATTATCAATTGGCATTTTTGCTACAATCCGGCATGTCTACATTGCATATTTAGTACTGATGTCCATTAAGGTGCATTGTCTCTATCAAATAAACAATCAAATAAATAAAATTTTCATTTCACCAGTAGACCAAAAAACATACTGACACCAGTGTTTCAGAGCTCAACTTTAATTCGTTTATCATTAGTGCTCAATTATGTCTTGTTTCAAAGCAAAGTTAATCCTCCAACACATCCAACAGAATACAGCTGTCCTACAGCCTTTTTCCAAACAGCAGCATCCTATCTACTCCCATAATGCAACTCGTTAATATCTTTCATTAGATCCGCCCTGCCTGGTAAACTCACATAAGATTCAAATGCCATGTCCCCAGTTCATGCTTCCTGTTGTAAAGCTGGGATACATGGGTGATGGCTTAGTGAGTGAATTATTTTCTCATATTCGGCAAAGCTCCTCCAGAGCCACGGAAAACATTGTACAACTGGTTTCACAGGGTGAGTGGTACATATCATAATTAGTAACCTGGAGAAGTGCTTATTTAAACCACAATATAGAAGCCCAACCTGAGTTCCTCTAAAACCAGACAAAGGTGATTCAGTCATGTTGCACAATACTGTTGGAACCACCTTACACATCCAAAATGGATCCTAAATATCTGCATGCAAACAATCATGGGTTATGGTCAGTCTCACTTTTAAATAAAGCTAAGCTAATTTCCATCCATGACATGTTTGACGTTCTGCTTCTGACTTCCATCTGTCCGTCCTCAGGCAGAGAGCTGCGACCGTCGTGGGCTCCACCGGATCTCAGGCAGCGGCGCTGATTAGGCCTTCATCAGTGTTTCAGCATGTGGGCTGTGTGTTTTGTGTATGTGTGTGTGTGTGTGTGTGTGTGTGTGTGTGTGTGTGTGTGTGTGTGTGTCGTGTAGGTATGTGTGTCATGTAAGGGCGACACAAGCAGTTCTCCTGCTGTGATATCGCCTTCATTTCACAAAGCCACCTTTAGGTGGCAGGACCACCGCTCCCCCAGCCTTACGCCACCTCCATCTCTTTGACATTAGTAGACTCCTGCAGAAGCACAGGAAGAAGAGTCGATCGTCAGTGAGCACAACTTTAATATGGCCAGAACTAGTCTAGGAAAGATAATAAACTTGTTAGTAAACAGTAATATTGTTCTGTATCAGTCTTCTCAATGGCCCTGCCAAAAAAACAAAAATAATGAGTCCTATGAATAGTTTATCTTGGACTTTGGACAGGAAAACTCCAGTGGACACCGCTATGCTTCATCTCTGCTTGATAAGAAACTAATATTTTGTATTTTGTAGTCTACTTTCTCACTAGATAGATATATTAAGATGTATGTATATATATATATATATATATGTATATGTAATTATCTATTAAACTGTGCTTTCAGAGTACAAATGAACAAGGATGAGTATATGGTCTTGCCACCGTATCAAATAAATAATGAAATAAAACATTAGTCATGAATAGTACACTCACATAGACATGATTGAAGCCAGCTTCCATAGGATGGTTCTGTGCTGGTGGAACCATCATACGGTCTTGCTAAAATGAACAAACATTATCCAGTAATCAGTCATGCTACAGGAAAAACTGCTGCTAGCTACATTAAAGCTAACGTATGCTACTTCTTTGTGTTAAAAACAGTGGTATTTTATGTCATCTGCAGGGTGGGCTCTTAGGTTCTAGTAGATATGTGGCTGGTATGTTTAGTGTGGTTGGATCATTTTATCAATTGAGAAATGAACAAAGTGTTGAGGATGTTATTTAGTCGGTTAAGGACATTTTTATTCAGCTACAACAACGACATGACCAGTGTTACAAATGCTGCCCTCTGCTATCTTTGTTGTAGAGCAGTATCATTTAAATGACACTTTGCCAACAATGGCAGAAAGTTATAGATTTATTGACTTCTTCTCAATATTCTGAGTTAATCTTTGCTCTCCTTCTTCTCTGCTCTGTTATTCTCTCTGTTCTTTGTTTCATTTCAGATTTGCTACCTTACATCTCTGGTGGCAGCCTTTGTGGTTTCCTTGTTCATTCAGCTCCTAGTTTAGCATCTAGCGAAGCCTAGCATTCTAGCTTAGCTTCAAATAATCTGCAGTTAACATACCCTCGCTCACTGTATCACAATAGTTCTTGGTAACTGTGCCACCCAGGAGAAACAGTGTGTCTTGGCAACTTAAGTTGTAAGTTGTTGTTAAGTTGTAATAAACCAGCATTATCCTTTAGTACTGTCAAAGGTTTGAATATCAGATGAACTCACTGTGAGGTCTGGCTCATATGATTCATTAGTGAAACCACCACCAGTTGGGGGAGATGATGATGATGGACCAGTCATAGCCTGGACTTCTGGGCGGATTCGCAAGTAGTAATACAGCAGGGAGACCAAAGTGGCGATCAGCAGCAGGACCACGATGACAGACGCTGCCATCCCTCCTCTGTTGTCACTTCTTTTTGTGGCTACAGAGGAGATGGAAAACATTTAGCTTTTGGTTTTACTGGAGAGTGTGCGGAAGACAATGGGAACACATTACACTGCAGTGAGACATTCTGTCAATGGCCTGAAATGCTGGTTTTACATGTTAGGCCAGTGTTGCCAATAAATAATTCCCTTCCTGATAAACCTCTTTAAAAGCATATCACACATTTTCATTCTAACATTGAACCTTCTCGACAGCCATTTGTTTCAAAGTGCTATGACTGTCAACTTGAAAATTGACTTTTAAAAAAATGAAGATATAAATTAAAATGCTTGCTGTTTAGCAGCATAGTTATATGTTAGTGTGTCCTTGCAGCTGCATTAACCCAACATGTTAAAATAAAGGGAACTGTGCTGCGTTACTGATCTCAAGCAAATTTTACACATTCGTAAAATGATCTTCAGATTGTAATATTGTAAGTAACTGGATATTAATGTATGATATACAGTATTATAATTATTATCTTTTTTGATTGTGAAAAAAAATAAGATTTAAAAAATTAATTTTGCAGTGCAAAAACTTCCCATATTTTTATTCACTTTCTATAATTGGAAGCATTTTCAGTGCTGCTTAAGTCACAGTTACTGTAACCTGCAGAGGTCGGTTTGCTCTTACAGCAGAGAGCTCAGCTCTGTTTGGGTGTGTGGGGACTTAAAATCTGGATAGACATCAAATTGGATCAATCTGCCTCTTTTTAAAATTTTCTTCTGGAGAAAATCAGTAAAAAAAAAAAAAAAGGCCATAAACAAACACTATGGTTAAAAACGTGCAAAACCACATGCATGGCTCTTAAAATCTAATGCAAGATTTGGGACTTCAGCACTTACTTATTGGATCTGTGACTTCCTTAGCGCAGTTGACCCCAATGGTGTACTCAATGTCATCCAGAGCCAAAGTGCCTGATGTACCTTTCATTCCTTCAAATACAATCTGTTCACAAGACAAGACAACAACAGCAGAAACAACAGACAGCATTGTTAAAGAAACCTGAATGCAAAAGTAACATACCGTTTCTTCTGCAGTGGAGAAGACTACATAGGGTTTAGGTGTTAAAATCACTATATTAGTATATAGATTAAACACAGTTTTCTCGCAGGTGAGAGTCTGACCTGGTATTCCTCAGTGGACGTGATGTTGATGTCAAAGCGTCTCCATGGTCTTCCCAGGTCATTCACCACCAGCAGCTGATGGAGACGACCTTCAGACAGCCTCCACACCCACAGCCGACTGTCCGCTACATACATTCAAACAATAAACATGGGTTGTGTAATAAAATACGAAAAAGTAAATGCATCGCACACATCAAGACGCCTGAATCTGCCAAACCAGAGATGAACTAGGCATAAAAATTGATCTAAAAAATGGATCATTACATGAGAGGGGTCTCCAGGCCCAGAATCTCAGGCAGGTGCCCTTGGTTGGGGGCAGGTGAGGGCTCAGCAGCTGAGCGTTTTGACTGCCTGCTGTCCGATTGCTGCTTGGTAAGAACAGGAAGTGACCTGGCAGAAAGAAAAGGGAAGGTGGTCGGTTTTACACTTCAGTACATTTTTGCTACATGTTGTCGGATAAACACAAAAAAGGACACAAAGTGTTGCTCTCTACCCCTTGGGCCACAATATCCACAGTCACAGTATCTCTGTCCCTGTGTGTCTCTGCTTTACCTCTCTTTGTGCCCAGAGTGTGGTCCTCAGTTGGGGTGGAGTAGTGCCTCTCCGCCTCCTGACTCGTCAGCTCCCAGTCCAGTTTGTCAGCTTTAATGTTTTGAGTGTTGCTCCAGCTGCACATCCCTCTCTCCAGGTTACACCTCGAACCTGAGATATTTCACAGAACAGAAACGGACACTTTCACAAAGAAGGTACAGCTATGTACTGTTCTTCAGGTTAAAATGCTTACCAGGATCCTAATTGTAGCAGCTTTTGTGTTGTTAAAAGTCTATGTCTCTGTCTAATGTGTCTCTACTTTGCTTTGTGTAGCCTTTTAATTTGATGTGGCCTTAGTATCCAAAATTGGGATAACAAATTCTAATATTAATAATAATTTGTGTACTCTTTGATTATGCTGACTATTGTATAGCATTATATTTTACATTGTATTAATAATAATCTGATGTATTTATAAGACTCAAAGTGCAATGATATAAGTGAGTAAAATAGTTTAACAACCTCCCAAAACACATGGGCATACATTTCCCATAATGCAACTCAACATGGTTTTTCATCATAGCATCCCTGCCTGGTAAATGGCCACGTCTTTAAAACCCCATAGCACAGACTTTCTGCTGAGAAATCCTTGATGAATCATTGAACAGGCTGAATAAAGCTCCCTGTGACAGTAAACTGAACATATTGTGGAAAAATCAGTGAGAGAGCTTCTTTAAAGAGCTGAAAAATTGCATGGCGACCAGGAGAAACCAAACGTCTGTGGCTATAATATTACCTTTTTCACTGTAATCTAACTGTGATGAGTAAAAACAAAAAAGAGCGCTCACAGGTTCTAGTCTGAAATTGCACCATATCTCCCAGGTGAACCAGCATGCTAAAACTCTTTTGAGTTCCTCCTTAATTTTTATAAGGCAGAGTGATGCAAACCTTGACTTTCACATGGGTGAGCTGAAAGGAAGATGTCATCAACTGCAACGTGAGTGTCTTTGCCTCCAGCGCCAACCACCTCAAACTCCAACTGCAGAACAACATCAGCACAGGCGTCAGCTCGTTATATTGCACACACAAACAATCTTACAAATGAAAGTTTACAAGGAATGGTTCTCTAAAATTGCTGGGTCAAATTCTGCTGGAGAGATTTCCTTAAAAGCCAGTCTGGGGATTTTATTGGCAACAAAAAGTCAATTGTACAAAAAGGCCGAAGAGAATTAACTGTGAGACGGAATATATTAGAAAGACAGATACAGTCTATAGTTACAGGCAGAATGCTGAAACATAATGTATTATTTCCCATATTTGTCATGTTTCACCACTTTGTTGGTAATAATTTATTAATTGCAAATGGGAGTAATTACTTAATTTATTTTCCGTGCATAAAATAATCAATCACATCATTACTGGCCACTTGAAAAGACTACAATTGTTCCATCAGCCCCCTCCAGCCTCCACACTGTACCTGCCAGTCCACAAGGGCACTCGAGATGTTGCCGTTGCCATGGCGCCAGACATCTCCTTGATTCAGACTGTCAGAGAAGATCTTCACCCTGTCTCCCTTCACTGGCTTCATGTACACTGTTAGAGAACCTGCAGAGTATGCACTGTTAAACTGTGTTTTGTTTATTTGTTTATTTCTTTATTTTTTTGTGCATGTTTTGTGTGTGAGGGTGTCTCACCAGGATTCACTCCTCCCATGTGATACCAGAAATGCACACACTCAGTCCTGGCGGTTCCCTGACGAACAGGGGACGTGAGGACTGCAGTGCTGCCGGAGGGGAGAATGTTGGCTGCGGTGTTAGCCATCATGTAGAAACCTGAGCACCAACCAGAAACAAGATGGTCTCAACTCACTGTCTCTCAACTTTCTGCTCACATGGTAAAATATTTAATGAGACACTCTCTCTCTCTCTCTCACCCAGCTCGGTCTCCAGAGTGTGGTCAGTTTTGGGTCCAGCTATCGTGGTGCTGTATCCGCTGCGGTGGAGCCAGTGAGCTTGACCAGAGCTGGTGTATCCACAGCGCTGGCCTTCAAAGGAACACATCCTTGGCACGGTGCATGGAC
The DNA here is from genome assembly GCF_002260705.1 of Seriola dumerili. NCBI lineage: Eukaryota > Metazoa > Chordata > Actinopteri > Carangiformes > Carangidae > Seriola > Seriola dumerili. The sequence continues at coordinate 130,819 of NW_019175642.1, forward strand.
GGGCCACAAACGCCACATCATCAATGGCCACCTGCCCGTCAAAGCCGGAGCGAACCGCCTCAAACATCAGCTGTTGGTAGATAAAAAAAGTTGCAGACATTGGAATGGAAGGAAGATAATGTCAAAGTAGTTTTTTCTTTTTTTATAATACTGGGAAACAAAAACTCCAACGTGTTGTTTTATTTTACCACAAGGGGGCACAGTTTCTCAAAAACCCCAATCCAACTGATTCTTTCACTGCACTGCCCCCCTTCATGTCACTGTGCTGTCCCCCTTCATGTCACTGTGCTGTCCACTTTCATGTCACTGTGCTGTCCCCCTTCATGTCACTGTGCTGTCCCCCTTCATGTCTCTGTGCTGTCCCCCTTCATGTCTCTGTGCTGTCCCCGTTCATGATACTGTGCTGTCCCCCTTCATGTCACTGATGTTTACTATGAACCATACGTTTTGTTTTGTGATGTTTTGTGAATGTTGAGACATTGATTAATAACTTCAGACTGACTGAACACATTCCTACCCGAAAGCCTGTGGGCTGTTGTGGCACTGTGCAGTGGGTTTCGTGCCACATGTTGCCATGAGCCCCACTGCGGGTCCAGAGGACGGTCTCATAACCGTGTTTATCTAACAGCTTTACATTCAGGGCACCTGGACGGGGTCAGTGAGTGGGAGAGGATGGTATGAGAAGACATCATATGACATTTTCGGATTATTTCCAGCTTGGATCAAGATAATATTTCCTGACAAACCAACATACAGTATCTGCCATTCTCTGTCAGTTTGTGATCAAAAGCACACATTTGGAAAAAAAAAAGTTTTAACAAACAGAATAATATGACGTCAGTTACTTCAGATATTTTTTTCCCTTTAAAACATATTCACATGGTTAAAGAAATTATGCTTCATTATCATTATTTAACTCTAAACTGCTTCCTGTTCAGTCACATCCTCACCTGTGTTCGGCCCATAGAGTTTGTAGAAGAAGGACAGGCACTGATCTGTGGAACTTGGTAACTGTGGAAATGAAACTAAGCGTCCGAACAAACCGCGCAGGGAGGGGCTCCACATGTCCACAACAAGGCTTTTGCCTGGACAACAACAGAAGGGTGGGAAGGGAAGTTAAGTCAGCTTTTAAAGCATCACAAGTACAGCACTGACTCTTTATATTCTACAACTAATGTATCTTCTTCAAATGTACTTAATGATTTATAGTGAGCATGACTGATGCAATTTATGAGCTATATGTCAAGTTGAGCACATTTATAACAGATATGACTTTGTCACTTTAGCTCTTTTACAGTTTACTATTTATTAATGTCATATCACTGATTAAAAGTGCAAAACCACAGATGGAAACTAAGTACATTCACTAAAATACTGTACTAAAATATGTTTTGATGTACTTGCATTTAACTTGAGCATATTGTACTTTTCACCCCACTGCGTTTATCTTACAGCTATCGTTATAGTTGTTCCTACATTCAAATGAAGATTTTACATAAAAACGTTTATAAAATACAACACACTGTTGAAGATTTATCCAGTGGTTTCACATCTGTTTGGCTTGTGACCTCTTACAAAACAGCAGTGTTTAGTTGGGGCTCCTTGTCACATTTCACATCACCCCATTAACACTTGCTAACATCGTTCGCAGCTCCACCAAAGACAGATTTTTCCTTCTTCTTTGATGGGTTCATTTAAATAAATTCTTAAGATTATCAATATTTCACAAAACAAAATGGGAGAAAAAATATGAAAAAATGAATATAATTTGTGTTTGTGTTCTTCTGTTCTACCCCATTAATCATCCTTTGGAGGGGTCTGACTCCTTAGGTCGGACATTAACAGCAACCACCCAACTTTGACCATGATACTTTAAAAACATTTTCCTCATAATACATCTTTACATTTATTTAAGTAGGATTTTGAAACCAGGGCTTTCACTTTTAATGGGGTATCTTTAGATTGTTGTATTGGTATTGAATCTGACTACATCACTAAATGTCTAAAGTCCCATCCTAATCATTTATCAATTTAAAAATAAAAAAGATGTTTCATTAATGGATGGAGCGCCATGTTTTCACTCCATCTTCACTGACACTTTCTGGATATAATAATAGCTTGCAGGCTTGAGGCTGTGTTGGGGCAAGAATAACATCCCAAATGTCAGAATGTAAGAACCCATGAAAAGATAACTCCCACACACTGACTCTAAATCTTGGACCTGACACAAATCCAGCCGGGATCAAAACATATAGTGTTAATTTAATTAAATCTGTGTGGCCTTACTCCTTTCACTGATGCTGACACGTAACTATGAGCAATATGAATATTTATCCTCTCTCATTGTGTACATAAAATTATTTAGATAGATGACATAATGGCCAATACACCGAACAGTAAGACACTTATAATGACTGTAAAAGCTGCTACATAACATTAACATTGCCACAAACCATTGAAATCATTTTTTCATTCTTACTCTATTGGACACATTCAAAATGTGATGTTTTCTAACATTTTTAATTGAGCTCACCGATCCCGATGGTGTGGTCCATCCCACTGAGCATCGTCCAGTCAAAGTTGTCGCTGTTGTCCTGATACCATCCACACAGGTCATTTTCAAAGTTACATGACAGTCCTGAACAAAAGACATTTTTTCAGTCATTGGTTAAATTTAAGCATTGAGATGTCAAGGTAAAATATGGATTGTGCAGTATTGTGTGATACTGTAAAGAGTCATGAGAACAACCTGTCGGAGAAGAAGGGAAATAGTCAGCGTAACAGCTGAGAAAACGAACGTTTTTCACTTTAATCTTGGCGCATGGACACAGTTTCACTGCGCGAGCTTCAAACGCCAGCTGGACAAGATAAAACAGAACAGATCTAATGAGTAACAAGACATTCACAAAATTCAACCAGTTCAGCTTTGACTGTAAAATAGATTTTGATCCAACTGTTTTCTTTCAACCAACTAAAGGTGGCAACAGGAAATGATCTTTGCTTCCTCTATAGCTGCTGTCCTGTACTTAACAAGTTCAGCTGTTTTCTATTATTTCCTATTTTCATATTTAATGTTGCCTTTATATTTTCCTTCTTGAAACTACCTGGTTAAAAATGTACTTTACTGTACGTTGGATTCAATATTTTTGATACTGACAGGCTTGAAAAGTCTCTTTGTGGCTTCATCAAAGCATAAATTTCACATTTAAAAAATATGTTTTTGAGGAGAACAGAGGTTCACATCTCTGAGCTGAATCTCATCATCAGGGGAAAAATTTTAAGTGTAAAAAAGTTAGAGTATATGAGCGTCATTAATGCCCTGAAAAAAAGCTGACCTGGAAGCGATGTTTTCTGGCTCCAAGAGTTACACTGGCATTTTGCCACTCAGCCTCTCCTATTCCCGTCTTCCCACTGAACTCCCACAGTTTAGGCTGCATGCCCAGCAAGCTGTCAATCACCCTGAGGGACACCTCACCTGCAGCAGACAGATGGTGACAGAGTCATGTCAACACATCTGAATTGTGCGCCAGGGAAAAAATGAAAAGAGTAAGAAGAAGGCATGTTAAATAATAAGTCCAACAGTAGTACCAATGTGATCTGGATTCCCAGTTACTGCAAAATCAAAGCTGAGCGTGCAGGCTGGACCAGAGGGGCCCAGGAGGGGGGTCCGTGTCTGGGCTTCAGTCAGCTGTTGTCCCGGGGCCTTGGCTACATACAGGTATTCCCCTAAGAAATGTCAAAGAGACAGATATTAAAAGATTTTGTCATTTTTTAATTACTACATATTAGCTAATGAGTAATCGAGTAGATGGATGTAAAGGTGGAGTAGATGTACCTGCCAAATTTTCATACATCCAACCTTGATTCCCAATGCTGGTATCAGTCCAGCCTGAGCTGCCCTCAGGGTAAGAGAAATCCCCTGCAGACAAGATTCATGGAGACATCACACTCAAAAAAAAAAAAAACCCTCTTAAATATCACAACAAAGCAACAGTGACATGCAGGATGCATGAGACATCAGGACAAGCATGTTTTGGCCCCTAAGAAATAGGCTAACAAAGAATTACAGCTAAAGGTCTCGTAATTTACACTTCCCCTGTTTTTTATTCAAAGTGTCGATCCATAAGAAGATATAAAATCATCTCAGTGTAGTTTTACATCTCCTCTCTCAGGCTTCTTTCTAGAGCTCTAGTAACAACAGTCAGGAGAGAGGAACTCTGAGCCTCTCTTCTGATTGGCTGACTGTTTTCTGAGTGATTGAATAAAAACTAAAATATAGCATTTGTAGTTTGTTTTTTTGGGTCACTCCCCGGTGGCACCTGAACCCTAAGGCTGATTAATTGAGCGTCAGCTGTCTCTGATAAAATCCTAAATACTTTGAATACTCTGATAACAGTAAGACAGTTGTAAATAAACTCACCACATTTGGCTTCATCCTCTGCTCCTGCACAGTCAGGGTGGAAGTTGCACATCTGGTCTGGTTCAGCACACGGGTCTTTAGGAGGTTTGGGGAACTTTGGGATGGAATAATTTGCTGTTCAAGAAGAGAATGTGAGACAGCAGATTTAGGATGGATGTGGAATTACATTTGTTCTTCTTTAAGTTAAGGTAGTTAGAGGGTTTACCAGTTGATGGGCGGCATTCAGGAGACAACATAATGCTGTCGACGGCGATACCTCCATATGCGAAGTCCCTGATTGCTGCCATTACTACGATCTATAACGAGAGAACACAGAGGAAGAGAAAAATAAGATGAATGGGCAAGAGGTGAATTTATTATATAGAGTCATTACAATTCTCTACATACAAAAGAGAATCCTTCATTTCCAAAGTGCTATACACCCATTTTATGAAATAAAAAATTACTATTTGAAATTCATTACTGAATATGTCTAAAACACAAAGCCCCTCACTTGTATAAGAATCATGAGTTTGTCAAAATTTTCTCATTCCTTGTCCTTTCTTTTGAAAGTAGGTGTTTTTTTTTGGAACAAAATTCCCATGAATACGCAGATATATATGCATAACAAAAAACTGCAGTAGAGAATTAGCAGATGCACTGTATATATGTGAGGTTCTTTAGAAAAAGTGTTGTCATTACATAATACCCGAAAAATGATAATTCAACAGTAAAATGTTACGCTCAGTTCAAATCCTGCTCACAACTCACACATTTGAGATCCTTATTCAAACATTTATTTTATTGTGTTCTGTTCAGTCCACTGACACTGCCCACAGATTATCATCTTTTACATTTTAAAGACTGATTTCAAAATATTTGTTGTATATTGTGTATTACTATATGAACCACCTGAGCACAAGGTTGTTGTGTCTGATTGTGGCTATACAGTAAATTTACTAGAAGTGTCGACAGTGTGTGGGAGTTACATTTTGTTATCTTGACTCATTTTTTACTCTCCTATGTCACCTGTCTGTGTACAGGTGTGCAAGGATCACTTTTCCCATATGCAAATGTAACATATATACTGTATATAAATATTGAATTTCCATACATGAAATATATGTACATACAGGCCCGGTTCTAGACTGCTTTTTAACAACAAACATTATGAAATGTTGACTGGTCACTAGCTGCCAGACTGCCAGTGGTTGTCTATGAGTGTCCTTTAGCACTGTAAGCTGTAACACGCACTGTTTCATGTTATCTAAAACTGAAGCCATAGAATCTAATAATACATAAGCCCATAATGTATTTAATTTCAAACCGCTACGTCTTGAAGGTGATCGCAAATGATCGACAATAGATAGTCACAAAAACCACAATCAGATCTAGAGATCAAATCTCATTGATTAACTAAAACTAAAAACCAGGCTGTTTTCATCAGAGTCGAGCCACTGAGTGAAGTAGGCTGGTAACCACAGAATAAGCAACTGAGTAGTGATGAAGTGAAATGATAGAGAAGCAACTGCTCTCCTCACTGTATCCAGTTTTATCTGACCAGACCAGCCAATCAGATATAAATAAAACTGTGATTATTTGAATGTGGTGCGTTTATGATTAAGGGGTCAAATGGACTTTGACCCCTTAATAAAGCAACTATCAGGAGGCTAACACACTAAACTACAGAGAAAATATGGAGGACATGGTAAACAGTGTGGTATGAGGTTTTTTTTTTCATTTTGGTGGCCTCACAGTGACAATGTGTTAAACACAACAATCCATCTGTCTATGAGCTGGAAACACTGTGGCCACCATGGAAGACAAAAATCAAACATTTCAGCTCAACGTTTGGTGAGTGAAACATGTTGAACAATTGTGCAATAGATTTAGTTTTTTGTTTCCATTTTTGGCACCATCGCTGCTCCCCATTCATATCAATGAGAGCGAGTAGATATTACAAACTGTCAGTATAACACAATACAGATCAACAACACCCCAAAAGTTAAATTAGCTCATCTCCAAAACAGTTTCGACACAATGTTCACTGAGGTTATACCACTGTTTTAGATCAGCATTCGTTTGACTCAGTGTAGCTAATGAACTGGTGACTCAGGGTGTGTTGTTCATCTAATACACAATACAGGCCACATTCAACTTCAATTACAACTCACATGGTGTCACACAATTTTATTAAAGCAGGTCACATGACTGAAGTTACTGTGTCTCAGGGAGTAGATAGGGGAAAAGAAAGGGGGGGGGGGTAGGGGAGGAGGAGGAGGAAGGGGAGGATGGGTTCCATTCAGGACATGGATTGCTTGAGGATGCGGTTCCTGGACATGCAGTAACCATCAATCTGCTCCGACAAGAGGCGGCTGCACTTCCTCTGTCCATACAGCTCTCTGAGTATGCGAACCTCTGCCTTCTTCCTCGCCTGCTCATCCTCATCCTGCTTCTTTCTGAGTCCAGACTTCAGTCTCTTGTGCAGCCAGTGCAGGGCCTTGGTGGATTTTGGTGTAGCTTCAGACCTGAGGCTCTTTCCTTCAGCCCTGGAGCTGCAGTGTGTCGTCTGCTCTCCAACCCAATTGTTGATCAGAGTTTTTCTCTGACCCTGTTCCTGGCTCTTCACCACAGAGGTCAGGCATTTTGAGCTGGTGTTGTCTTGCACATGGCGAAGCTCCGCCTCCTCGCGCCTCCTCTGCTGCGCCTTCTTCAGATCACTGATGGTGTATCTGGCTCTCATGATGCGCTGCCCCTTCACCATCATGACCTTTCTCCACTGAAGCCTCTCTGTCTTCAGTTGCTCCTGCTTTCCTTTCTCCACGGCCTTTTGAGTATCTTCCCTCCTCTCTCTTTTTGGCCTCCTACCTCCTCCTCTCCTCTTCAACTCTTTCCTTCTGCCTTCTCACACTCTCAGCTTCTTTATCTCTTTCCTCCTTTTCTCTCCTGCTCCTCTGAAGCTCCTCCAGAGCAACTCTTCTTCTTCTCTCCATCTCCATCTCTCTCAGCTTTTTAAAGCTCTCTCTCCTGAGATACGCCCTTCTCTCTTCAGGGGTCATTTTGCGAATGTTGTTGGCGATCTCTATCTCAGCGTGGAGTTCATGTAGTGGTCTTGCCATCTTCTTCTAGTTCACTTGTGCAGCTTGATCTGTGTGTGTGTGTGTTTTGCAGAGGTGTTTGGTGAAGTGATGCCGGTAAGAAGAGTGGTGGAACCATGGAACAGTTCCATCAGTTATTACACAGATTCCTTGATTCCCTCACAGTTCTGCTTCTAGAATGATCCGTGTGTCTGTTGATCTTCAATTGGGAAATTTGTAACATGCTTCAGCCACTGTAAAAGCACTTTTTAAAACTCCTCCAATCATTTAGCATCAGATCAATAAAGTTGAGGCTGAGATATCCTGACTCTCAGTCCCTAGCATGGGTTAACCTCCAAAAACACTGGATCCTACATTTCCCACAACTCCCCACACCTCATGAATTTGCCCTAGGGTACAAATAAAGTATCTATCTCTCTATCTATAGTGTCAAACACAGACTTTCTAGTTGCAAAGCTGTCACTACTATTTTCTCAGACTAGTCAAAGCTCTTCCAGAGCCACAGAAATATTCAACAACTTCCCACAGGCTGAGTTGTACTCATCACTAAAGGAACTTGACTTTCACAGTCTCACACTCTTGCTTGTGGTTTTGAATTGAGTTTGTGACTTAAAAATTCAGTAAGTATGCTCTTTTCAATCATGCTTGTGCCGTGGCCCTATTGAAGAATACGTAATGTTGACTGGATGGTCAGTAAGTCGGTTAGTCAGTCCACCATTTTGGTTCACAATGAAATAGTTGGACAAATATTCATTAGATTGCCATTACATTTTGTACATTCAAAGTCCCAAGAAGATGATTCCTAATGACTCTGATGATCTGGTGCCTTTTCATCTAGTCCCACCTACAGGTTGACATTATTGATTTAGATTGAAATGTCTGGACACAGGCCCGCAGACTGCTTTGATCATTAAGAGATGTTGACTGGCCACTAACTGCCCGACTTAAAGACTGGTTACTGGGATCCTCTATGAATGTCCTCTGATGAGACCAGGCTGTTCTCATCAGAGTCAAGTCACTGAGTGTGAGTGAAGTAGGCTGGTAACCAGAGAATAAGCAACTGAGTAGTGATGAAGTGAAAT
>NW_019175642.1:139422-154589 GCF_002260705.1 Seriola dumerili
AGAGAGAGAATAAGAGAACACAAGGAAGAGAAAAATAAGATGAATGGGCAAGAGGTGAATTATTATATATAGAGTTCATTACAATTCTCTACATACAAAAGAGAATTCCTTCATTTCCAAAGTGCTATACACGCCATTTTATGAAATAAAAAATTACTATTTGAAATTCATTACTGAATATGTCTAAAACACAAAGCCCTCACTTGTTATAAGAATCATGAGTTTGTCAAAATTTCTCATTCTTGTCCTTTCTTTTGAAAGTAGGTTGTTTTTTTTTGGAACAAAATTCCCCATGAATACGGCAGATATATATGCATAACAAAACTGCAGTAGAGAATTAGCAGATGCACTGTATATATGTGAGGTTCTTTAGAAAAGTGTTGTCATTACCATAATACCCGAAAAATGATAATTCAACAGTAAAATGTTACGCTCAGTTTCAAATCCTGCTCACAACTCACACATTGAGACCTTATTCAAACATTTATTTTATTGTGTTTCTGTTCAGTCCACTGACAGCTGGCCCACAGATTATCATCTTTTACATATTAAAGACTGATTTCAAAATATTTGTTGTAATATTGTGTAATTACTATAATGAACCACCTGGAGCACTATATGTTGTGTCTGATTGTGGCTATACGTAAATTTACTAGAAGTGTGACAGTGTGTGGGAGTTACAATTCTATGCTACATTCTTTGACTCATGTCACGTCTACAGTGTCGAGCCAAGGTGCATGTTACGTCGCTGCAAGGATATATAGATGTAGTTGTAATGTATACGTATACAGAGAGCAGTTCTACTCGGGTGTAATATTTTGCTCACTAGTGCGTCTGTAGGCTGCTTTGGTGTCTGCTCCTGGCTATATCGCCTGGCTCGTCGCTGAAGATGTTATATTCTTATATCTTATACCATATATGTCCACGATACATTCAAGTAGGTTTGTTCAGACATATACGACTGAGATATGATCTAAGATAAATATATGAAGACAGTATTTAAACAAATATACCAGAGCGATAATACAGGAGCGAGCGTTCACTGAGTGGAAGTTATTATTGTGGCAGGGGAACGCTGGATACTAACCACATTATTAGCGTATGTCAGTTGTTATCTAAGTAGGTGATGTCCTGAGACTGGTACTGTAACGACTGTTGCACTGAGCTAGATCGAATATATGACATATGTAGAGGAGAGAATCGCTACGTCTTGAAGGTGATCGCAATATGATCGATTGATGTCCCCTCAGATTAGAGATTTCTATGATTACTAAACTAAAACCCAGGCTGTTTTCATCAGAGTCGAGCCACTGAGTGAAGTAGGCTGGTAACCACAGAATAGCAACTGAGTAGTGATGAAGTGAAATGATAGAGAAGCACTGCTCTCCTCACTGTATCCAGTTTTATCTGACCAGACCAGCCAATCAGATATAAAATAAAACTGTGATTATTTGAATGTGTGTGCGTTTATGATTAAGGGTGCAAATGGACTTTGACCCCTTAATAAAGCAACTATCAGGAGGCTAACACACTAAACTACAGAGAAAATATGGAGGACATGGTAAACAGTGTGGTATGAGGTTTTTTTTTTTCATTTTGGTGGCCTCACAGTGACAATGTGTTAAACACAACAATCCATCTGTCTATGAGCTGGAAACACTGTGGCCACCATGGAAGACAAAAATCAAACATTTCAGCTCAACGTTTGGTGAGTGAAACATGTTGAACAATTGTGCAATAGATTTAGTTTTTTGTTTCCATTTTTGGCACGCATCGCTGCTCCCATTCATATCAATGAGAGCAGTAGATATTACAAACTGTCAGTATAACACAATACAGATCAACAACACCCCAAAAGTTAAATTAGCTCATCTCCAAAACAGTTTTCGACACAATGTTCACTGAGGTTATACCACTGTTTTAGATCAGCATTCGTTTGACTCAGTGTAGCTAATGAATCTGGTGACTCAGGGTGTGTTTGTTCATTAATACTACAATTACAGGCCACAATTCAATTCAATTACAACTCACATGGTGTCAGCGCAACACAATTTTATTAAAGCAGGTCACATGACTGAAGTTACTGTGTCTCAGGGAGTAGATAGGGGAAAAGAAAGGGGGGGGGGGGTAGAGGGAGGAGGGAGGGAGGAAGGGGAGGATGGGTTCCATTCAGGACATGGATTGCTTGAGGATGCGGTTTCCTGGACATGCAAGTCATGTAACCATCATCTGCTCCGACAAGAGAGCGGCTGCACTTCCTCTGTCCATACAGCTCTCTGAGTATGCGAACCTCTGCCTTCTTCCTCGCCTGCTCATCCTCATCCTGCTTCTTTCTGAGTCCAGACTTCAGTCCTCTGTGCAGCAGTGCAGGGCTTGGTGGATTTTGGTGTAGCTTGAGACCTGAGGCTCTTCCTTCAGCCCTGGAGCTGCAGCGTGTCGTCTGCTCTCCAGTACAACAATTGTTGATCAGAGTTTTTTCTCTGACCCTGTTCCTGGCTCTTCACCACAGAGGTCAGGCATTTTGAGCTGGTGTTGTCTTGCACACTGGCGAAGCTCCCGCCTCCTCGCGCCTCTCTGCTGCGCCTTCTTCAGATCACTGATGGTGTATCTGGCTCTCATGATGCGCTGCCCCTTCACCACATCTTCCCTCCTGCTTCTCCTCCTCTCGTCTTTTTTTTTTTTTTTTTTTTCCTTCCTGCCTTCTCCTCTCTGCCTCTTCAACTCTTTCCTTCTGCCTTCTCACATCTCTCAGCTTCTTTATCTCTTTCCTCCTTTTCTCTCCTGCTCCTCTGAAGCTCCTCCAGAGCAACTCTTCTTCTTCTCTCCATCTCCATCTCTCTCAGCTTTTTAAAGCTCTCTCTCCTGAGATACGTCCTTCTCTCTCCAGGGGTCATTTTGCGAATGTTGTTTGGCGATCTCTATCTCAGCGTGGAGTTCATAGTAGTGGTCTTGCCATCTTCTTCTAGTTCACTTGTGCAGCTTGATCTGTGTGTGTGGTGTGTCTTGCAGAGGTGTTTGGTGAAGTGATGCGGTAAGAAGAGTGGTGGAACCATGGAACAGTTCCATCAGTTATTACACAGATTCCTTGATTCCCTCACAGTTCTGCTTCTAGAATGATCCGTGTGTCTGTTGATCTTCAATTGGGAATTTGTAACATGCTTCAGCCACTGTAAAAGCACTTTTTAAAACTCCCTCCAATGATTTAGCATCAGTCAATAAAGTTGAGGCTGAGATATCCTGACTCTCAGTCCCTAGCATGGGTTAACCTCCAAAAAACTGGATCCTACATTTCCCACAACTCCCCAACACCTCATGAATTTGCCCTAGGGTACAAATAAAGTATCTATCTCTCTATCTATAGTGTCAAACACAGACTTTCTAGTTGCAAAGCTGTCACTACTATTTTCTTCAGACTAGTCAAAGCTCTTCCAGAGCCACAGAAATATTCAACAACTTCCCACAGGCTGAGTTGTACTCATCACTAAAGGAACTTGACTTTCACAGTCTCACACTCTTGCTTGTGGTTTTGAATGAGTTTGTGACTTAAAAATTCAGTATGCTCTTTTCAATCATGCTTGTGCCGTGGATGGTCAGTAAGTCGGTATAGTCAGTCCACCATTTTGGTTCACAATGAAATAGTAATATTCATTAGATTGCCATTACATTTTGTACATTCAAAGTCCCAAGAAGATGATTCCTAATGACTCTGATGATCTGGTGCCTTTTCATCTAGTCCACCTACAGGTTGACATTATTGATTTAGATTGAAATGTCTGGACACAGGCCCGCAGACTGCTTTGATCATTAAGAGATGTTGACTGGCCACTAACTGCCGCGACTTAAAGACTGGTTACTGGGATCCTCTATGAATGTCCTCTGATGAGACCAGGCTGTTCTCATCAGAGTCAAGTCACTGAGTGTGAGTGAAGTAGGCTGGTAACCAGATAATAAGCAACTGAGTAGTGATGAAGTGTAATTAGCTACATCACTCTTGAATATAGGAACATAGTATGTGTCATATATCAGCCTCAGAAAGTATTGTTGGGGCTCTACTACCAGAAGCTTGAGATAATTTACATGTGTAGTCCTGACTGTTTACATTAAATCCACAGTGTTTACATTTGTGATATAAATTATAAAATAAAGTACTTATCTGTTCCCGTGTCTAATCATTTCCCTGTTATTCACCTTCATTTATCGAATCTTCAACGTCAGTATCTCCAGTTTCAAAGGTGTGGTACTGTAGGCTCCAGTCAGCATCAGTATCTGAAGATAAACTGAGGAGAAGTACTCACCTGGAAAGGGAAGTCGGTGACAATCTCCACCTCTGCCTTCACCCAGACGTCGCCCAGGGCTCCGGCCCCTCTCCCACACCGGGTAGATCTTATGATCAGCAACCAGCACCGTCAGAGACCGCCGGATCTGGGCCCAAACTGGTGAGTGTACATCACCATCTACATAAGCAGGCAGACAGAGGAAACCTTTCACATTAGGCTTTGAAATAGAAATCTTTTCTAAATTAAAACTAAACATCACCGAACACAAAACTATTTGTCAGACTGTAAGTATATTACTGCGAAACTGGAGGGAAGAATAAGATTTGGACTCACCTTGCAAGGATGTGAACTGTTGGTGGGTTCGAGGAGAGGACTTTGGAAAGCGGCCCAGTCAGCCGTGAGCTCACCATCAGGAGCAGTCACATATAGGAAGTGACCTGCATTAATAATAACGATATGCTTTCAATACAAAAAGGCACTGACGATATTTTTACAGTCACTGAAACACTGAAGACATTAAGAATGAAACAACAACAGCTCGGTTTCAACAATGAGAAACTGCCCTGGTACCTGAGGCAAGTGTTGTTGGAGTGATCCCTGCCTGGTCCTATCAGAGGACCTGTGGATGGAGAGCTTCTGCTGACTCGTCCACCCATTTCAGTGGTGACAGTGACCTCAGGTCCCAGTCACACAGGCCCTCCCTCAATAGTCACAGAGCCGATACCCGTTTTGGGAGCTGTTGTGGGAACAGAGGTGGGTTTTTGAGACCGTCCCCACCAGATGAAACAAGCACTGCTCAGTTAAAGGACAAGGGATGTATCGTCAGAAATGAAACACTATATTCATAATTATGTTTCAATTAGTGTATAATAATATAATGTGTTTTCGTTAGCTTAGAATGAACCTTCATATTTACATAGGGAGGAGTTCCTCTTCCAGCTTCCTCCTCAACAGTTTGATGTGGCTGAGCCTCTTGTGCACACTAAAGTCTTACACTGTCAGAGTTTTTGTCAGTTTGTTTTGTGAGGCATTTCTACTGTTTATCATTTACTGAACGGTGCCAGGTGGAGGCTTTCTGCTGTAACAACTCAGGTGATGTTTGGATTTCTCACCGCAGTTCTCCTCATCCGTCCCGTCGCCACAGTCGTCGCTGCGTTCACAGACCTGCCTCTGCTCCACGCAGCCCTCGCGCCTGCACTCCAGCATCCCAGCTGAACACTCGGCAGGGAGTGGCACTGATGACGTAAAGAGAGGAAATACAACAACATCAAAAACAGTCATCATGATTATGAACACGGCTGTGGAGTTTTAATTGATCAATTTTAATTGACTGATTAATTTATTATAGAAGGCAGGGCCGGCACATGAATGGGGACATTTTGAGGGACTCACAAGGCAGCGGCGCAGGTCTAAAAACTCCAGTTGGTCAATGGCCACATCTCCTTGTTGCCCCTTGGAGCGCTGTGAGTAAAGATGGACTTGGAAGGCTGTGGCAATACGGCCCAGGAAGATGGTGGCTTCCTCCAGCCACGGACACTAGTGGCCTCAGGACGCCACACTAGGGCCTCTTGAGAATTCCTTTGAAGGACCGATGCCCACAAGGGTGTGGAGCCCAGACCCGTGTGACCTGCAGGTAACGACACAAAAGGGTTCAAAGATATACCACAGCAATGATCAGATATGAGAAATAATTAAGAAATAAAAAAACAGAAATTACAAACAGAAACATGTAAAAAAACCAAAACCAAAAATACATGCAAATACTGCTGGTAAAAGTTGTCCAAAATAAAATGAAATCCTGTCTTCAACATTGTTCCAGACAGGTGATTAAAAGTAAGACCTGTCATTAACGGTTGTTACCTGAGTCCCAGGCACGGAAATATCTGAGACGAAGACGACAGGTTGGTGAAGACTGTCTCATCTCCGGAGAGATTAAAAGTGCAGTATTGAGAGACTCTGACGTCACTGCGCTCACTCCCATAAACCAACCTGTGTGATGGGAAATATCAATATTATATATCTGTTATTCACATCATGGTTTAGTCCAGGGTGTTCGTCATTTGATCCAATCTTATCTCTTTCTTACACACCACGACTAGAATTTATGTAAAGTTCGGAATATTTTTCAGGCTTCATGGATTGACAGTTTTTAACCATTGCTCTTATCATAATATCATTTTAACCAAAGGATTAAAAACTACTTCCTCTAATGTGAACGTGGCGGCTTGTAGTGATGAACCCAGAGACTTATCACCAAACTCTGCAGCTCTACAGAGCTTTTCAGCCTCTTTTGCTCAAGATGTTTTGAGCTGAATCAAGTTTTAAACTCAAGACGTAAATTGTTGATAGGGAAAAATACTTTACAAGCAACTGCTTATTTGCATGTAGCAAACTCTGGCATTCACCCTGTTACTGTCTACCCTGATGAATGCAAGTCCAGTATTCGCTCGCTTTTAGCTCAGCTCCTGAGGGCCGTATCTGGCTCTTTTAGCTGCTGAACGCTCCACTATGTTCACCAAGCTGCTTCTTAACCGTGTCTGATGCGTGTAAAGTGGCAATTTTAGAGCTGTTGTTGAGAAAAAAATAATAAAAAAATTTAAAAAAAAACAGCTTGTCTGCTGCTGGACTGAATCAGAGCAGTAAAGTTGGTGAGAACTGAAATAGCAAACTCGATGAGTTAAAGTAAAACCTAAAGCTCCATAGAGCTGAGGGGAACTGCAAGGAGTCGTCTGATATCTGTCTGTGGCCTTGTACCATGGCAACAGCTTCAAAATATCACTGTGTGTCAACAATTGATTAGCTGTTAATAATAAAAACACTGGATCACAGCATTTTAAATAATTTAATGGCACATTTTACAATAAGCAAAAATGTGAATGTGCATATAAGTTTTACACAACTCAGTTTACACATATAACGCTGCATCACAACCATGTAATTTGATTTTGGTAGTTATGTTAGTTACAGTTCATCCTTTATATAAGCAGGAAGATCTAAACACTTTTCAAGACCGACATTGTGCAAAAGAAAACATAGCCAGTATACAACACAAAAACACATCTAACACACATAACATGCTATTAGTTTCACACTGCGGAAAACAATTACATTTTGGATATCTCAGTATATGTTTCATTGGCATAGGAGATTTATTCCTTTTTCATAAATCTCATCATTTGATTTTTTTAATTAAGAAAGGACAGATTTTAAAAATAATAAACATTAATACTCCCTAGACTCTCTTTTGCCACGTGTTACAATCTAACATCACAGGAAGACGAGCTGAAACGCTGTTCAACACCTCGTCTCACCTGGTTGAAATGACGGTTCTGCTGTGAGTGTAACTGCTGCACAGAGATCACTGTGGTTATGGCTGAAGTCACAGCTGCAGAGAAATTACTGGCTGTTGAAGCTGGCTGTGAAAAATCAGCCCAAGACGTGTTAATTACACACTTCATCAGCACATTTCATGTTTACATGGTGATTTCATTAGGAGCCTACTGCATACTGCTGCTGCTGCATGCTGCTGGCTGTGTAAAGCATTAAAAAGATTCAAAAAACTCATAGGCAGATATACCTGAAAATCTGATAATACTGTTTTTGTACGAAATAACTTTCTCCATTCCCTTTACCACACTGGAGTTTGGGATTTCTGTGCACTATATTCAGTGATATTCAGCACTGTTTGGTTCCCAACTTAGCAGCTTTGATTCATAATTCAAAGGTAATTACTGGACAGAAAACAACACCACCGCAGTATCTCACTGCTGTTTTAGTCTCTTAATTATCTCTGAAGCTGATTACTAAAATATGACTATTATAATGAAAGAATAGAATGAAATAGGAAATCATCTTTTATAGGGCTGCACCAATATGACCAAGTGTAATATCCAAATTGGCAGCAACTTGCACTGCAAATTATTTTTGATCAAGGTAAATGTGTCACAAACATTGCTGTGCATTGTTTACCATCATAAGCATGAGGGGCCTTTATTGTAACTCATTATAAATGTTGATGGGTTTAAACACTTTACAATAAGACTCCCTTAATAGTAATAGTTATAAAATGGATAAGTAACTCATTAGTAAGATTAATGAGTTGCAAGCATTAACTCCATCTTTGCCAAATAGAGAGCCTGCATCAATGTATGGAAACTGTGTATAACTTGTTTATAATTTGTTTTATGTATGATTCATAAAATGTTAACAACCAAAATGAAAATAACCTAATTATAACTCATTTAGAAATCCTTTTATAAGGGTTGTCTTATTGTAAAGTGACACCCTTTTTGCTCATTGTACTGAGTGCACTCTACTGGTATGAAGGAGATACTGGTATAAACATGCAAACAGCAAACAAAAGCACTTGATACTTTAACGAGACACCTGTGGCTTATATGAGGACAAAAAGAAAAGATGTAAGTATCAAAACTGTACCTATCGCTGTGGCCGGTGGGTGTAGTCAGAGGAACGGCCCCGCTGTTGGACCGCATGTCTCCTCCCTGATGTCTATGCCAGCTGTACGCTGAGGTGAAGGACTGGTCAGTCCCATCCACACAGTCCTGCCATCCTCAACAGTCGCCACTCGAAACCCTTTTCCTCTGTAGCCTTGAGAGGTGGAGAAGAAGTAATAGTTTAGCTGTTGCACTGTGTTAGTGAAATACTGCATGCAGATCCAAACAAGGAAGGTTTCTACAGACTAATAACTAATCATATTCAGTGAACTTTCCATGTCTTCTGCTAATAATACAAGCAATATTTTCAACAATTTTTGAATGACATGCAGCAAAGGGCGTCCGATGCAGGGACTCGCGAACCGGGGCCGACTCAGCGAGGACCTTAGCCTCTGCATACGGGGCCTTGATGCCTCAACCAAACTGAGCCCTCTCGCGCCCCATTCTGCATTAGTTTTGAATAAAGTTTGAAGAAGTAGCACTGTCGCTCTGAATGTGTCGTCCCACCACACAGCTGCTGAGGCTCAGGCTCATATTTGCCAGGTCTGAAAAGAAGTGTGACTTTGTGTGTGACTGTACTGAATGCAGCGATGAGGAAAAACTGTGGTAAGTATTAGAAATGTTTTCCTCTGAACTGATAGTATCTTATTCTCCTCTTTGCATACAGAGAGGAAGCATATCCACACCTGATCTTATAGACCTTTTCAAGTTTTTATATCTGATTTTAATTAAAAAATGTGTGAGTCATTTCAAAAATGTGAAATATTGGCTTGTATTATTAGCAGAAGACATGGAAGTACACTGAATATGATTAGTTATTAGTCTGTAGAAACCTTCCTTGTTTGGATCTGCATGCAGTATTTCACTAACACAGTGCACAGCTAACTATTAGCTTTCTTCCTCCACTCTCAAGAGCTACAGAGGAAAAGGGTTCGAGTGCGACTTTGAGGATGCAGGACTGTTGTGGATGGACTGACCAGTCCTTCACTCAGCGTACAGCTGGACATAGACATCAGGAGGAGACATGCGGTCCAACAGGGGCCGTCCTGCTGACTCACCACCGGCAACAGCGATAGGTACAGTTTGACTACTTACTCTTTCTTTTTGTCTCATATAAGCCACAGGTGTCTGCGTAAAGTATCAAGTGCTTTTGTTTGCGTGTTTGCATGTTAATACAAGTATCTCCCTTCATACCCAGTAGAGTGCATCAGTACAATGAAGCAAAAGGGTGTCACTTTACAATAAGACAACCCTTATAAAGGATTTCTAAATGGTTTATAATTAGGGTTGTTCATTTGGTTGTTAACATTTTATGAATCATAGCAATAAACATTATAAACAAGTTATAACACAGTTTCGCATACATTGATGGCAGGCTCTCTATTTGGCAAAGATTGGAGTTAAGCTTGCAAACTCAATTAATCTTACTAATGAGGTTACTAACATTTTATAACTATTACTAATTAAAGGGAGTCTTATTGTAAAGTGTTAAACCCATCAACATTTATTTAATGAGTTACAATATAGGCTCCTCATGCTTATGATGGTAAACAATGCACAGCAATGTTGTGACACATTTTACCCTTGATCAAAAATAAATTGGCAGTGCAAGTTGCCTGCAATTTGGATATTACCTTGGGTCATATTGTGGCAGCCCTATAAAAGATGATTTTCCTATTTCATTCTATTCTTTCATATAAATAGTCATATTTTAGTAATCAAGCTTCAGAGATAATTAAAGAGACTAAAACAGCAGTGAGATAATGCGTGTGTGTTTCTGTCCGTAAATTACGCTTTGAATTATGAATCAAAAGCTGCTAAGTTGGGAACCAACAAGTGCTGAATATTCACTGAATATAGTGGCACAGAAATCCCAAACTCCAGTGTTGGTAAAGGAATGGAGAAAAGTATTTCGTACAACAACAGTATTTGGTCAGATTTTCAGGTTATATCTGCTATGAGTTTTTGAATCTTTTATGCTTTACACAGAGCAGCAGCAGCAGCAGCAGCAGTATGCCAGTAAGGGCTCCTAATGAAATCATCCATTGTAACATGAAATGTTGCTGATGAAGTGGTGTAATTAACACGTCCTTGGGCTGATTTTCACAGCCAGCTTTCAAACAGCAGTAATTTCTCTGCAGCTTGTGACTTCAGCTAACACAGTGATCTCTGTGCAGCAGTTACACTCCCAGCAGAACGTCATTTCACAGGAGGACGATGTTGACTAGGTATTCAGCTCGTCTTCCCTGTGATGTTAGATTTGTAACACGTGGCAAAAAGAGAGTATAGGGAGTATTAATGTTTATTATTGTTTAAAATCTGTCCTTTTTCTTAATTAAAAAATCAAATGATGATTATGAAAAAGGAATAAATGCTCCTATGCCCAATGAATACATATACTGAGATATTCCAATGTAATTGTTTTCGGCGCAGTGTGAAACTAATAGCATGTTATGTGTGTTGAGTGTTTTTGGTTGTATACTGGCTATGTTTTTTTTGGCAAGCATGTCGGTCTTGAATAGTGTTTATGATGATGCTTCCGCTTTATCATAAAGGATGAAACTGTTAAACTAATCATAACTACAAAAAATCAAAATACAGGTTGTTGATGCAGCGTATATGTGTAAACTGAGTTTGTGTAACTTATATGACACATTCACATTTTTGCTTTATTGTAAAATGTGCCATTAATATTATTTAAAATGGCTGTGATCAGTGTTTTTTATATTAAAACAGCTAATCAATTGTTGACACACAGTGGTAATTTGAAAGCTGTTGCCATGGGTGACAAGCCCACAGACAGATTTATCAAGACGACTCTGCAGTTCCCCTCAGCTCTATGAGCCTTTAGGTTTTACTTTAACTCATCGTTTGCTTTCAGTCTCACCAAACTTTACTTGGCTCTGATTCAGTCCAGCAGCAGACAGCTTGTTTTTTTTTAAATTTTTTATTATTTTTTTTTCTCAAACAACAGCTCTAAAATGCCACTTTACACGCATCAGACACGGTTAGAGAAGCAGCTGGTGTGAACATAGTGGAGCGTTCAGGCAGCTAAAGAGCCAGAATACGGCCCTCAGGAGGCTGAGCTAAAAGCGAGCGGAATTACTGGACTTGCATTGCATCAGGTAGACAAGTAACAGGTGAATGCCTAGAGTTGCTACATGCAAATAAGCAGTTTGCTTGTAAAGAAAAGGAAAAGTATTTTTGCCCTATCAAACAATTTAGTCTTGACGTTTTAAAAAACTGATTCAGCTCAAAACATTTGAGGCAAAGAGGCTGAAAAGCTCTGTAGAGCTGCAGAGTGGTGATAAGTCTCTGGGTTCAATCACTACAAGCCGCCAACGTTCACATTAGAGGAAGTAGTTTTTAATCCTTTGTTTAAAATGATAATATGAAAAAAAATAAGAAGCAAATGTTAAAACTGTTCAATGCCAGAATATCGTGAAAAAAAGATCATCATAATACAGTGGGGTAAGAAGAGATAAGATTGGATCAAATAGACGAAACACCTGGCTAAAACCAATGATGTGAATAACAGATAATAATATTGATATTTCCGCATCACACAGGTTGGTTATGGGAGTGAGCGAGTGACGTCAGAGTCCTCTCAATACTGGCAGCTTTTAATCTCTCCGGAGATGAGACAGTCTTCACCAACCTGTCGTCTTCCGTCTCAGATTATTTCCTGTGGGAACTGCAGGTAACAACCGTTAATGACAGATCTTAGCTTTTAATCACCTGTCCTGGAACAATGTTGAAGACAGGTTTCATTTTATTTTGGACAACTTTTACCAGCAAGTATTTGCATGTATTTTTGGTTTTGGTTTTTTAACTGTTTCTGTTTGTAATTTCTGTTTTTTTATTTCTGTAATTATTTCTCATATCTGATCATTGCCTGGTGGTATATCTTTGAACCGCTTTTGTGTCGTTTACCTGCAGGTCACACGGGGTCTGGGCTCACACCCTTCGTGGGCATCGGTCCTTCAAAGGAATTCTCAAAGAGGCCCCTAGTGTTGGCGTCTGAGCCACTAGTTCCGTGGCTGAGGGAGTCGCACCATCTTCTGGGCCCGTATGCACAGCCTTCCAAGTCGCAATCCCCCATTACTCACAGCGCTCCAAAGGGGCAACAAGGACGATGTGGCCACATTGACCAACTGGAGTTTTTAGACTGCGCGCTGCCCTTGTGAGTCCTCAAAATGTCCCCATTCATGTGCCGGCCCTGCCTTCTATAATAAATTAATACAGTCCATTTAAAATTGATCAATTAAACTCCCACAGCCCGTGTTCATAATCATGATGGACTGTTTTATGTTGTTGTATTTCCTATCTTTACGTCATCATGCCACTCCTGGCCGAGTGTTTTTCAGCTGGATGCTTGGAGTGCAGGGCGGGCGAGGGCTTGCGTGGAGCAGAAGGCAGGTCTGTGACGGCAGCGACGACTGTGGCGACGGGACGGATGAAGGAGAACTGGCGGTGAGAAATTCAAAAATCACCTGAGTTGTTACAGCAGAAAGCCTCCACCTGGCACGCGTTCAGTAAATGATAAACAGTAGAAAATGCCCTCACAAAACAAACCTGACAAAAGAACCTCTGACAGTGTAAGACTTTAGTGTGCACAAGAGGTCAGCCACATCAAACTGTTGAGGAGGAAGCTGGAAGAGGACCCCCCTATGTAAAATATGAAGGGTTCATTCTAAGCTTAACGAAAACAACAATTATATTATAAACACTAATGAAAAACTAATTATGAATATAGTGTTCCCATTTCTGACGATACATCCCTTGTCCTTTAACTGAGCAAGTGCTTGTTTGTTCATCTGGTGGGGACGGTCTCAAAAACCCACTCTGGTTCCCACAACAGCTCGCAAACGGGTATGCGCTCTGTGACTTTGAGGGAGGCCTGTGTGACTGGGACCTGAGGTCACTGTCACCACTGAAATGGGTGCTGGACGAGTCAGCAGAGAAGCTCTCCATCACAGGTCCCTCTGATAGACCAGGAGGGATCATCCAACAACACTGCCTCAGGTACCAGGGCAGTTTTCTCATTGTTGAAACCGAGCCTGTTGTTGTTTCATTCTTAAATGTCTTCAGTGTTCAGTGACCCTGTAAAAATATCGTCCAGTGCCTTTTTGTATTGAAAGCATATCGTTATTATTATGCAGGTCACTTCGCTATATGTGACTGCTCCTGATGGTGAGCTCACGCTTTGACTGGGCCGCTTTCCAAAGTCCTCTCCTCGAACGCCACGCAACAGTTCACATCCCTTGCAAGGTGGAGTCCAAATGCTTATTCTCTCCTCCAGTTTCGCAGTAATATACTTACAGTCTGACAAATAGTTTGGTGTTTCGGTGATGTTTGTTTTAATTTAGAAAAGATTTCTATTTCAAAAGCCCTATGGTGAAAGGTTTTCCTCTGTCCTGCCTGCTGTAGATGGTAGATGTACACTCAGCGCAGTTTGGGCCCAGATCGGCGGTCTGACGGTGCTGGTTGCTGATCATAAGATCTACCCGGTGTGGGAAGAGGGGCGGAGCCCTGGGCGACGTCTGGGTGAAGGCAGAGGGGAGATTGTCACCGACTTCCCTTTCAGGTGAGTACTTCTCCTCAGATTTATCTCAGGGATAACTGATGCTGACTGGAGCTACAGTACCGACAACCTTTGAAACTGAGATACTGACGTTGAAGATCATAAATGAAGGTGAATTAACAGGGAAATGATTAGACACGGGAACAGAATAGTACTTTATTTAATAATTTATATCACAAATGTAAACTGTGAATTTAATGTAAACAGTCAGACTACCATGTAAATTATCTAAAGCTTCTGGTAGTAGAAGCCCCAACAATACTTTCTGAGCTGATATATGACACATACTATGTTCCTATATCAAGAGTGGATGTAGTATTACCCCCCCATCCCCCACCCCCCGTGCCCATGCCTAGAGCCGGGCCCGTGTACATATAAAATAAAAACAAAGGTAAAAATTGTATATGAAACCGATTAGAAGGTCATATATTGACATATATATCTAGCCCATACAAATATGTATGTTCATGTATGTATGCTTATATTACAGACATGTTACATAAATATATATCCATCTCAAAGACTGTTAATACATGTTGATATTATATATATCAGGGTCCAAAAGTNACAGGCCCGCAGACTGCTTTGATCATTAAGAGATGTTGACTGGCCACTAACTGCCCGACTTAAAGACTGGTTACTGGGATCCTCTATGAATGTCCTCTGATGAGACCAGGCTGTTCTCATCAGAGTCAAGTCACTGAGTGTGAGTGAAGTAGGCTGGTAACCAGATAATAAGCAACTGAGTAGTGATGAAGTGTAATACTACATCACTCTTGATATAGGAACATAGTATGTGTCATATATCAGCCTCAGAAAGTATTGTTGGGGCTCTACTACCAGAAGCTTGAG
>NW_019175642.1:154614-211861 GCF_002260705.1 Seriola dumerili
ATAATTTAGCATGTTGTGCTCTGACTGTTTACATTAAATCCTCAGCGTATGTTTATCATTTGTGATATAGAAATTATAAATAACGCTCACTATCTGTTTCCCCGGTGTCTAATTAATTTCCGCTGTGGTATTCACCTTCATTTTATGAATCTTCAACGTCAGTAATCGGTTCAGTTTCAAAGGTTGTGGTACTGTAAGGCTCCAGTCAGCAATCAGTATGGCAGCTGAGATAAACTGAGAGGATAGTAATTGCACTGGAAAAGGTGTCCTTGTCCTGCCTGCTGTAGATGTGATGTACACTCACCAGTTTGGGCCCAGATCCGGCGGTCTGACGGTGCTGGGTTGCTGATCATAAGATCTACCCGGCTCGCTAGGGACAGAGGGCGCGAGCCCTGGGCGACGTCTGGTGAAGGCAGAGGTGGAGATTGGTCACCGACTTCCCTTTCCAGTGAGTACTTCTCCTCAGTTATCTTCAGGATACTGATGCTGACTGGAGCCTACAGCTACCACACCTTTGAAACTGAGATACTGACGTTGAAGATTCATAAATGAAGGTGAATAACAGGGAAATTATTAGACACAGGGAACAGATAGTACTTTATTTATAATTTATATCACAAATGTAAACATGTGGATTTTAATGTAAACAGTCAGATACACATGTAAAATTATCTCAAGCTTCTGCAGTAGAGCCCCAACAATACTTTCTGAGGCTGATATATGACACATATGTTCCTATAATAGAGTGATGTTGCCATATATCTGACCTACAAGGGACATATTTTATATTGGTATAACATGTTCTGCTACCATATATTTTAATAATATATATTTTTAATTTATATATGCAAGTTTATGAAAACAATATACATAGAAAAGTTCTACATGACATTATTATGTTTTTCTTATTCATTCCATTTTAAAACATATTATAACTTCCACTTCTGGGAAAGCGGCTCTCAGACTTTTGGACCCTGATATATATAATATCAACATGTATTAACAGTCTTGAGATGGAATATATATTTATGTAACACGTCTGTAATAATAGAGCATACATACATGAACATACATATTTGGTATGGGCCTAGATATATATGTCAATTATATGACCTTCTAAATCGGTTTCATATATACAATTTTTAACCTTTGTTTTTATTTTATATGTACACGGGCCCGGCTCTAGGCATGGCGCACGGGGGGTGGGGGATGGGGGGGGGGTATTTCACTTCATCACTATCAGTTGCTTATTTCTGGTTACCAGCCTACTTCACCTCACATCAGTGACTTGACTCTGATGAGACACACGCGGTCTCATCGAGAGACATTCATAGAGGATCCCAGTAACCAGTCTTTAAGTCGGGCAGTTAGTGGCCAGTCAACATCTCTTAATGATCAAAGCAGTCTGCGGGCCTGTGTCCAGACATTTCAATCTAAATCAATAATGTCAACCTGTAGGTGGGACTAGATGAAAAGGCCACCAGATCATCAGAGTCATTAGGAATCATCTTCTTGGGACTTTGAATGTACAAAATGTAATGGCAATCTAATGAATATTTGTCAACTATTTCATTGTGAACCAAAATGGTGGACTGACTAACCGACTTACTGACCATCCAGTCAATTACGGATTCTAAAGCAGGCACAGCATGATTGAAAAGAGCATATTACTGAATTTTTAAGTCACAAACTCAATTCAAAACCACAAGCAAGAGTGTGAGACTGTGAAAGTCAAGTTCCTTTAGTGATGAGTACAACTCCAGCCTGTGGAAGTTGTTGAATATTTCTGTGGCTCTGGAAGAGCTTTTGACTAGTCTGAGAAAATAGTAGTGACAGCTTTGCAACTAGAAAGTCTGTGTTTGACACTATAGATAGAGAATAGATACTTTATTTGTTACCCTAGGGCAAATTCATGAGGTTGTGGGGAGTTGTGGGAAATGTTAGGATCCAGTGTTTTTTGGAGGTTAACCCATGTAGGGACTGAGAGTCAGGATATCTCAGCCTCAACTTTATTGATGCTGATGCTAAATGATGGAGGAGTTTTAAAAAGTGCTTTTACAGTGGCTGAAGCATGTTACAATATTCCCAATTGAAGATCAACAGACCACACGGATCATTCTAGAAGCAGAACTGTGAGGGATCAAGGATCTGTGTAATAACTGATGACTGTTCCATGGTTCCACCACTCTTCTTACCGGCATCACTTCACCAAACACCTCTGCAAAACACACACACACACAGATCAAGCTGCACAAGTGAACTAGAAGAGATGGCAAGACCACTACATGAACTCCACGCTGAGATAGAGATCGCCAACAACATTCGCAAAATGACCCTGAAGAAAGAAGGGGTATCTCAGGAGAGAGAGCTTTAAAAGCTGAGAGAGATGGAGATGGAGAGAAGAAGAAGAGTTGCTCTGGAGGACTTCAGAGGAGCAGGAGAGAAAAAGGAGGAAAGAGATAAAGAAGCTGAGAGTGAGTGAGAAGCAGAAGGAAAGAGTGTGAAGAGGAGAGGAGGAGGAGGAGCCAAAAAGGAGAGGAGGAAGATACTCAAAAGGAGTGGAGAAAGGAAAGCAGGAGAACTGAAGAACAGAGAGCTTCAGTGGAAAAAGGTCATGATGGTGAAGGGGCAGCGCATCATGAGAGCCAGATACCCATCAGTGATCTGAAGAAGGCGCAGCAGAGAGGCGCGAGGAGGCGGAGCTTCGCATGTGCAAACAACACCAGCTCAAATGCCTGACCTCTGTGGTGAAGAGCCAGGAACAGGTCAGGAAAAACTCTGATCAACAATTGGTGGAGAGCAGACGACACACGTGCAGCTCCAGGGCTGAAGGAAAGAGCCTCAGGTCTCAAGCTACACCAAAATCCACCAAGGCCCTGCACTGGCTGCACAAAGAGACTGAAGTCTGGACTCGAAAGAAGCAGGATGAGGATGGCAGGCGAGGAAGAAGGCAGAGGTTCGCAATCTCAGAGAGCTGTATGGACAGAGAGAAGTGCAGCCGCCTCTTGTCGGAGCAGATTGATGGTTACTGCATGTCCAGGAACCGCATCCTCAAGCAATCCATGTCCTGAATGGAACCCATCCTCCCCTTCCTCCCTCCCTCCTCCCCTCCCTCACCCCCCCCCTTTCTTTTCCCCTATCTACTCCTGAGACACAGTAACTTCAGTCATGTGACCTGCTTTAAATAAATTGTGTTGACACATGTGAGTTGTAATTGAAGTTGAATGTGGCCTGTATTGTGTATTAATGAACAACACACCCTGAGTCACCAGTTCATTAGCTACACTGAGTCAACGAAATGCTGATCTAAAACAGTGGTATAACCTCAGTGAACATTGTGGTCGAAACTGTTTTGGAGATGAGCTAATTTAACTTTTGGGGTGTTGTTGATCTGTATTGTGTTATACTGACAGTTTGTAATATCTACTGCTCTCATTGATATGAATGGGAGCAGCGATGGTGCCAAAAATGGAAACAAAAAACTAAATCTATTGCACAAATTGTTCAACATGTTTCACTCACCAAACGTTGAGCTGAAATGTTTGATTTTTGTCTTCCATGGTGGCCACAGTGTTTCCAGCTCATAGACAGATGGATTGTTGTGTTTAACAACATTGTCACTGTGAGGCCACCCAAAATGAAAAAAAAAACCTCATACCACACTGTTTACCATTGTCCTCCATATTTTCTCTGTAGTTTAGTGTGTTAGCCTCCTGATAGTTGCTTTATTAAGGGGTCAAAGTCCATTTGACCCCTTAATCATAAACGCACCACATTCAAATAATCACAGTTTTATTTATATCTGATTGGCTGGTCTGGTCAGATAAAAACTGGATACAGTGAGGAGAGCAGTTGTTCTCTATCATTTCACTTCATCATACTCAGTTGCTTATTCTGTGGTTACCAGCCTACTTCACTCAGTGGCTCGACTCTGATGAAAACAGCTGGTTTTTAAGTATTAGTGTGCGTGTACATATAAAATAAAAACAAAGGTAAAAATTGTATATGAAACCGATTAGAAGGTCATATATTGACATATATATCTAGCCCATACAAATATGTATGTTCATGTATGTATGCTTATATTACAGACATGTTACATAAATATATATCCATCTCAAAGACTGTTAATACATGTTGATATTATATATATCAGGGTCCAAAAGTCTGAGACCGCTTTCCCAGAAGTGGAAGTTAAATATGTTTAAAATGGAATGAATAAGAAAAACATAATATAGTCATGTAGAACTTTTCTATGTATATTGTTTTCATAAACTTGCATATATAAATTAAATATATATTATTAAAATATATGGTAGCAACATGTTATACCATATAAAATATGTCCCCTTGTAGGTCAGATATATGGCAACATCACTCTTGATATAGGAACATATGTGTCATATATCAGCCTCAGAAAGTATTGTTGGGGCTCTACTACCAGAAGCTTGAGATAATTTACATGTGTAGTCTGACTGTTTACATTAAATCCACATGTTTACATTTGTGATATAAATTATAAATAAAGTACTATCTGTTCCCGTGTCTAATCATTTCCCTGTTATTCACCTTCATTTATGAATCTTCAACGTCAGTATCTCAGTTTCAAAGGTGTGGTACTGTAGGCTCCAGTCAGCATCAGTATCCTGAAGATAAACTGAGGAGAAGTACTCACCTGGAAAGGGAAGTCGGTGACAATCTCCACCTCTGCCTTCACCCAGACGTCGCCCAGGGCTCCGCCCCTCTCCCACACCGGGTAGATCTTATGATCAGCAACCAGCACCGTCAGACCGCCGGATCTGGGCCCAAACTGGTGAGTGTACATCACCATCTACAGCAGGCAGACAGAGGAAACCTTTCACATTAGGCTTTGAAATAGAAATCTTTTCTAAATTAAAACTAAACATCACCGAACACAAACTATTTGTCAGACTGTAAGTATATTACTGCGAAACTGGAGGAAGAATAAGATTTGGACTCACCTTGCAAGGATGTGAACTGTTGGTGGGTTCGAGGAGAGGACTTTGGAAAGCGGCCCAGTCAGCCGTGAGCTCACCATCAGGAGCAGTCACATATAGGAAGTGACCTGCATTAATAATAACGATATGCTTTCAATACAAAAAGGCACTGACGATATTTTACAGTCACTGAAACACTGAAGACATTAAGAATGAAACAACAACAGCTCGGTTTCAACAATGAGAAAACTGCCCTGGTACCTGAGGCAGTGTTGTTGGAGTGATCCCTGCCTGGTCCTATCAGAGGACCTGTGATGGAGAGCTTCTGCTGACTCGTCCACACCCATTTCAGTGGTGACAGTGACCTCAGGTCCCAGTCACACAGGCCTCCCTCAAAGTCACAGAGCCGATACCCGTTTGGAGCTGTTGTGGGAACAGAGGTGGGTTTTTGAGACCGTCCCCACCAGATGAACAACAAGCACTGCTCAGTTAAAGGACAAGGGATGTATCGTCAGAAATGGAACACTATATTCATAATTATGTTTTCATTAGTGTATAATAATATAATGTGTTTTCGTTAGCTTAGAATGAACCCTTCATATTTACATAGGGAGGAGTTCCTCTTCCAGCTTCCTCCTCAACAGTTTGATGTGGCTGAGCCTCTTGTGCACACTAAAGTCTTACACTGTCAGAGTCTTTTGTCAGTTTGTTTTGTGAGGCATTTCTACTGTTTATCATTTACTGAACGGTGCCAGGTGGAGGCTTTCTGCTGTAACAACTCAGGTGATGTTTGATTTCTCACCGCAGTTCTCCTCATCCGTCCCGTCGCCACAGTCGTCGCTGCCGTCACAGACCTGCCTCTGCTCCACGCAGCCCTCGCGCCTGCACTCCAGCATCCCAGCTGAACACTCGGCAGGGAGTGGCACTGATGACGTAAAGAGAGGAAATACAATAACATCAAAACAGTCATCATGATTATGAACACGGCTGTGGAGTTTTAATTGATCAATTTTAATGACTGATTAATTTATTATAGAAGGCAGGGCCGGCACATGAATGGGGACATTTTGAGGGACTCACAAGGCAGCGCGCAGTCTAAAAACTCCAGTTGGTCAATGGCCACATCTCCTTGTTGCCCCTTGGAGCGCTGTGAGTAAAGATGGACTTGGAAGGCTGTGGCAATACGGCCCAGGAAGATGGTGGCTTCCCTCCAGCCACGGACACTAGTGGCCTCAGGACGCCACACTAGGGCCTCTTGAGAATTCCTTTGAAGGACCGATGCCCACAAGGGTGTGGAGCCCAGACCCGTGTGACCTGCAGGTAACGACACAAAAGGGTTCAAAGATATACCACAGCAATGATCAGATATGAGAAATAATTACAGAAATAAAAAAACAGAAATTACAAACAGAAACATGTAAAAAACCAAAACCAAAAATACATGCAAATACTGCTGGTAAAAGTTGTCCAAAATAAAATGAAATCCTGTCTTCAACATTGTTCCAGGACAGGTGATTAAAAGTAAGACCTGTCATTAACGGTTGTTACCTGAGTCCCACAGGAAATATCTGAGACGAAGACGACAGGTTGGTGAAGACTGTCTCATCTCCGGAGAGATTAAAAGTGCAGTATTGAGAGACTCTGACGTCACTGCGCTCACTCCCATAAACCAACCTGTGTGATGGGAAATATCAATATTATATATCTGTTATTCACATCATGGTTTAGTCCAGGGTGTTCATCCGTTTGATCCAGTCTTATCTCTTCTTACCACCACTGTATATGATGATTTTTTTCAGGTATTCTGGCATTGACAGTTTTAACATTGCTCTTATCATAATTATCATTTTAACAAAGGATTAAAAACTACTTCCTCTAATGTGAACGTGGCGGCTTGTAGTGATGAACCCAGAGACTTATCACCAACTCTGCAGCTCTACAGAGCTTTTCAGCCTCTTTTGCTCAAATGTTTTGAGCTGAATCAAGTTTTAAACTCAAGACTAAATTGTTGATAGGGCAAAATACTTTACAAGCAACTGCTTATTTGCATGTAGCAACTCTGGCATTCACCTGTTACTGTCTACCTGATGAATGCAAGTCCAGTATTCGCTCGCTTTTAGCTCAGCTCCTGAGGGCCGTATCTGGCTCTTTAGCTGCTGAACGCTCCACTATGTTCACCAGCTGCTCTCTAACCGTGTCTGATGCGTGTAAAGTGGCATTTTAGAGCTGTTGTTGAGAAAAAAAATAATAAAAAATTTAAAAAAAAAACAGCTGTCTGCTGCTGGACTGAATCAGAGCAGTAAAGTTGGTGAGACTGAAAGCAAACGATGAGTTAAAGTAAAACCTAAAGCTCCATAGAGCTGAGGGGAACTGCAGAGTCGTCTGATATCTGTCTGTGGGCTTGTCACCATGGCAACAGCTTTCAAATACACTGTGTGTCAACAATTGATTAGCTGTTAATATAAAAACACTGATCACAGCATTTTAAATAATATTAATGGCACATTTTACAATAAAGCAAAAATGTGAATGTGCATATAAGTTACACAACTCAGTTTACACATATACGCTGCATCACAACCTGTATTTGATTTTGTAGTTATGTTAGTTACAGTTCATCCTTTATATAAGCAGGAAGATCATAAACACTTTTCAAGACCGACATGTGCAAAAGAAAACATAGCCAGTATACAACACAAAAACACATCTAACACACATAACATGCTATTAGTTTCACACTGCGGAAAACAATTACATTTGGAATATCTCAGTATATGTTTTCATTGGCATAGGAGATTTATTCCTTTTTCATAATCCATCATTTGATTTTTTAATTAAGAAAGGACAGATTTTAAACAATAATAAACATTAATACTCCCTAGACTCTCTTTTTGCCACGTGTTACAATCTAACATCACAGGAAGACGAGCTGAACCTGTTCAACACTCGTCCTCCTGTGAAATGACGGTTCTGCTGTGAGTGTAACTGCTGCACAGAGATCACTGTGGTTATGGCTGAAGTCACAGCTGCAGAGAAATTACTGGCTGTTGAAGCTGGCTGTGAAAATCAGCCCAAGACGTGTTAATTACACACTTCATCAGCACATTTCATGTTTACATGGTGATTTCATTAGGAGCCTACTGCATACTGCTGCTGCTGCTGCTGCTGCTGTGTAAAGCATAAAAGAATCAAAAACTCATAGGCAGATATACCTGAAAATCTGACAATACTGTTGTTTGTACGAAATACTTTCTCCATTCCTTTACCACACTGGAGTTTGGGATTTCTGTGCACTATATTCAGTGATATTCAGCACTGTTTGGTTCCCAACTTAGCAGCTTTGATTCATAATTCAAAGGTAATTACTGGGACAGAAACACACACGCATTATCTCACTGCTGTTTTAGTCTCTTTAATTATCTCTGAAGCTGATTACTAAAATATGACTATTATAATGAAAGAATAGAATGAAATAGGAAATCATCTTTTATAGGGCTGCACAATATGACCAAGTGTAATATCCAAATTGCAGCAACTTGCACTGCAATTATTTTTGATCAAGGTAAAATGTGTCACAACATTGCTGTGCATTGTTACCATCATAAGCATGAGGAGCCTTATTGTAACTCATTAATAAATGTGGATGGGTTTAACACTTTACAATAAGACTCCCTTAATAGTAATAGTTATAAATGGTAGTAACTCATTAGTAAGATTAATGAGTTGCAAGCATTAACTCCATCTTGCCAAATAGAGAGCCTGCATCAATGTATGGAAACTGTGTTATAACTTGTTTATAATTGTTTATGTATGATTCATAAAATGTTAACAACCAAATGAATAACCTAATTATAAACCATTTAGAAATCCTTTATAAGGGTTGTCTTATTGTAAAGTGACACCCTTTTTGCTCATTGTACTGATGCACTCTACTGGTATGAAGGAGATACTGTATAACATGCAACAGCAAACAAAAGCACTTGATACTCTACGAGACACCTGTGGCTTATATGAGGACAAAAAAGAAAAGATGTAAGTATCAAACTGTACCTATCGCTGTGCCGGTGGTGTAGTCAGAGGACGGCCCGCTGTTGGACCGCATGTCTCCTCCCTGATGTCTATGCCAGCTGTACGCTGAGGTGAAGGACTGGTCAGTCCATCCACACAGTCCTGCATCCTCAAAGTCGCACTCGAACCCTTTTCCTCTGTAGCCTTGAGAGGTGGAGAAGAAGTAATAGTTAGCTGTTGCACTGTGTTAGTGAAATACTGCATGCAGATCCAAACAAGGAAGGTTTCTACAGACTAATAACTAATCATATTCAGTGAACTTCCATGTCTTCTGCTAATAATACAAGCAATATTTTCACATTTTTGAATGACTCACACATTTTAATTAAAATCAGATATAAAAACTGAAAAGGTCTATAGATCAGGTGTGGATATGCTGTCCTCTCTGTATGCAAAGAGGAGAATAAGATACTATCAGTTCAGAGGAAAAACATTCTAATACTTACCACAGTTTTCCTCATCGCTGCAGTCAGTACAGTCACACACAAAGTCACACTTCTTTTCAGGAGCCTGGCAAATATGAGCCTGAGCCTCAGCAGCTATGTGGTGGGACGACACATCAGAGGACAGTGTTACTTCTTCAACTTTATTCAAACTAATGCAGAATGGGGCGTCGAGGGGCTCAGTTGGTTGAGCATCCGCCCCGTATGCAGAGGCTAAGGTCCTCGCTGCAGTCGGCCCCGGTTCGAGTCCTGCATCGGACGGCCCTTTGCTGCATGTCATTCTCCCTCTCTCTGCCTCCCCATTTCCTGTCTCTCTACTGTCCTGTCAATAAAGGCATAAAAAGCCCCAAAAAAATAATTTAAAAAAACTAATGCAGAATATTAAAACTAATAACTGAAGCATCAAGTGAGTGATTCAACTCAACTGCTCCTTCAACTTCATAAATTTTTACAGCACAGTAGTTTCATGACCCTATTAACAACTTATCTAATTTTGTAAAACTGTAAAAAATTTTCACTCAAGGTCCACTTGCTGACATGTTCGGAAGTTTTTGATCATATCACATAGTCTTCGTCAGCAGGTGAAGGTTTGCTAACTTGTCATGGAAATGTTATTTTCAGTGTTTCCATTATTCTGACCACTTTTCTTCACCCATGCTTTTTGAAGGCTAATCTCAGAACGGTCCATATTAAAATAAAAAAAAACAAAAATGAACAAATGGAAGCATCATCGGCTGATGAAGCCTGAGTGATAAGGCTGAAAGCAAGTGAGGACCTGTAAATGGGGATTGCTGTTAACTGCTGTTTCCAAGGTGAAGAGTGAACTGACAACCTGAAGATTTAAACCAACATTAAGGAGTAGTCCTAAAGGTCCGAACATCTTCACTTCCGTGATTACTGAACATATTCGATCTGCTGATGAAGACTGTGTGATACTGTCAAAAACAAGTAAGTGGACCTTTAGTGGAGACTTTTTGTCAACTATTGTATGCAAGGTCAAGAATGAGCTATCAACCTCATCTCAGCTAATGCTCTGACTTTAAGATCCAAATATAGACAGTATCATACATCAGACAGATGTAAAACAAACAAAGAAAGTGGAGGAAAAGTATCTGCTGTAGTCACCCAAAATGGAAATACTTCAAGTATCAGAACAGTACAAGTACTTTTACTTCAAGATTTTCCATCTGCCTCTGCTTGAAGGCAGTGTAAAATCTCAGATGACTCAGCTCCAAACTCTCTTATCAGGACTCATTACTGGCAACGATTTACAGGCCAACTAATGCCAACAGGCTCAAAGGGCAGAGAGAAGTAATGGGGTTAATGCCAGCAATATCTCTCCATCCAAAGGTCTATGATTAAGACTCAAGACTTTGTGCTTCAGTGACCTGACAGCTGGAAACCAGACATGACACCGAGCAGAAAAACTTGCATCAATGCATTGCACTGTGCGAAAATGTTCAGTTACACACGCACAGCATGATATAATACATGTAGCTGTAATGTGAGTTTGTTTCAGTTGTTTCTTTTTTAATATGAATAAAAAGTGAATGTGAGGAAAAATAATTAAATAACAATAATCTGATCTTTTTATTTCTAAATCTTCTTTGTTTTGTTTCTAAATCTTCTTTGTTTTGTTTCTAAATTTTCTTTGTTCAAGGAGACAAGTGACCTGTCATATTAAGACATAGCCAAACAAGACGAACACAGATTTGTTATTAGTTGAAATATTTCCCTTTCCATTTCCTAATGGATCATCATTATTGCTTTGGTAATATGCTTTCATTTTTTTACACATGTACTGTAATTCTATAATTACGTTTGTATATGATTCTCTTTTATTTATTTTTTTGCTCTCGGTTTTCTGTCATTTTGATTTCTAAACATAAAGGTCGACACACACGTTTTAAAGTCCTCCACACTCTCATGGTGGAGAAATAGGCTTATACAAAAACATGAAACAGTTATTCATTCGTATATAAACTTATGTATCGCTGGTTGACATGTCATTAAATGTATATAGTGAGTCAATATTTACTGTAATCAGCTCATATGCCCCCCACATGCAGGTTTTAATAGGAGAATGTAACAGGCTGCTTAAACCCTCAGAAAGAAGACAGGACATTACCTCAATGACCTCAACAGCTGCTACAGCCACACGTCTCAGTGACTGAGGTGAAACTGAACGGCACCAAGAGAAAAACTGTCCATTTTTCTATTGTTTGGGGCTTGAACGTGAGAGTAGATTATTGAGAGTGAAAACAGTAGTTTAAATAGTTGAAAGCTCCCAAAAAAATATGGTAAGACCAAGGCTCAAGGCTTTTGTCTAATTTTTGTGACATGAAATCTGAAGCCTTAAGTAACTTTTCAAAACTATGTTGTGTATGTTCTATTTCTAAATTCTGCCAGCAGTTATTTCTACATGTGTAGAGTGTGGAGTGAATGTGCTCTCACCCCAGTGCAGACTCAGCAGCAGAATGAGGGCTGAGCTCCTCCAGTGTAACATCTTTTTTCCTCTTCTTCCACCAGATCAGTCTGAAGGTTTGAACGCAACCCGGAGAGTCTTTACCAGTCGACTCTGACCTCCCCTCGCTCTCTGAGAGATAACGGCTGAACTTTACATTCACCCAGCACGCAGCTGCAACCCAACACCATAAAACAATTTCCTCCAGATGACAGTTTTCCACAGTGCACATCCGAGTATTGCACAATAAACTGAAGTGGACACAGTTGGCAACAGATGTGCAGAGCAATTTAGATGCAAACTGTGGTGCACGTACACAAAAACAAAAGTAACATTATC
The DNA here is from genome assembly GCF_002260705.1 of Seriola dumerili. Lineage (NCBI taxonomy): Eukaryota > Metazoa > Chordata > Actinopteri > Carangiformes > Carangidae > Seriola > Seriola dumerili. Next base: position 166,887 of record NW_019175642.1, read on the forward strand.
ATTGTGTGAGATCGTTGACTTTGAGCTTCACCAGAGGAGCTGCAGGTGTGTGTTTTAGATGTCTCATGCCATATTGGCAGAATTGGAAATTGCTATTCTCACTTACAAGCATTTACACATTATTCCAACACGGTTACACCTGTTCCTAGTCTTCAGATAAACACAAGTTAACCTTTTTAGTTTAACCTTGTTTGTGTATTTTCGGTGGTTTATTAACAGGTGACACAAGATACCAACTATGTATAGCTCCTTTTTAATCAGCTGAATACTGTGTTAGTGTTAATGTGAAGTTATGACAGTGATGGTGTATTTGCAGCCATCTTCTTCAGTTCTTTTTGTCAAGATGGAGATGAACATCTGAACAACTTATCGACACCACATATAAATAACTGAATTAAATTTAACTACACGTGTTTTTTTTTCAAATCCTGTTTCAGATGACGAGGTCAGTGTGATCAAAATAATCTCTTGGGATCAGTCAAGAGGAAATATGTGTTTAGCCTAGCGTAGCATTAAGGCAGATCAGACAGAAACTGGTAGCCTAGCTCCAGAAAACATGACAAAAGCACCTCAACTGATTTTTGGATATATCTGTAACTAGCTTGCCAGCACATTTTTCACTTTCCTAAAGGTAAGGCAGGCTGAAGTAAAATGTCCTCAGCTCTACAGAGCATTTCAGTGTTTTTAGCTAATTGTTTTGGTTTTATGTTTTTTATGTTTATGTTTTATGGTTTCATGTTTCCTACCTCCCAATGGCATTAATTCCTGGTTTCAGAAAAAACTCAGCTAAAGAAACTGTTCACTAACTGCCCAGCAGCAAACAACTGACAGAGTTTGAGTAGCTGGGGAACATAGTGAAGCTTTTAGCAGTGGAAGAGACATATTTCTTGTGGGAGTCAGTGGAGCTCAAACTAGACCTAAAAGGAGTGAATATTGGACCTACATTTATCGGGAAGCTAGAGGTATGACTCCAAATGAATGTTAATGCAGCTCCGCATCTGCTGGCAATGGTTTCTTAACATATTCTCCAACAACTTTGTAAGGTGAAAACAATGACAATGTTGTGTTTACAGCTCATTATGAGGCCCCCAAGGGTCCAACAACAATCAGCTAATACAGGTTCACTATCAAGATTTAGAGCTTATTTTGTATCCACTCACATAAATCACAGATTATTATTCTATATTAGTCTATACTGTATGATCATATCAAAATACTTAACCACACTGGTACTGGTGCTTTTATCACTAAATTAAGGCCAAGACATGAATCAGCATTTTACAGCTCAATAGCTGAGTTCCTTATCTCACCTGTGTCCTGCTGCTGCTGGCCTCAGGTGTGATAAGGAACAATGGGGAGTGTTTTAATTTTTCTGTTCTGGAACAGGACAGTAACAGTAGGAACACAGTATGCACGAAGCTTATAGGCAGATCAAAGGGAAACATTTATGAAACACACATCACAACAAAGCATCAAAGGTTCACTTTTCAACATGTTGTGGTGATTGGGTCAACCCTGAGACATACGACTCTAAAACAAGTCAGTCTGGAAGTGTATGTCTCCACTCATTTATTTTATAATTAAACCTATTTGTCTGGTTTCACTATGATTAGCATGTATTTGTTTTATACACACACAGAGTAAAAATGTGAAAAACAACTTTTTTTTTTTTTTACCATTCACTTACTCAAATTGTAACTTCAGAATAAGCCCAGAAAAGGCTCATCAGGCTTGTCGCTGTGTGTCAGTCTTAGTCTAAGAGAACTGGTGTGATTTCAAAAAGCTCCGTGTTGAACTCTGCATGGTTTTTAATGTCATGTTCTTCCTTCTCATGAGGGGTTACAGATAAGTACTATGTCAGTCCAGGAGAAAGAGTGCCCACCAGAGGCTGGTCTCAGTTCAGTACCCTTCATTGTCCCAGGTCACGTCGTAGCCTGGATACCGAGCCTTTAGTTTCTCAGTTGTTACTGCGTGGTTTGCTCTTCCAAAGCCCTGGAATAAATAGTACAAAATCAATGTTTTGTTACAATGAGAAAACAATATTTGATTTAAGCTAAAAAAAAAAATCAATATTTTTGTATTTACATTGAATTGAACTGTGATAACTCATAGTAGTCAGACAACTCTCCAGATTTAACAAACCTTTTAGCCTCTTTTAGTTCATAATTTTGTTTTTTGGGGACAATTACTGTATGTAAAGTTATGGTAATTAATTGATTAAGGGTTTTTCTGCAGGATTCTCTCACCATGGAGTATCCGTAGACGTGGATCTTCTTGGCCTGGGCATCATGTTTGATCCTCCCTCCTCCGATACACTCACAGTCCAGGTGGCCGTCTTTTTCCAGCTCCTCTGAAACTTTGTCATAGATATCAGCTACAAGAAAAGGTACAAGACAGGTGAGCAATGCATTAAAACCGTGTTTTCTGATATGTTTCACCTCTAAATATCATTTATAACAACAAAAAAAACACAGTATGTTCAGCATCTATAATTTGGGTTATGATAGGGGAGTAGTCTGAACCAACAATTTTGGCATCAATTGCATATTTTCATAATTAACAACTGTGACATGGATTTTGGCTGAAGCACAATATTTGTTTGTAATAAACTTGTGACTGAAGCCACGGGTGTTTGAGTTGCCAACTGTCCATTGAATATGTTTATTAATAATCACAAATGGCTGCTTGTTGTGTAGATGTGCTGCCTCCATCTGGTGTTTATGACGAGAACGATGACTTGTTGGACAAACCTGCATGTTCTGTGCCCAGGAAGAAATGAATACACTTAGAATATACAATACAGTTATTTGTACCATATGTAGTGAGGATGTGTATTGCATGTCAGTGTTGTCCAGCAGAAGGCAGCATAGATCAGCCAATACACACTTTCATTTCTAACGCACACATAAAAAGGAAATACACAATATCTTTTATATTTCACTTTATTTACTTGTTTGATTGAATTTAGGCATTTGGAATCTTCCATTTTCAAGTTTCTGCAATTTGTTTTCCTAAGATGGTGTTTATTGCATACAATTTCATATTTTCAACAATGTCATTTAATGTCAAATGTCATATTTTGGCTTCCTCTTACTGGAAACAACCAGCAGAACTCTACACCAGAGCAACTGCCCAATTCCTCAAAATATTCCTTTTACATTTTTCCACACCTACCCATGACAGTGTGTTGTTATTAAAGGCATAACCTGTAACTTAAACTCACAAAGCACAACACTCAAAAGTGTTTGAGATGCTGATTCGACTATATGTTTATTTAGGAAGATGTAAATTATCTTCAGAGTTTTCTATATAATTTATCCGTAGAGTAGGGCTGACTGAATATTAGAAATACCTCTCACTATAACATAATACAATTCAAAAGCAAACAATCTACGGATCCCATCGAGTGACAATAAAGTTGCGTCCACGTCTTTCTTATACAGATTCAATAAAAACGGACCACAATAACCTTGCTGAACGTCGGTTTTACTGCAGGGCCGTTATATTAGACTGCATCATCTGTAGCTAAGTGAACCTAATGAACTGGTAAAGGAGTGTGTAGGTCTCATGTTCTGTGGTGATGAACCTCTGTTGGTCCTCTGGGTTCAGTGCTCCTGACTCACCGTGGTACTCAGCCCAGCCGTATCCTCGGACTATATCTATCTCCGAGTCGTCTCCCTCCTCTCTGCTGTGGACTCGTATCAGGACGTACTTAAACACGCCTGACGGGTCGATGTCTGCCTGCGGTATGTTGGCCATTAGAGCAGCAGCTTTCGTCTGGGTGCACATCTCTAAACTTCCCAGCAGCCACAGCAGCAAACCGGAAACAAACAAAAAGCCCGTATTTTCTCAATAAACTCTGTTTCTGTCTCTTGGGAAACCTGAACACCTCGGTAGGTCGTTTATAATGTGAGCTAGATGTAAATAAAGAAACATATGCACATGAGAGAGAGCGGTTCCTCAACTGTCACGCCTGTTCCGTCATGCAACAATAACATGAACACTACCGGTCAAAACCTTCAAAATAAAAGGCTTATATTAAACAGAGGCTTTTGTGTTCCCCTTAGCCAGCCCCTTTTACTTTTTGGAAATAAAAATGCAGGCCTTCAAAAAGACAAACAGACATATTGACCCTCACTTTGTCATTTAATCATGTGCTTCACAACTGTTTCATTGTACGAACTGATAAATCAAACTAATAAACATAGACTATTTTTTTGTACTTTTAAATTAATAATAAAATCAATTTCTTCCATAATATATTATTTTAATTATTTTTTGCTGACCCCAAGTACTGATCTGTGCATTTACTGTGTGTGCAGGACGATTACATAGCAAATCTCATTAGACCTGCCGCCTACTTTAAAACGACCCCGCTTTTACCTTTATTATGAAGGCAATTCGACAATACCGGAAGTCAACCGAACGATTTGCGTTACGTCTGTAAAGCAAAGCATCATAGCAGTTGTAGTCCAGAGCAGACCAATGAAGGAAATAAATATAAGTACAGCTGTGTGGAAACGACCAAAATACAGTAGGTTTCTTGCACAATGAAAAACGAGACTGGAGTTTGTTTCTGTCGACAAATGTTTATAATATGCAAACACCTGCTGTTCACCACATTTGTAGGCTATTTATTATTTTCTGTTAAACTCGTCACACAAAGCTTGGCAGTTTTAAATGTGAAAAAAAACTGGAACCTGAAAAATATCTTTGTATACAAAAACTTTCTTTAGAAATAGTTATTCCTTATACTAAACTGAAAGTTATCTCCACAGTGCGCTTTAGTTCACAGTAACAGTGCTTCAGACTACAGTCACTCTTTCTACAAAAACAACAATGAAATGAATGAAAAATGAAAAATACAACCAAATACAACCAAACATTGGTTTGACTTCTTAATAAAAATGAAAAGACCTCCCCTGTATGGCCAAAGCGACCAGAGGAGTGCTACGTTCTTCAACCTACAGGGCAGTCAGACAATATTTGGTCACGTTTTTCATCGTGTTGGCTCAGTACTCCAGCAGTTTGGATTTGAAATGAAAAAATTGTTTGACATTAAAGTGCTGACCTTCAGCTTTAATTTGAGGAAGTCATTATATTGCATATATTATATTTGCAGTCAGTGAACATACAGTGCAGCTTCTATGAGGATGATTGGTCTGCTGCATTAACCTAAAATTGGGGGACTATGTATAAAAAGAGCTACAGGTCCTACACTTTTTACCCTCTATAATGTGAACACCCTTAAATTAGAGCACAAATTCAGCTCTCATAGTTTCATCTCAGAGCCAATGTGTCGGAGCACAGAGCCAAAAACAAACAAAAATGCATAACTCTGCTTCTTTTCTGACTACTGTATGCTGTTGTGATATCTAGATGGTGCTTTCACTGCCTCCTTTCTTCTTCCCACCACAAGTGCGGAATAAGATGAAGACAAGGACTGTAGTGAGGAGAAGGACAAAGAGAAAGATGAGCGTTCCCCAGGCGCCCGGGGTCAGAGCCTTCCTCAGCCCCACGGTCTCTGCGGGCAGCAAGTTGCTCAAACTCAGCATGTAGCCCAGAGCCCAGCCCACCGAGGCGTCCCCTGCCTGCAGGATCAGCAACAAAACATTACTGCAAGCTAGTGGAAAGTCAGTCTTTATTTTCAAATGGTGAGGTCCTCACCTTCTTCTGGAAGGAAATGCGTGAGAAGGATGTTTCATCGAAGCCGTATCCTCTCAACATGAGAACCTTGACAAACACAGAGGAGGCACAGTAGTCCTGCAAACGAACCTTTTGCTCTGGAGCAACAAGCAACATCTGGAACAAAACCACGAAATGTGTTAAAATGTTTCAACATTTAAATGAAATTTGAATGATGGTATTCATATGAACTGCAAGTGTGGCTACGTTTTTACATCAATAAGAGATGTGTTCATATTAAAGTGGTCTTGAAACAGAAACTTCAAATGTGAAATTTATCTTAAGTCAAACTTTGGGACGAAATATCATAGAAACACACATAAGCAAATCAAAAAGAAGTTTTTTTAAAGCCATTCAAACCTATGAATCCATTGTAAATCTATTTAAATAACTTTCAATAAATAAAGGTATGATAAATGTGAAAACTCCATACATGCATGGATGCACCAGTGGGAGATGTTATGAACAAATAGAACACAAACAGAGGAGAACTCTACCTCATTGAAACTCATTCTGCACACAGCTCTGGCGGCCTCCTCCAGCTGTGAGGGCGTGCTCACAGTGATATTTGTGATATGCTGCAGGAAGGAGTGAATGTAGAAGAATGCAGAGAACGCCTGGTAACACAGAAAGAGGAGATGATAAAGGCAAAAAAAATCCATTTATCAGCTCACTATATATCCATCCAGTTATTCTTTTACCTAAGTGCTGTACTTTGCTTTACTTGAGTATTTCAATTTTTAGGAGATGTTCTACTTATTTATCCACTACATTTCAGAAAAAAATTGTAATTTGCACTCGACTACAGGCTGAACTGAGAGCAAAAAGGGCCCTACCCAGTATCAGTATGGTGCTCAGTGAGTGTACATTATCTTTGACATACACAATACAGTATGGCTGTCTGTGGTGTCAACAGAGTCCAAAACAGTGAAAAATTATAACTTTGCAAGCATCACTAACAGAATGTGCTTCCCTTGTGTGCAGGCTGACATTTAGCGCATAACGCTGACTGTGTACAGTCACCCTGCGTCATCCGCTTCCTCCAGCCTTTCTCACCATGTAGCTGCCGCTGACATTTGGCTGAAAGACTTTGTCGAAGGAGCACTGGGAGAAGGGACAGCTGTCAAAGGAGAAGATCTCGGACACGTTGCCCAGACAGTGCTCGTAATGTCCGCCACCCTGTACTGTCAGAGACGCCTGGGGGTCGTAGGAGCTGGGTTTGTACTTCGCTGTACACGGAGAGTTGAATATACTGCTGAACTTTAAAGTTCGGCTGTGGCCTGCGGGATAGCAGGGGTGATCCACTGACCCCGAATAACCCTGAGACTGAGAGAGACACACACAGACACACAGACATGAGAGCCATTGCAGAGTGACTGGACACACAACAAACCCACCACAATACTATTAAAATGATTCATTATATTTTCTAAAATGCACATTTACACTATAATTATGAACTTTGTCATGAAAATTTTACTGGTAGACGTTAGTTCATCATAGATGCTAAAATTATCGCGTGCTGTTGCATTACATACTTTTGTCCACCAGAGAGCGCTGTCAGGTTTATTTTTCAACTGTAAAATGTCCTGCTCAGAAAATATATTGGTCACAACACTGTAATACACAAACTTGAGGGATCTTTATCAAAATCGTTTGTTTATGCTGTGTTTGTACAGTATGTGATGTGTGCAATACATATTGTGAGATATTGAGAATCCTTTCAAAACTCTCAAATCTCAATGTCTTCATCAGGATCAGCTTGAAAACCCAGTATGGGTCGGGCTCGTATATTAACAGCAACTTTCATACATATTTCATACATTATTTTTATGCAGTTTGTTCTGCATGTTACTAAACAATGCACTACATCCTCATGCTTCAGAACGATCCTCCATGGTGTCGATGTTTTCAAAAGATCCACTCATTTCTGTTATCTGTTATATATGAAAGACTGTCTTCATGTATAACTACTATGCAGCATTTGAAACATTTCTTGCAGGAAGAATTGGGAGAAAACATATTTTCTTCTGTTTTTCTTTAAACTAATGTATTTGTTTCATTACATATTTATTCATTAGTTGTGTGTAACTGCATGGTATCACATAAGGGCTATTATAATTTTATATTTTCTGTCAGCCTGGGTCTAGTGAAGAAGTGAAGTGAAGAACCTTGAACTTTTGACGGTTAACACAACATCTGGATCATGACCAGAGAAAACAAGTGTCACTATCTGCTGTATGAGGCGCATCACTTGCTTTAACTTGTTCCACATTCCACATGAGATCAAATCACTTTACTAAACTTTGGCACAATATCCTGAAAACAACCATTTAGCCTATTTGGTATAGAAAACCTACGGGCTCACATCTGTCATGGATAACACGGATGTGTTTTTTCACTGGGTGTGTGTACAGTGCGTCACCTGCGCTATGTGAGCCAGCAGTCTCTTGAGGACCTGGTCCTGCCCGTAGCACAGGAAGCTGTGTGTGTACAGAGAGTACTCCTGGCCATAAAGACGCAGCTTCATCATGTCTTGTTTGTCCTCCACTTCCTCCTGAGTCGCGAACGTTATCTGGGTGGATGCCCCGCCGAAATCCAGCGCTCCCACTGTGGGTCTGCCGGGGCTGAACCAGTGCCCCACGAAACCGTACTGGAAAAAAAAAATATCAAGGGAAACAAACACTCTTTTTGTGCTCATCATCTGAAGAGTAACTGTCCGGTTCCTGCACATATATTTACACATGCTGCCTCATACAACTTTTTACACTCACGTTAACTGTATTTAGACAAGGCCAGACTTACTCAGGGGTACATCCCTCTCAGTGGCAGTTAATGAGGGGAGGGAGAATTTTACAAGCTTCCTCTGCCTGTCCTACTTTCCCCAGTTGACCCAGGGATTCATCCCCACGCTGACAAGGTAATAACTATAGTGATATATGAAGGGAACAGTGATAGATGATCATCAGTGTTGGAGAGGTCACTCTATAAATAAGATTTAAGGATATAAACATCTCCAGTCAGGTGATCTTTGTAGGAATTAACAACATAAAGAATAAGGACTTATTTAAAAATAAATTCATAATAGAACATGGTTCTAAAGGAAACTGCTTTTAGCAGCATCCTGCCTCACAAAAGTACAATTGCCCTCACTAACCCTCTGTTACAGTGGACTGAAGACTTTCCTGTCACTCTCTGACTGTGCTATCCCAATAATGGCAAAAATGCCAAAAAAAACTTACAAAAAAAAACCAAAAACAGACATATTTTCACAAATTCCAACTGATTAAATTCTGCTGACTCCAAAAACACACTTCAAACAAGCTTTGGTACCTTAATGAAGTTCTCCAAGAGATAGTTGACGGTAACCCAGCCGTACGCCCCCTCCTCTCGACCACTCAGTATGGCCGCTCCCTGGAAGCTGAAAGGGTAGGACTGGATTTTACGGCCCACTTCCTGGAGGATCTGATTCGACTGCTCCTGGCTGAACAAACTGGTTGGGAGAAAAGTCTTTCTTTAATAGATTGTTACAAATAACATGGGAAATTTTGCATGGATGGAGATTTATGAAGAATTTGCATGAATATAATGCTACTGTGTGTTTGATGATTGTCTACTGGCAGTTTTTCTGACCCTCGCTTATTTCTCACTGCGTTACTGGCCCAAAGCCTCCGGTGTCACCCCTGACCTCTACAACTATAAAAGTTCAAATGACCCAGATCTTCCCTTGAAAGTTTCATGGAGACGCCATCGTGAACGTTTGTCTGCAGGACCAGATGCAGCAGCCTGATAACTACTCCAACCAGCTGACTCGGAACACTTTCTCTTTCTTTCTGCCTTTCTACACTTGCATCTTTTGATCTGTAAGAAGTTCCCAGCTGTTGAATTGTTTAATTCATCTACCTATAACACATCTACCTGCTCAACAAAGATTTCTCTGAGCAGCAGTGTAAGAAAAGGCACCGAGGCTAAACCAGGTACAACTTCCGTAAGAATCTTTCTAAAAGCATTTGTGCCCTTTACATTTACAGTTCAGTATTTCATTGGTTGAACTAAACAAAAATAAGCCAGTTCAAGTACAATGTATGGAGCGATATTAGTGCCAAAACTTCTATGAATGCAAAGGCGTGCCTTGTAAGCACAGAGAAATTAAAACAGAAGGCTGTGTCGTGTCTTGCCTCTGGCTCAGATCGTAACTTTTGGACGGATTCATCTTTGAGTGATTGGACAGCTGTTTTCTCACATAGTCATATTTCATAAAAGTCACGAAAATGAAACTATTCTCAACTCCCTGTTGTTCGGTTTTCGTTTTGCAGCTTTGCATCTCCAACACTGGCGCATTAGTGCTTGTGTTAGTACCTGCATGTCTGAACACACGTCAACATCCCTGCTCCGTGCTCTTTAAGCTTCATGCACCGTCACACCGTATTAGTCAGTCAGATCGCCGGTTGGAACAGGAGGGTAGTTTGAGGAAAAAATGTCAAAACAGCCACGCTACGACAGCAAAGCTCACCCACGAATAGTTAGTCCAGCTTTGTTTATAGCATACCACCTATTTCTAGAGGCACCAACTTGCAGTAGTTACAGTCATTACATCTGGAGGACAATATCTGTTTGTGTTCCCTCATTAAAATGAATAAAGAAAGGAGTGGCTTCGGGACTCATATCTACACAAGGACAGGTCTAGTCAGCTCTGTATGCAAAATATGCAAGATAAGATACACAAGTTCAGTTAGTCAAGAACAAGCTGGTTTAACTCTTGTGGGTCCAGATGTCCATGAATACAACCATATCCTCCATTTAAAACAGGATGTCATGATGATACTGTTTTTCAAAATAAGAGCATTAATATGATCAAAGATGAAATAACTCTTCATGTGGGGTTAATTTGAAAAATACAAATAACATAATGTAATATGAATGTTAAGGAATGAAGCCTTGAAAGGATTAGTCATCACCTGTACCTAAATGATATAAAACAATAAGCACAATGTCAAAGACACTGTATACATCATGTTACTATATTAGATATGCACCAATATGCAACTTCAAGGCTGATAATGATAATGAGTAACGCATAATAAAGTTTGTAGTGGTATCAATACTCAGACATAACCAATAATATTAATCTTACATTTACAGGAAATGTGAAAGGAACAATAAAGGCTAACTTGTTAGACTGACTGTTTGGGTCTAGCAGTATGTCCTGTTCGTCCTCTCCTTGTCTGTCTGTGTGTGTGTGTGTGTGTGTGTGTGTCCGTTTCATACAGGGCGTGGCGACCTAGTTTCCTCCCCCCTTTGCCTACCCACCTGCTGCCAATCCTGAAGCCTGACGTATATAAACCCCAGTCCTTCGCTGCACTCTTCACCAGGTCGTCCTGTGTGTTACAGTCAGTGGTGTTTACATCTGGCCGACTTCTCCTTGCTCTCTGCCACTGCTCTGCTGTCTGCCCCAGATCAACGATTCACTATCCTGCCCGTCCCCGCTCCTCCGCTCAGGATTCCCACCACTGACAGCTTCACAGTAAATTGTCTTTGTCTTTGTCCGAACTTTTAAATCGTCTCAGAGTCTGAGTTCTACGTTTAGGTACTTCGTTATTACCTTAAACTTAACACTGAAGAAAGTGTAGTTTACACAACAAACGCTATTTTTTTAGTGACATTCGTCTTCATCTTTTTCCCTCTGAAAATTCTAACAGGCAAAAATTAAAATGCAATTAACATAAATTCATCTATCAGCCTCTGACATGGTTATAGTTGTGTTGCTCCTTTATAGTCACAGGAAAACTGCAGAGTCCACAACTACTATAAAAAAGCAGCATATTAGGACTGAATAATGGTCTGAAATTTCTTATTGGAACAATAGCAATAAATCCCTTTTTTTAATTTATTGGAGGATATTATATTGGCCACCAATATATCATGTATCCCTGTGCTATATATCAATGTTGACTTGTGTTTTAAAGCTGTGTAAGTTTGATTACTGCAACTTGAATAAAGATGAAATATGTACAAGACAAACAAAGTCACATAGAAACAAAGCAAAATAAACAGACAGAGACGGTCCGGTCACACAGACGTACACACTGACTCACTGTAGAAGCCTCATGCCAGCTGTGGCTCCCAGGTACACAGGTGTGACATGGTGTTTTTCTTTGGGGATGTCCTTGACTGCCTGGTCCAGACATGCCTCTAAGCTCTGGCCCGCTGCTCCCTGTTGCCCTGCATAGCTGGAGATCCCTCCGCCTGAGTGAGTGATGGATAAAAAAGAAAAAGAACTTGTTCAATCTTGATCTTATATTGGCACTAAACAATGCTGCCTGCTGAGAGACAAAATAAGAATTTCCCAGATACCTGGATTATAAATGATATGACATATAACATCATATTAATTCTTACTTACTGTTATCAAACATCCCTGATTATAGACTTCATAACAAATACTGATAAAAAACAAATACTACAAATACTGAAGGAATCTTGTAGTACTTTAACGGTCTGATTTGAATTTAGAGATTTGTAATATCATTCTCAGTCATCCAAGCAATAAAGTTCCTTTCTGACAGGGGTGCGGCAAAGCACAGAGATCAACCCTGACTCATTCCTGATTCACGATTGCCCGAGACAAAATTTTGCTTTACTTGCTGTGACAGTGATGTGGTAACATAATCTATCCACAGGAAACAGTTGGCACTTCCAATTCCACCCACTGATGCATATAACAAGATACAACAGGATGAAGATTTTATCAACAACCGAAACAGCGCAGTGGTCTAAAAGGAGGAGCTGATGGGGTCAAAGCAAGTGCATATTTCCTGTAGTATAATGTCACTCTCAGAAGATTAATGGTGTACTCCACAGAAAACCTGTGTATTTCAGATCAGAAATTCACATTCTTTCACATTCATATTCGTTAGACAACTAAAAACAGTGACTGACCTTGATTTGACTGTGGACTTAGTCGTATTTATGACTTGGATGTCGGATCTTTGATCTTGGATGTGAACGGTAGAAGTTGGCATCGGAATGATGAGACCAATCTTTTATTAAAAATTCAAACTTTCATTCGCACTTGGAAAAAAAAAATATTTTAACTGTGTTCAATTAAGAAAAATTTACAAACTGTATGAAGTATTTTTTGTGTGCATGTGTCATTGTGTCAAATTCACACTCAGGCATGTCCTTTTGACTTAATAGTAAAAAGAGTGAATGAATAAAAACAGACACTAGTGGGACAGCTGTACTGATCGGATAATGACTCAAGCATCTGGTGTGTGGAAATGCTTTGGGTTCTTGAGCGTAGATGCCAAAATTACTGACAAAAATGAGGCTGTTAGTCAGCTTAGTGAAAACCAGACGTCTTACTCTACAATGACAACAAATCTGAAGATCTCACCTGCTAGCTGCAACAGTGGGCAGCAGAGGCACCAGAGATTAGTAGAGCAACGTCAACTTTACATCCTCACCTGACCACCTACTCAAAACTCATTGTGTTAGTGCAGTTGTATGGTAAAATGGTAAAACATTATGGTAGGGGCTCTCTCACTGACAAATGATCCCAACGGCCACCAAGAGAAACCGAAATAGTGTCAAAATGTCTCTGAAAGCTTCTCGAGCCACGCCTACAGCTTATTCCACTTCTCTTTCTCTTTTTCCATTTTTATGCCTGGAACATTTCAACCACTGACATTTTCACATTGAGTTACAAAAAATTGGCTGAATGCACAATATCTGTCTGACGTTCGTGTGGTTACCTGAGCCAAAAATGTGTGTAGAAACTTTTTGAAGCACTGCTGCAGCATAAATCATTTCTCCATTATCTTTAAATGTCCACTGAAATTTGCTCAAATGTTTATATTTGCCAGAGGTGTGGTTAGCATTAGCCTACTATAGGTTATAAGTCAAGAGACAGATAACTGTGAAAGCATTGGACAAAAGCTAGCAAAAATATATATGTGTGGAACGGAAGAGAAACAGTGTTGTAGCAGAGGTTAGACATATTTCCAAGGATCCTTCTTTTTTTTTCCCTTTTTTTTTTTTTTTACTGTGAATTATGGTTTGAATGTGTTGTAACTTTTGTCAATTCGAGCTGACTACAGAAGCAAGTTACAAGCTTTTCAGAGCCGCCTCTCGAGTACCAGTACTGGTACCAGAGTGTTTGAGATGCAAAACATAGGTTTGTGTTGGAGAGACTGCTCATACCTACCCTTCACATGACACTCTCTGTGCTGGGTGACCACCCCGGTGCCATTCTGCTTGTCTGCTGGCCACTTGTATATATACAAAGCTGTGTGCGATGATCCAGCATCCAGGACAATCCCGTACTACAGAGAGTGAGAGGCAGAGAAAAAAAGATGCAGGTTGGGCTGACTGCCTTGACAAGTTGGGGGGTGGGGGGTGGGGGGTCCAGTTAACGGGACAGAAGACCATGAAAGACGTTTAAGATTGTGGTTCTTTGACCTGAATTTTGGCATCTGGAAGGTATTAGGCTGCAGACTACGTAAACTCACAACATTCTTCAAAAAACCTCCACTCTCACCCTCAGGAGAGAAAAGGTTATCTCAGTGTATTTCTGTTATTTCTATGGTTACAAACTAACTCGACAAGTTGTTTATAACTTACAAATTTATTTTAATATTCGTATTAACTTTATGGATGTTGAAGCCGAAAGTACTTGCTATACCTCTCGAAAATGACCCGTCTTTACATGATTGTCTATTTGTTCTCTCTGAAGCAGCTCGCAGTAAGATGATCTGAGACTTGTTAACTCTCCCGACCTTCTGACATTAAACCAAAGATGACAGCCGTGAAATCCCGGATGCTTGCTGTAATTCTCCCCCTGCTACTGATCTGTCCTAATCATCCTCCTCACTCAGTGGAACGCAGACTCGCGCACTGGCTGCAGGTACAGATCAAGTGCCAGTGAGCAAGTAGAATACAATAAAGAACTGACGATTTCTCCACCTACAGTTGAGCTGAGTCAGAAAACGCAACTCAGACTTTGACTTCTGCAAGATATACAGTTTCCTCCGCACAGTGTTCTGGCCTCAGCCTGAGAGATAGGGTAAGGAGCTTGTCATCCGGAGGGAGCTCGGAGCAGAGCCGCTGCCCCTCCTGGGCGTTTTCCTGGAGGTCTTCCAGAACACGCCGGAGAGATTATATATCTCATCTGGCCTGGGAACGCCTTGGCAGCCCAACATTTCTGGGGAGAGGGGTCCGGGCTACTTCACTTGACCTGCAGCCACCATGACCCGACCTCAGATAAGCGGCAGAAAATAGATGGATGGATGGATGGTCAGACATACAGCTATGTTATATCTGTATGCTGTACACAGACAAAAAGAGACGAGCAAAGAGATGAGAGTTGTTCCTGCTCCTTTTTCCTCTAAATTGAGCACGAAAATTTTTTTATGAATTCATACTTCCTGAAGGCATCAGCTGCTTCTCTGTTGATGGACCTTGTTCTTTTGGGTGCTTGGTTTCTGTGCTGCTGACTGGCTCAACAGTCACCGTAGGTTGGTATCCCAAGACAATATTAGGCTTGCTCTCCACTTATGTACAGATGTATGTTATGCATGATGAACTACTTCCCACACTCATTGTCGGCTGGTCCCCTTCTAATTTGTATCTATATGATTACTTGGCCAAATAAAATGCCTAATAATATTTCTTTTTCATTTTATGCTGATGACATCTGATTTTATGTACCAGTATGTATGTATCTGTAAAACCAGGAACAACCAACCAACAAGAACTGTTGAACTAATCCTGTTCGAGCCATTGAACTCTTTCATTTAGTGATTAATCTGATACCCTGGCATCCTCCATTAAGTTACCTTTGATTCTAATATTTCTTTTGATTATAATGCTAATGAAGTGACACAGTCCTGTTTCACCAACTTCATATAGTTTCAAAAGGTAGGTCATTTTTATCATTCTGTGATGACTGACGGTTAGAGTCTGAGAATAGTGAGTCAGCATCTGTATCTCATAATCCGAGAGAAATATGACTAAGAGATACAAACCTTGGGAACCTTAATTACTAGAAAATGTCTCCTTTAGTGAGTGCAGTGTGCTTCCGTGTCTCCACTTTTCATCAAGAATTTGGCTTTTCAGGTGTGTCATCCCACGCTGCTAGTGTGGGTGTACACTTTTAGCATTGTTGCATTAGAGATGACTATCGTGGGAATCAAACCGTCAGGTATGTCTTATCATCCTGTACACGGATGCAGTCTCCGTCATAACATTTCATCACTGTATGAGGAACTATAAAGGAAATACATCAGAGTGTGCCGCTGATAAATGATCATTCCTGAAAAGACAGTTTTACGTCCTGGAAATAATCCACCCGCCATTAATCTGAAGCATTAGAGGAAATATTTTCTATGACACAATACAGAGCCCAGTTCTTTAGCAAAAAAATATTTCCTCTGTTGCCATGGCTCTCTGTGATTGTTGTCCTGGTTACCCTGACATCGCTTCCACTGTCACTGTCATAACATCACATTACAGCAAATTATAATGCCTGTTTAAATGAAAGAAACCTGGTCTCTGAATATGCAGAAATCCAGTCATGTGACTGATGAGCCAAGGGAGAGGGACCACACACGCACACACACGTGCAGAGATAGATACACACATACGCTCATGTGCACGTCCCTCCACCCGTCAGGCATTTGCAAACACACTGCCTCTCAAATTCATGCAACAGGTGAACAGTAACATCATGTGGAAGTGTTCCTCATTATTTCTCATAATATTTTCTCATTACTGCTGTGCAGTCAGTTGTGAGGACTCGCACTAACACTTGCCAGAAACACAGAGGAGCTCTAATGATCTGTTTTGTCCTTTCATGTGATACACTATGGGAACTGCTGAACTTGTCTCTCTGCGAAATGTAAAAAAAAAAAAAAAAAAAAAACCCTTTTGTGTCCTTTTTTGGGACTCGACCACATTGTTACTGAGTGAAAGGGCAGCTACATTAGGGTAAAAAAGGAACCATGGGATATTGGATGGGCAACACAAAAACGAGGCGGCAGAGGGAGCAGGAGTTTGTCCGTGTAGAAATCCTGTTCTGAATGCAAAAAAAAAACAAAAAAACCCCAGCACTTTTCAAGAAAGTCACAAATCTAGCTTTTTTTTTGTAATTACTTTGGTTGAAATTTGCACTTCAGAGATGTTGGATTTATGATGGATATGCAGCATTGTACAATGAAAGTCACCTGGTGTAGTTGTGTTGACAGTTTCCTACAGTGGTGAACACATAATCTCTGTTCACATCGGTTCACAGGTCATTCTTGAATATTATTTTTCATTGCAATTAGGCAACTACAGCTTATCAGTAACTCAGCAATGAGGTCACCTGAGTGTGTCCATCCATATCGCAAAGTTAGTGACGGTGGCAGGCTCCTGATAACAACACACACTGTTGATTTTGAACAAGAGAGGGATGAGGGACCATTTATACCGAAAACCAAACATACAGGTAATAAACTGCAGAAACTGAAGAGGATAAGACTGATAAAACATTCTGTTTACCGATGGTTTGAAAATGAAAATGTTACGTCTGTTTCACATCTCATTTCATTAGGGTTTCTTTGGAGGAGTCCATTGCATTGAAAATGTTCACTGGGTGCCAAAAAAACATGTTACTGTAAATGTCTCCATGTCTACTGTAGGTTAAAACTAGACTATACTGCACTTTGTGGTACTGTAATTGTATTTCATTATACAAAGAGGTGTGTAATGCACCTACATATATATATAATCAACACCTCTGTAACACAGTTTCATCAAAAACTGCACATTGAAACATGCATGAAGGCAGGGTTTATTGCAGGACTGTTGCATTAGACTGTATTAGTTTTAGCAAAGTGCCCCTAATATACTGATACGTTTATTGATAAACTGAGTGAACACCCTAGAGGTGTCATGAAAAAAAATTCTATAAAATATAAATGTTTGTGCTGTGTGTTTAATAATTTAAATGCAAAGTTAATATGTATAAGGGATCTAAAAGATAACACAGCAATAACCGCCAAAACTTCAAATATATCTACATATCTAAAATTCAAATTAAATCCCAGAGATCCATAACGAGACTGTGAAAGATACATGCAAGACAAACTCTGATGAAGGTGAGGAGTTCCGCTAAAGTAAGAACACTAAGTAGTAAACACATAATATTTAATCCTGCACACAAACTACTTTTTTTCTGCATGAGACCTGCTGGGCTCTGCAATAACTCACACTCATATAGCAGTCCTTTATTGTCAGTCCTGGGCCTCGATCATTTAAAGGTCGGCAGCTGAGCAGAGATTGATCATCTAATTCATGAATTCTAGAGATAAGGGAGGGTGCAAGTTTAATCTTAATGAGAGTGAACATCATCCAAGTATTAATGTCACAGAAGCCTCCAGCTCCACAGATTTCTGTGTGTCATATTTTCGCTCCTTGTCTGCACCCTGCACGGCAGAGCTTTGGTTACAAACCCTGACAACTTAACATGCTGACAAACACGTATCCAAAAATACCCAGCGGGAACAGCCCTTACCATGAACCCCGGCTTCTCCTGGACGTCTTCAGTGCGGATCGTCAGGAGCAGGATTGCAACGAGTCCAAACACCAGCAGCGCGATGGGGACGACAGGATGAGCGGAGCGCTGAGCCATGAAGTGAAAGTGAGAAGTGCAGCTCTTTTCTGCGCCGCGTGGAAACTTGAGCGTTGACTTAATAGCGGCCAAGTGGGAGTACAGTAGCGGCTGATGGCTTCCCGCCGGCCGGGCGTTATCAACAACCCGCCTGTGGTTCACGCTTCACCTGCTTCCTGACTCCAGTTTTACATTTCACTTCAGATAGCAACGTCTGACCTGAATTTATGTCCCGCGCTCAGCCGGGCCCTCCTCCGTGTGCCTGAGACCTTCTCCTCGATCAGTGAATGAAAGCAGCTCCAAGGCTACTGCTGCCATGGAGGGAAAAATGTCTTCATTATGGCAACAATTGTTGACAGGAGGAACCTGCTGCTCATTCACTCTCAGCAGTTAGTTTAGGTTAGTCAGGGTGGAGCCGCAGTGTTATTTCTGCCTAGTCATTCCCTTTTTCTAATCTCAGCGAGGATAAAACTTAACTTGATTTGTAATTATGCAGTAATTTCTAGGAAAACAAGGGGTGGCCCACACTGGCAGAAGTCCAGATTGTAGCCTATTGGAACTGAGAGCCACAGACTGCTTCTTGTTTTCCTCCAGTATTTGCATGTGAATGGCTGCAGCTTAAAACCTGACTTGCAAATTGTGTCCTCATTTGACTGTCTGAAAAAAGTATGGAAATGAAGTTTTCACTAGAGGCCCATACTTTTTTTTTGTACATTTTTTAAAGTCTATTTTTTGCAGAAATCCTGTTCTGACAGCGTCTAAATTTAGCAGAATATATTATGAGTTATTTTGAAGGAGCTTTTGCACTTGAGCTGTTCTTCATGTTGGCACTGGGGACGCTAATTGTGAAGTAGGTTTTTTCACAATATGGTAGAGATTACAAAAAAAATGTACATGAAAATATAATTTACATGTTAATGTAATTTAAATGTAGATTAAATGCCACAAAGAATCACACTGTCTTGGACTTTTTAGGATGCCTTTAGTCCAGTGACTGAACCTTAACACAGGGGATTTACATGACTTCTGTCACAACGACACATCAACAGATGTGTATGTTTGATGTCTTTTCATTGTCGACATTCCCATACTGTTCACACAGACCATAAAAATACCATAAATACAAGAAGCAGCTGACAATAATAATGGCCCTGCCTACATGTAATGTCCACACAGACTGAAAAGCAGAGAGGAGGAGGAAGAGAGACCTGAAAGTTATGATATGTAAAATAATAAAAAGCAGACACCCTGAATAGCATCAACTGATAAAATAGATTACATTGGCAGCAATATGGACTAAAACATAACACAACCTCGATTCAAGGTCCACTTACTAGTTTGTTCCAGAGCTTTCAATTGTATCTCGGTCCACATCAGTGTATGGAGTTGTCACTGAACTGTAGTTTTCTTGTTGTAAATATGAACTGAAGTTCTTTTGTCAAACTGCTGTTCCCAAGGTCAAAAATAAAAAGGGGCATCGGTAAAGTCTGGAGATTTACAGGACAGCAGATTAAAAAGAATCATAGCAGCAGAGGCAGAAATATTCTCACTTTTACTCTCAAGTAAGGGTCAAGCTCCGAAAATACTATATCCTACATTTCCCATGATGCAACTCAATACCATTTTACGTAAGATACTGGCAGACTAGCAAATGTTTTTTTTAGACTCTAAATCTCCATTCAGGGCCACATAAAATATTACACAACTGTGGTCACAGGCTGAGTGTAGGACAATGACACAAGGCCGTTTCCATATTATGACTAGATGTTGCTAACAACTTTAATAGGTTATTCAAGTGTCACGGTAAACCATGGAAGTGTGACAGTGAGCCAGCATGCACTATACTACCAGAGGCCTGACCCTGACACTGACACTGAAGCAGCTAAATGGAATCCTTCACTGATACACGATCTTGGTTCGACTGCCTCAATCTCAAATAAAAACAGGACGACAAACCTGGTTAAGATGATCAGCATCTGGATGTGGGTTTAGCACGCCCAGCTTCAGGACATTTACAGTCATTTTGTTTAAGGCTTCCTCGACTGTTTTTGATCGCCAGTTTAACTATTTCACTTGCCACTGACTGTCCACTGAGACATCAAATATAGCAAATTTAGATCAAAATGGAAACATTCTTAAGAAAAAATATAAATTGTTAGAGAGAAAACCCCGCAATATGTGTTGAAAATAAGAAAAATTACTCTTTGTACATCAAGCTGTAAATGATACTGTATGTCTTCTAGTGGAAGGTTCAGAAAATCTAATTAGCAGCAACAATCAGCGCTTGAATCACATTAATCTCACTGACAGAGTGTGACAGAGCGTCGGCTGTGATCAGGACAGAAGGTCAATGGACCAGAACAAATGTCTCACCTAACAATATCCCGTGACTCACCTCTGCTTCTACAAGGTGTGTCATTAATTAACAGTGACAGCCATGATTAGATTAATGGCGACACCTTTAATTTAATCATAGATTACGCTGACTGACCCAGTGACTGTATTGGCGCTATGTTCCACTGAGCAGTATAGTCATATTTTTAATGTTTACATGTGAGGGCTGCTTAAAAAATACAGATTTTGGATTAGCTAAAGATATAACGTCTCCCCTTATTTTTTATCTGCAGGTGCAACATGACATTTTCAGGGGTTTAGGGAGGAAATCCTTGATTTCATTATATGTTAATTATGAGCATTTGTTCTGTGAAAGGGACATAATTTATAACCGTCTGTAATGATTAACAGAGTTAGCCATGTTAGAGGCTCTGTGAACTTGAGGTGTAGTGATTCTGTAAGCTAAATGCTAATGTCAGGATGCTAACATGCTCACAGTGACAATAATGCTGTCATGGTAAAGGTTAGCAGGTAATATTTTCCATGTTCAACATCTTAGTTTAGCATGTTAGCACGCTAACAGTTGCTCTAAACAGTTACAGTAAGCACAAAGTACAGCTGAGGCCTATGGGAATGTCATGAAATCAAATGAAGGAAATGGTGGAATGGACATGTCCTCTGGCAACCATGACTACCTGTACATAATTTCAGGCCAATCTATCTATCCAATTGTTTTTGAGATATTTTAAGTTAAAAAGTTGTTACGATGGCAACAGTCTTAAAGTTACAACCTAGAAAATGCGAAAGCCTGAGATTAATATGGCAAAAAGATCTTGCTTGTGAGATGAAGGAAGAGTTATGGCAGGATGTGGCCTCAGTTGTTGGCTGGGCTAAAAGGGATATAAGAAGGCCATCCATTACAAATTGTACATAGATATTATTTTATACCCTTCAAAGGCTTAACCCAAGACTAAAAAAGTTGGAAATGTATCAAAGAAATGGGGACATTTCTATGTTCTGTGGGATTGTCCTTTGGTATTGCCTTTTGGAAAGAGGTAAAAAACTTGAACAGTGGCCCAGAATCCCCACAAGTTTTTCCCTCTGGGGATTAACATCTAAGGCAGAATTTGGGCTAACATGTTTGATTGTAGTAGCCGGGCTTATTTTATATAACTAGAAGAAAGTGTACAGTGTGGGTGGGTGGTGGTGAGTGGTTTAAATTGGTGACACAGACTGTTTCTTTAGAAAACTTGATTGCCAAAGCAAAACAAGCATTACGAGTGCCACCCTACATAACTGCTGTCTATTGTTCTTGCTTAAAATATTTTACTACATCACCTTTGTGCTATCTCTATTTTTGCATTGTGGTGAAATGTTAAAACATAAGAACTTTAACGACGAGGGAAGCACACCTCACCTATTGTGCAACATGGCTGATGGGCCCGAGCAGGCAAATTATTCAAAACCTTCCCCGTGCACGGCTGAGCCACTGGACCACTGCACAGAAAAATGTCTCCCTTTCTCTAATCTCTTTGTTACCTTTGCTCATATGGGCAGCACTGTTTCTACTCCACAGAGAAAGACACTGTGGTGAAATGAATCTGTTTCAAGCTGTGCTGCGCTTTCACAATGACTTTTAGATATAATCTTTTAATTGGTGCTCTTGCTTGCAGTGATTTGATCTTTGCCTTTTGTACTTTCTTGCTTGTTTCTGATTCATATGTTGATTTTTTCCTTTTCAAATGTCTCTTTATGTTTCCTCTTTTCTCTTTGGTATATATCCTCTTCTGTTTGGTGCAGTTACATTCTTCATCTGTAACTGTGACGCACTTTGAAACTAAAATTGCAGATCTAGAGGTTTATTGATTTGCTCCTACAGGGTCGTGATAGAAACTAATTTATGTTTAAATGATGAGTCAAGTAATCCATTAGTCAGTTTGTAGAAAAATAAATTATAATTATTATGATAATCAATTAATAAGTCATTTATCTAGCATAATTGCAAATATTTTCTGGTTCCAGCTTCTCAAATATGGTGATTTGCTGCTTTTCTCTATTTTACATGATTGTAAATTCAATATATTTTGGATTTGGACCTTGGGGTCTATAAAATTGGGGTGAGCAGTTTCTCATTTTTGTGACATTATGTAAACAAATTGATTCGTTGAGGTTATAGATTATAATATATAATATTATATAACAATGTAACTGTTTGTTGGAAACCTAAAATAATTAAATCACAGGATTGATTAGACTTGGCAATGTAAGTATATTTTATTTACAGTTGTATAAACAAGATGATTCAATGCAAGGTCTTTACTGGAAAAGGTAAGAAAAACAGGCCATTCCTCCCTTGTGTGCAACTATAATATAACCGCTGTGTGTAACTCTAATGTAAGACATTCTCAGCTTCAGTCAAAATACAAGCACAGTACAATCTCCTCAACCCCATCGACACTGAACTGGGCTATTTACATTTCATTCAACTTAAGTGCTCCACACACAGCTCAGCTAACTGTACACTGCAACAACACGCATCCAAAAACAAACTGAAGCACTGGTAATAACACATACGCATGCATAGGCCAGAATGAGAAAATGATTAGAAGCAAAGCTATGAAACCAAATTGTGTTTTAGCACTTTGTGTGGTTGTTTAAAAGTGTCATTATTTCTCTTATAAAGACTTTGTAAATTTTCTAATTAAGTAAAAAGAGATTTGTGGAATTAAAACATAATACAGTATATTGGAGAGGTTAATATGTTTGACTTGTGGTTCTGTTCTAGTTTCTTGGCAAATCTGTATGTTGTTTTTTTTTTTCTATACAGTTTGGGAGACCCCTCAGCATAAAGTGCTATGCAGTGCCAGACACCAGAAAGGACGTGATAGTCTTTTCAACAAACAGCTGTGGTTTCTCAGCTCCAGAAATTGGGAAACGGCCTGTTTTTGCATCTAACCAAGACCTGCACAGAAACTCGCAAGCCGAACAAAAAGCTTTCAATTCACTCTGGTGCCTTCGTGCAAAAGTTCTCCAGGAGGTTTTGCATGAACGACCGAGTGCTGGTTGGGTGAAAAACCTGGCCCTTTGATGCAACCCCGTCGAGACTGGAAATGAGAAAGACTGCTGCGGCAGGAGAGAGGAAGAAAGCGGGCGTCCCCAAACGCAACATGGCTTGCGGCTGAGTGTGTCAAACATATTTGGACGTAGAAACACCAGCCTTACTTCACTGTTTCATCAGATTGCAAATTAATCTAAAATGTCATATATTAACCTGCTCAACTCTTGCTATAAACAGTAGTAAAGCTTAACAGATTCTCTTTAAGAAACTGAGTTCTTACTAGAAATAAGAACACATGCATTTTGGGAGATTAGTGCAAGATTAAAGGGGGGAAAGATACAATTTAAACAACTACAGAATCTGGTATATAGCCAGAATAACAATGATCAGTATCTTCGTTCAAATACGTAAAGCTCTTTTTCATATACAAGGACACACATGCTTCGTCTTCATCATCTTCGGTGGTAGACAAGATAAGTCATTGTTAATTATTAGTGTTTCCCAATCAAAGAAACGTCATCTAAAAACCTTAAAGTGTAGATAAAAACACAGGTAGTTCCTATTAGAAAATACTGATATCCATTGAAGCTTACAGTACGTCTTGTATTGCTGTATATGTTGTTAAGAAATACTATTACTATGGTAGCTAGGCCCTAACTGGAAGTGATATGTAGAGTACAGTACTCGCACCAGAACTGGATTATCCATAAACCAAACTAAACCTGGCTTGCTAAATGCTATACAGCTAATCAGGAAATTGGAAAACATCAAACATTAAGTAAATCCGTGTGAGCAAAAGGACGAAAACAAGGTTAAATAAGTTAGCTGATAATATACAGAAGGAAAAGATTGTAGATGTAGATGAGTCAGATGGGCTCTTCTGTGCATGCTCAGGGGACCCTACAAACATCTAACGCCAGATTAATCCTGACTTCAATAAAAAGGTGCAGGTTCAGTGTTTTCAGCCACTTCCTCAGCAAGCGGTTTCCTCAAAAAGCTCCGTCGGCAGGCGGTGAAAAGAAAAGCTTCAGCTTCGACGGGCGAAGGGAACCCTCCGCTTCCTCTCCTCCTTCCTCGTCTCGTTTCCTCTCTCCTCTGGGAGCAAGCACCAGCGTCTCCCTCTCCTCTCTACACCACAGTGCTGACAGACGGGTCAGACAAGTTGAGTTGGCCCGTGATGTCAGTGGGTGGGTACTGCTGCAGAGGTGAAGAGAAATGGGGGGAAAAGGAGACGCATGACAGGATGTCATTTCTTCACAAAAGCAGCATTTGACAGCTTTTTTATTTTTGCACTAGTATATAATTATCTAAACATTAATTTTGATTTTAAGAACACCTGTGCTTCATTTCTGCAGCAGTTTAGAAGCAGGAGGGTTCTCTAACCCCCCTCAGGCACACCTCAGTTTAGTTTAAAGTTTGGATTGTGTAAAGCGGTTCGGTTGTGCCTGAGGTGGGCTAGTTGGGAGCAGACGTAAGATCCTGAGAGTCTAGACAACAGCCAATTTGAATCAGGCATAATTTATTTATTTATCTTTTTTCAGCCTCACAACATGACTGGGTGATAACTTCCTGCCATGGGTAAAATGGACAGCTCATTTATCTCCCCACAGTCATTTGTACACATGCAGACAGGCGGCTCCTCTAATTTTAGCAGCTCAGGCAGAGAAGGTGAATTTTAGGCCGATTTCAAAGTGCTGTTGTGTCGGACTCTTACGTCCTGTCCCCGCTTCACTGTGCTTCCTTTAAAGCAGAGCGCGCGGAAACAAGATCCCAAATCCATGCAGGTGCTTAGTTTCTATGGCAACAGTTTTTTTTTTTTTTTTTGCCTGTGACTGAGTCTTTTAGGTGTGTATCTGTGGCAGCAGTAAGCCACTTTTTTTTTTTTTTTTTACAATGCTGAGGTTGCTTTTTCTGCTAATGAGCAAAAATATAGAAACCGTGTGAAACAATCACATTAAATATACATTAAGAGATTTTAACATGCTGTTTGCTGAGGAACAGCTTCATATTTTGGAACCGTGAGATCTGGTGGAGCAATCCACCTCCTCTATAATCCAACTGATTTCCAACATGCCAATCACAATCCTGACTCAACACTGTTGGAAAAACCTGTTTCATAACACCCAATGTGCAAGAAAACATCTTTGGTTGGTACATTAAATGCATTACAAATGAATACTGTACATTAATGAAATGCAGAACCAAAACAGGGAAGAGTCTTGCCTCGGTGTACCCATCTCATACAGTACAGTCTTTTTGTTTCTTTCTCAATTAGGCAAGATCTTAGGATTTTAAGTGCCTCTCGTTTTAAGCTGACAGAGCCAATACATTCAAGCATATGAGCTTCATAAGCTGTTAAGATGCAACTAACATGCTGACAGATGGGGCAACATCCAGACTGAGTGGTAAAATGTCAAATTTTCTGAATAAAGTGGAGTCAGAGTGGATGTCCCTCATCTCCTTGACCCGCAAGTTGCATCATCATATGGCTTACAGCCCCCTTTTGGGACTCCTCATGTCGTGTACCTTGAGGGCCTGCTAACAGCGCACCCTACTGGGGGTCAAGTGGACCAGCAAAAGAGAGACACTTCACTGACATCACAACCACAGTTAATGCTTATAAATTCAATAAAACTATGGTGGTTCTTCTTAACATGTGGCACTTCTACAAAGATTATTTCTACTTCTTCTATTGTTACTACATCTATGACAGTTAGAGTAATCGGCATGCTTGCAGAGGGAGAGAGGAGCAGTGTGGCATGTGGGTGAGGGACACTGACACTCAAGTCCATTGATATCCATTAATATAAAAGAAGAACATTTATATAAAATCAAAATAATGGTCAAAGACTGAAGATGGCAAATTAGAGCATCTTTTTTCATTACACTAAATCCTGTTTTATTTTTCAACTGCGAGCCATATTATTATTATCATTATTGGTTCCACTAGGGCTCCCAAACCAGCATCTGAACCCTCATACAGACATATTAACAATGGCGATTCCACTCTTCTTCTCTTCAAACGAGACCAATTCTATTGAGAAACCTCCAGGGGAGAGCAGAGGTGGTTTGGCTCAATGCCGAAACATCCATAAAAAAAAAAAAAGACAGTTAACACAAGAGAAAGAGAGAAAGACAGGAGATCAAATAAAAACACAGACACAAAATCTTTTTTTTCTTTGAGACCCGTTAGCTTAGCAGCCATTGGCTACGTCTCCCCTGAGAAACACATTCAAAACACAGTGTTAGTACAGAAGCCTTTCCGTGAAGGTGTCTGTGCTATCTCCAGAGATTATAGCTTTTTTTTTTTTCTTTTTTTTCGAGGCCTGTGCCAGATTTAGTCAGCGACCAGCTATGTGTGGCGAAGCAGCTGGGTACGAATGACCGAGGGTCACTGGTTTGTCAGAGCACTCCAAGCTTGTGGAGTACAACCTCCCAACCGCAACGAACAGGGGCTTTTTCAACTGAACTGTGAAGGAATGGAGGAAACCTGACACTCTCATTGTGCTGCAACAAAGGAGTCAAGCAAAGATAAAGAGATGGTGTAAAACACAATTTAGAAAAAGAAAAAAGAAAAAGATTAGCTTGAATTTATGCTTGCTTTGTAACACAGTGAGAGTCTAAGGCTTCGCAGAGCCCATTAAAACATAAAAGAAGACTGTCTTCAGCACCTGAAAATATACCCTGAAAGAGGCATGCACAGGTCAGACCACAAGGACACTGAAAAATAAACAAGAATTATGAAAAACAAAATATGACAAAGCAAAAAAGTAATTTGATTAATAGAAATCCATGAGTGTAATCCTGAAATAGACATGTTGATAAATAAGACAACACATTAGTTTTCTTCTCAGCAGGACTTGGCCATCACGACTACCTTGGAAATGGGTTTTTGGAAAAATGACAGAACACCAGCGCATGCTTCTCAAACCAAAAGCAAAACAACAGCGGCTGAAACCCAAACAGAGGAAGTGCGGGCGGGATTGGTGCAAAGAAAGGTGGATATACAAAGGATCAAGCAGTTCAAAAAGACAGGACGTGAACACGAATATATAAACACACACACACACACATACACAGACAAACTGCACGCTCAGGTACAATACACACACCACAACGCCACTAAGTAGGACACAATCGCCAGAATCCACGTCCAAACCAGAGGCACGGAGGAAGAGCAGCCCAAGACAAAACACCACTGGCAGACTGCTTTGCTTTTTGTCGCCCCCCTCCTCCAGAAGCCACTAATCCCATCAAAACCTCCCCCGAAAGCCCTGGACACTTGGGACGCCCCCTCCCCGAATTCAGAGCCCAGCTCCTGGCCTGGCCTGACCTGAGTTCCTGCACTGATGCCCTCTGGCCTGTAGAGGAGCTACAGATGCTAAATGGTGATGGCTGATCAATGGTGAACGGACAGACACGTGGCAGAGGCCGCGGAGTCGTGTGGAGATGGGTGAGTGGAATATGGGACTCTTTCGCGGTCGGATATGGGGATGTAGGCAGAGAGGACAGAGAAAGAGAAAGGAGAGGGCTGGAAGTAGAGACAGAAGAGGAGGAGGAGGAGAGAAGGAAAGAGAGGGAGGAGTAAACAAGGGAAGATGTTTCTTCTTCGTCTCCTTACCGTGTCTTTGGAGGACCTACGTCTCTTGATGCTGGAGGCCAGGGTGGTACTGATGGACCTAAAAGAGGCTTTCTTTTTGGGGTCGGGCTCTGCTCTACCACTTTTCCTATCCTAAAATAAATATATGTAGAAACATTATTCATGTCCTCTGACTGGGGTGATAACCGTGGTTCCAGTCTCACCCATTCTCTCTTCCCACCACCACCACCCCAATAAAATTACCTTATTTTATATTGTCTAAATAGAGGGAGGGTCCTTGTGAGAAAGACTACAGCACTTGGAAATGTAAAAATGCGCAAAGAGGGAGAAAGAAAGGGATAAAGCTTAGTTAGATGTGAGAGTGGAAATAGTCTGTTCAGGCTGATATGAGGGCATCTGCATTTTATGTAACATTATCACACTGGGACTGTACAAGATGGCACAGTAGTCCTCTAGAAATGTGCTGACACATTGACTCGGCCCCTAGAAATGCATTGAAATGAGTGATGACTAGTAAAGATGTCAGTGGGTGTGATACCTACGTCACGCTACTTTAACCGTCTAAAGTATTCTGCCTGTTCGCTGCTCGAACACACACTTTACAGTTGAATTCCTCAACTCAACACACAAGTGATCTTAACTTATAAATGGATCGACTAAACATGCCAAATATGACTTAACAAGTTATCTAAAATCTACTTAGAACTTGGTTCTGACACAGGTCAGAGAAAGAAAAAAAAGAAAAAGGAAGCAGTTTTAACCATATCCTGAGAAGACGGCGAAGCCAATTAGGTGCCCTCCCTCCCTCATACCATCAGAGTGCCCCACAGCTACTCTCAGCACAATTACTGCGTGTTTGTGTGCAAAAAAACTCATATTAAGGTATTCTTACATCCTGAGTCTCTAGAGAGGAAGAGGGCTGCATAGGGGAGAAAAGAAAAATAAAATAAATTTCCATCCACTTGATCGTTATTACTTTAAAGTAGATCCTTAAGCAAAAGCCAAGGGAACCAAAAAGGGTGGATATTTAACAATAAAATAAAAAATAAAAAATACTAGCAAAGCAAACAACCACATCCAAAGCCAGGCAGGTATAAAAAGTCGAGAAGCTACGGTATCAGAGGCCACTAAATGCATATCAAAGAGGGAAAACAACAGCGACAAAAGTCAGTAATTAAAGCCCATTTAAAGTCATTATACCTTAAAGTGGTATAATGGAAATTCACCCCACACACAAGGGAATGGGATGGAGGATGAGATGGAGTGCAAGAAAAAAAAAGGTTTGAGAAGGAATGGTTGCCTACTGATGCTGCAAAACAATATTGATATTGTTAAAGTTAAAGTGCAAAAAAGGAAAGATTTGTGATTTTTCTACGTATGATTTCATGATATGAGAAGATGGAGGCTAAAAGATGCCACTTCTAAAAAAGAAAGCACTCTAGGGTGGATGTTAGTATAAAGTATAAGTGGAGGATGAGTGAGTAGTTGCCGGGAGGGAGGCCCTTTTGGGTGGGCGGGGCAGTGTGGTGTGAATTTCAACATGCTTTATGGATGGAGGGAAGGAATAAAGGGGGAAAACATAGAATAAGTAAACACAAAACAAATAGCATGACAAATCAATCCTGGCCAGCACTGGCCCGCAGTACATCCTTTTTCATCAGGTCACATGACTAGGCTCTTTCAGGGTACAGTTGTACCACCCATCACCCCGCCAACCAGCACTTTTCTCTCAACCACCCTGGTGACATGATCTGAGGTGGGGAGCAGGCATTAGCTGGCGTGGAGTTCAGGTGAGAGCTGGCAGAGGAGTGATTGGTGCACAACATCACTCCATTTTAGTGCAGGTAATAGCAAATAAAATGTTTTTCCTGTTGGAAGATGACATTTCTTGTTAGTAAATGGTGAAAGTCAGCCTGTGTAACAAGCGCCTCTGACTGTTTTCATCTTGATTCAGGAAAAAAAAAATCAATGCCCAAGTGACGTCAGTTCTCTTCCTTTACTCTTGACTTTCCGCCATTTCTTACACGTCTGAGACTGCAGGATTGGAGTGTGGCCGCTCTGAGCCCTGATGAGGTGCTGCGTGTGCACAGTCCCGGCCATGCAGGGCATGCTGGACCATCAGATGAAGCGTGGCATGGGACTTGCACAGTGCACAGAAGCTGCCTGTTTCGCGCCGGAAACAAGCGAGCCGCCGCTAGTGCATCGTCATTATACATCATCATTATCATCATCATCATCACAGAACAGGGAATCCGACACTTTGTATTCAACCCAAACTGACACCAGTTTCAGTCTCGTTCAGACTGTGCACTTCTGAATAACATCTGTTCTAAAAGGGAAAGCCAAAAGCTGAACGTGTAGCCTCTCAGTGATGTAGTGGTCAACGAAATCCAACAGCAACATGACACTAGGACAAATCAGTAACACTTAAGTTGAACATAGAGCAATATAAATCTGTATGATGTAAATTTATAGAAGACATTATAGTTGGTAGCATTAAGAGCAAGTTCGAAACAAGTAGAAGCCCATAGTTCATACCAGAGCCCAGATATTATTCGTCAATATTAACACATTACAGATATGTTGCCATTAGCATCAATGTAGAGAGGTGAGTAGAAAAGGAACTTCTGATTTCTGTTAAATTTAGACTAATTTCCTGCAAAATTGTATCTACATTTATTTACTGTGAAGCACTTTTCAGACATGGTACTCATAATCCATAATACCACCGGCTTCATCTGCCTGTAAAGGTAACAGCTTCAGAGATTAAAAACCCTGGTTTCCATCTTATAAATTTTTTTTTCAAACATGACACACCAGTGTGGAGAAAGCTAACATGCTCTCCTAGGATTTTTTTATCTCTGTACTTGTTATTGGTGAAGGATGTTGTAAGCCTACACACTGGCATCTGTCACAGTCACATTAAGCTGACTTGTTATCTGGCCCTTGACACAGAGAGGGAGAACAGCTGTCTAATTTCCAAATATGTTTTAAGAAAGAACTGTAGCTGTGCAAGTTTAGTTTTATAAATCTGATGCTTTGGAATGAACGCTGTAATAAAGGAACAACTTTTAAGACAGTGTAATCTTGTACGTACCTTTGACTACATTTAAATCAGACTTTAGCCACGTTGGAAATGTTCCGGAAATGTTTTTTACGACCCAGTCAGACTGGTGTCAGGACTTTTGCAATGTGCAATAGCCGACTTTTTATGGCTACTTGGACGCAGCAGGAACAGACTGTGAACGCCAAACTGACCCATTATCACCTTTTAAGTTGATATGGTGACATAGTTAGCAAACATTTAGCTATTTAAATGCACAGCAGATAAAGAGCAATGTTAGCATCTGTTTGCAGTTGTGTTTGTGTCGACGTGATGAATGTAGTCCAATATTCACTCACCTAAGGGAAATATCTGGCTCTTTAGCTGCTAGACTCGCCATTATGTTCACCAGGTAGTCGCTGGCTTTGTCTGTCTGCTCTTTGTGCTGGAGAGTCAGTTCTTAAAGCCTTTTTGCTGGAAACAGCTAGCGGCTATTGCTGAAAATACTGTTATACTCCATTATTACAAATCTCTCATAAACAGTACAGTTATAGCATGACTACACAGTCTATCCATTACATATAATACTTTGTATAATAAAGATTATAAATTTAGATCATAAAGATTAAATCAGCTTTAAAAGGCAGCTAAATTCTTACCAAAATATGAATATGCACTATTGTGTCTACCCCTCTACATCTCTGTGGCTACAGGTCCTTAAAACTGGACTGTCTTAGGCATGCAGTTCTATCAGTGCGTGCACCTTCGTCATGTATGGTAGTTAATAAACTCATATTTTGAGGGCCTTTGAGCATGAACAGCATGTCGAGATAAACTCAGCCTGCGGAGGATGATGGGTGAACCATGTGAACAGATTTCAGTTAGTCAGAAGTGCACGTTCTCTGAGAGTACATCCTTGTGTTGAAAGGTATTGTGGGTGCACAGTACTGCACAGTGCTTTGCATAATACACCAACCTGCAGTGTAAGCACATAATTACATACAAACACATGTGCAAGCAGTTAAAAATGATGCCAAGGATGGGACTCCAAGTTTCAGTGCTTGCTGAGCTAAGGAAGGAGGAGGCCACATAAACTGTCAACTGTGATTTTTCCATCGTGTTGAGTTTGTGTCCTACATAACCAAGTTGTCATTTTTAATTTGTGAAAATTAGATCAAATCAGTGCACCCAAACAGTATGAATAATATCCTGAATAATATTCACGCAGAAGAGAGCGGTTCGTGTTAGTTCGACTTCGTGGGCTCCCTCTGTGCTCCTTGCATGAGACCCCATTACGGCGGTTATAGTTAGAGCAGTGAAGATTGTGTGTGTCCGTTTTAGTAGCTCTAGGGCCCACAGTGACGGTCGATGAGAGAGACGAGCATGCATGAGCTGTCTTTGTTCAGCGGAGCAGAGAAATCAACATGATCGTCATTGATATGGATCTGAAACGCGCTGGTCTATGGGCAGTTTAGTGTGTCCCTCTCCTTTCTCAGTGATGCCCCCCCCCCCCCCCCCGCATGCATTCGCCTGCTGTATGCACCTAGAGAATGTACATCTATATGAGGACAATCACGACACTTACATACAATAGTCAGGTCGATGGCAGACACTCTGAGAAGGACACTGATTTGCTGACAGGCACTTGTGATTTTATACTGTACCTTCCTGTGGCCCTGCTGTCTCTATGCAGCGGGGCCAGACACTGAGTTTTGGTTGAAGGCTTACAGAGAGGCAGCAGACAGGGCTGCCAGGGCCACATCACACACTCACTGTGTGACTGGCCATCAAATGTTGAGCCCTCCAAGCTATCCAATCAGGGAGTGAAACCGTAAAGAATGAAGGAAAGGAGGGTGGGTGGGTGTAGGAGGGGGTGCTCCAATGCTCCAACGCTTCACAGCCACATTTGATTGCACTGGAGTACAGGGGGCAAATCGTGTTCTTCATCGACTGAGTGGAGGACTGCATTGCTTGATTGTAGCTAAAAGGTTCGGTTCACTCAAATTTAAAAAAAAAAAATTTACTTGTGGAATCTGACCGTGCAGATGGCGGAAAATCCTTACACCTCCATTTTATTGGTTTGGTGGCAGAAGTTAGAAACTCCCAGCACATAAAACTAAATCTATCTGCATGACTAGATACCACAAGGACAAGAGGAAAAATATGTACTTCTGAAATTTGGGAGAACTGACCTTTTAAACGGATGCCTGTTGAGGCAGTCACTGTGTTTGCATGAAGCCTCTGGCATGCAAGTTTTACACTCTCATTTGGTATCTGCATTATGGACACTACAGTGGATAAGGAGACGCGGTGTGCACTGTAGCATGACGCTTTTGCAGTTATGCTGACAATACTGTGAGAGTCACTGCTGTGTGATTATGCCGGGGCATTGATCTCACTCTTTATGCTCTATTTGTATTGTTAGCCCCTGGCTGCTGTCGGCATGGCCACCAGAGTGAAGGAAATGAGTGGTGACGTAACCAAAGTGCATCAACCGCACAGTTATCACTGTTGGCATTGTTATTATGATGTTTCTCGTAGGACGTTTGTTTATTTTCGTCGGCTTTCCATGTCCACATCATCTGACCTTATGAAGCGTATAAGCAGCTTAGAACTACTAGTTCATGCCATGGACATGGAAGGTGAAGTTTTAAGTCGGATGTCCATCATGTTAAGAGGATCACAAGGCTAATTATCTTATTGGTAATCTAACAGCAGGAGGTGATATGGAGGTGGAAATGGCCCTGCTAATTAGCTACATACTAATGAGGGGGTCCCGGCCACGGCTTGACTTCCTGAGGCATCCTTACTCTCCTGCAGGCACACACAAGAGACACGGCGACGTTGGCCTCTCGGGACTCTTAGCACCTACAGGGTGGCCTCTTACAGTACATGAAGACATCAGAGATCACGGTTTCTCATATGGCGATCTGGCGGTCTGACCACTACTGATGAAAATAAAAAGCTCCCAGAGGGGCAGAGAGACAGAAACCGACCCCCCATGAGGGGGGGGGTCTTTGCTGGTTCTCTTGCTCCCCATTTTTATCCCTTTCACCCTGGGTGTGAGGAGCCAGAGGGGATCATTCCTACCTGCAGGTTCTTCCTCCAAACATTGACGGCCGCAAAGGCCAGCTGCATCTGCTTCCTGCGGGCGTCTTTATGGCGCTTATAGGCGATTTCGATGAAGATGAGGAAGATCCCTGCTGCTATGCCTCCAGCCACCAGCATGAAGACCCCTTTTGGAAAGGGACAGATGAAGAGAAACAGAGCAGAGACAGAGATCTGTGAGCTGGTCTGGAACTCCGCCGCTTCCACTGAGCATGAATGCATGGTCTGCCCGTCATGCCCAGTGGTCGCCCCTCCTTTCTCAACCCGTTCCTACTGACGACGGCGGCTGCAAACCACACAGTAGTAATAAAATATCACAACCGCACAAAGCCACAGCACAAGATACTGTACGGCACATTTCCACAGAGCACCCACGCCGACACTAAAACAACGATTTTGTAAAGGTATTGGACAAAAAAGGGCTACAGTACCTTACCACTGCAGTTTTTGTCCAATCACTTTTTAACGCTTTCTCTACGCCATTAGGACCATACCTGCCATGTTTTCAAAGGTGAGTGTGGCTGGGGCATTGCTCCTTGAGTCACACTCCTGGTATCTCACCCAGGTTTTATCTAGGTCTTCCATGAAGCCGTTCTCATGAGAACTGCAGGGGGTTGGGGGTGGTGGGGAGAGAGGTGACAAAGTTAATACACGCCGCAATGACGCAGTATTCGAGCCGCTCACTCCCATAGCAACATAAATGAAACACACAAACAGCTGGACAGGTGTAGAGACAAACAGACATAAACTTGACAGAGACAGACAGAGAGGGCAGGAGAGGGGAGATACAGAGAGAGAAGATGTGACATAAGGCAATGTATTGGGTGGCTATAAATGGTCAATACGTGACCATGAAATCATATTGATAAGAAACAAAAAAGTCATACGAGTAATGCAGCTTCGGCTGGGACAGACCTGAGAATGGCCAGGGACACATTCTGTTTCCAGGGGCTGTCCTTGCGCATGCCTATGCCAAAGCCCGAACGGAAAAACAGCTCTCCCGTGGTCACCAGGTCGCACTTCTGCGAGGCTTCAAACTCCAGCACCGCAGAGTCCCAGATGAAAGCATGCAGCTTGCTGTGGGGCAGGGGGAGGGAGGAGGAGGAGGAGGAGGAAGGGAGGGAGGAGGGGAAGGAGGGGAAGGAGGGGGTTACGGTGCAACAGTACAATGATTTACATACACATTTACGGCTCCCACCCCTCTCTCTCTCGCACACCACATCGTGTGTGTCATTCAGCGTTTACCAGCAATCTCTACCGTTGCTTATGGCCCAAATGAAATCCAATGCCAGATGGGTGAGGGCGCGTCCCCCATTGGATTCCCCCCATCTCAAAGATGTTCGTCTGGGTACAACCTGAAAAAGGGTGCTCCTTGACTCAATGTTAGCTCAACCTCACACTGGTGTCAGCGCTGTTGACACGTCCACACCTGCTGCTGTCCCTGGACCTCTGTCTTGGCTGGGCGATGGGCCTGGATCAGGCGGAGCGCCGCAGTAAGTCCCGCCGCTTCCGCCTGGTCCGGAGGTCCATGTCCCCCCCCCTGAGCTGACTGGAGCTGGCCCTGGTCTGTGTGCCTGATAGGTTGAGCAGCCGGCCGACACGTGCTCTGGTCGGCCCGGCCTGGCCGAGACTCACTTGTCACGCACGGCCTGGATGGCCTCGGCGGCACTCTCATAGTTGTGCTTCTCCATGTGGCGGTACATGGTGCTAAGCTCCACCTGCCGCCGAAAGTAGATGTCCACGGAGCTCTGCTTCACCGTGGCGTAGATGAACTTGTCTGATGGGTTTCTCAGCTGCACAGGTACAAGAACAATATAGTATAGTTTGTATAGTATAGATAGTTTGTTAATACTTATAACTACTAATAACTTGATGTATCATTTATATAATTTTAAATTCTACATTAATTAAAAATGTTGTTTTGCAGTAACATGATGGTGACACCACATTCTACCCACCCTTGGGTCATTGATGCCGGTGATGCGCTCCTCAGGCCGGTCCAACACCAGGAAGGCAGCCAGGTTGGCAGTGTAAGAAGCCACAATGATCATAGCAAAACCGGCCCACACCATACCCAGGATTCTCGCTGAGAAGCTGCGCGGCGCACCTGTGTGGTGAGTTCAAGTTTTAACCTTTCAGCTCAGTCATTTTTCTATTTTGACTCAGATTAGGAATGTAGAGTAGTTGGCTGGATACGTCCATTTCTGTTAACTAACAGTTCTACCACTCAGTACTGATAAACCCTAACTCTGCTACTTCTGTTATTACTGCTGTTACAACTACTTCTGCAAATAATAATAAAAAGGATTATGAACCCATATACTGCAGTAAATTATAATTAAACTCCATAGACTTTACAACACATCCTTGAACTTATCATCTTCCTCCATAAAGGGCTGTGAACACATTACCAACTGAAATCAAATTAATTACAGATGGAAAATCCTTCACAAGGGTTAAGGGCTAGCTAAAAGCAAACCACAGCTGTAGCCATTTTTAGCTAATACTACTCTAAATCACTGTACCTTTGTCATTGTATTTTCATATTTGTAGCGTATTGTGGTTTTATGAGAATAAAAGCTGTAAAACTAAAGAAATTACCAAAAATATAACCCACTAAAAATATCAGACATGAAAAGGAAACACTTGAAGACAAACGAAACAGGAAAGGCAACAGGTATAAACTGTTTAAAGACGAACTGCATCAAAGCCTGTCATTGCAAAATGTGATTTGAAAGGAATTCATTTGTCATCCGCAAAGAATAACTCCACAATCAGGCAGCACCTGGAGCCACAATCAACCTTGATGTTGGTCTTTTTACAACTGCAAAGCTGTGTAAAGATCAAAGCACTCGGCAACATTACAGTGTTCTGGGAAAAAGGGATCATTTACCGCTCATTACGGGATGATTTGCAATGATTTTCTCTCATAGGGCGTGTCTCACCTTCTCCTATTCCAGAGTTCAGCAACACTCCCCAGGAGAACCACATGGCAGATGATAAGGTGAGGGCATCTTCTTCTTCCTCTTCACTGTTTACTTTAAATCTTCCAAACGGGCTAGAGTGGAGAAATTGGGAGGGTTGCAGGAGATAAAATGAGAAATGGCTGAGAACCAGAAGGAGGGAAAAACCCTGGCAACCCCAGGCAGGGAAAGGAACTGAACAAGAGCAAGCAAAGCAAGAGGGAGACAAAGTCCACAGAAAGAAAGCAGACAAAGACGGTGGCACAGGGACAGAGCGGTGGGATGGTTGGGGCCAATCTTCCCCTCTGTCTGCCTCCGTGTCCACACTGAGGGAAGATGCGCAGCGCTCAGGGGAGTGCATGTACAAAATACACTTGCGCGCACACACACACACACACACACACACACACACACACACACACACACACACACACACACACAGGTCCCCCTTGTACCTGAACCGGTCTAGTAGGTAAAGCATCACCGCCACCACATGCACCGATAGACCCACCAGCAGCCACAGTGTGCTTTGGAACGGCTGCATGAACGAGTCCAGTGTACTGCGAGGAATTTCCTGAAAACACACAGCGCAGTCGGTTATTGATTGAAAATGAATGACTTTGATTACCTTATGACTGCATGTTATAGACAAATATAAAAGGAAAACACTATAGTCTATTAGTTAAAGTGGCTAAAATGTGCAAAAAGCCTGGTATGACCCTTTAAAGAGAGGTAGCAATACAGCAGAAACCACAGTAGCTGCATATAGATTCACATCCCACTCGATGACTATTTTGAAATGATGAATCAAATGTATGCATGCATTGTTGTGTTGCCTTTTACATATGTGACAAACTGCTGTCCACATAAGGTAAAATAATAAGTAGAATATTTGTGTTTTTGCAGTTGAAAACTGCACAATAACATCTTGTCTGTATTGCGGATCTGTGATATGGCAGACGAAGGGATAAAAACTGCCCCCGTGGGTAGGTGATTACACAACAGGACAATACGCGTAACTCCCCAGCGGTTGTTTTGACGTGATAGAGCACCAAATAGGCTACTTACCTTTTTCACGAGGATGGTGAGGCCTTGATATTTAAAGGGTTTGGAGAACTCGATATACTGGGCTCGCTCGTTGTTTATAGTCAGCGGGGCTACAATCATGTCAGCCAGGCCCCCCAGGAGCTCTCCCATCATGCCATTCCACTCTTTCTTGTTACTGTTGTTCACCTGGAGTCCCACAAGGAAGGTGTTAACATGAGCATCAGCTATCAACCCGCTGTCGTCTAGACCACCGCATGTTTCCAGGCTTTAAGGATTTGGGTTAAGCCTAGTGGGGCTAAGCGTGCTCCACATCTTTGAAACTCTGTCTTACATAACAGAGAGGTTGCTATTTGCAGAACTTTATAAAGATCATGCACTGTACAAAAACCAAAAGTGCAGAATACTGTGCTCATGATTTGCCTGCAAAACAGGCTTTTTTTTCTGGGTTAGAGATGAATGTTTGTGCAGAGAAAATCTGTTCAGATGTGCAAGTTTTTAAACTGATCACGTCCTGTTTGTCCTCCTTTCATTTCTTGTCTTACTTCAGTAAAAGTTGATTTCATCTTTGATTGTGTTACACGGTCATGCGATTTTGGTCAGGGCTCTCACGAAGAGATCATCCTGGCTACATGGAAGTGGCATTGCGAACAAATAAGGCCATAGCATTAAAACATGTCTTGGATATGTAATTACTCTGTATATCCAACACAATGTGTACAGTTGTATATAACGCTGGCACACTGAGATCTTATACCATTAGCTAAACTGAATAATGCCACCTAATGTTACCATCGTAAACCATAGCTACACCTCAGGCTTTTATTTTTAAGTTTATATGCAAATTGGTTTGAGTACATAATGCTTTATTGTTAACACACTGAAACAAAAGAAGTTATTAAAAATATGGCGCCCACATTGACACATATATAGAGTCCTGCAGGAACAATGTATTTTTTAAGGCCAACCATGAAGTTAGCATCACCCTGGTTCCCTCAACAAAAAGCCAACAAGATTTTTACATTGGTTTTTGGAAATAAGCTCTGCGATGAACAAAAGTTTATGATACTTAACCATTTTGTTCAGCACGATAATCTTCACAAATGAACACCACTTTTATGATTTCTGAAGCCTAAATACAATCGCCAGATGTACGAGCTAATGTTACTATAAAGGAACTACACCAAGGTCGCACGACTCCAACGTCACCACCACTGAACTTCCGACTTGTAATTTGATTTAACGTTCTACAAAAGCCTTTCCTCTTACAAAGTTAGTAAAAGTGTGGACGAGCACGGACACAACAAGCTCCCCTACAACCTCTGTAGTATAGTTTAGCCACTTGTTAGCAATTGCATTAATGCTTAAAAAAATCAGAAGTGGGATATTTACTGACACATCTTATCTTCTAGAATAAAATTCATCGACTTCAGGACGAGGGAACCGGAGGTGCAAAAATGCTAACTTCTATTCAGGTGACCAATACAGTCATTGGTCATACAGTCATTATACTCATTCCTGCAGCACTCCATTGCTGCAATAAACAGCAGCAGCTAAGGAGGTATCTACATGTATATATCTATGCTAGCAAACTGTTAGCTAAAAGTTACTGTCTTGTGAATATATAATGTAGCTAGGATAGCAAACGGTTGAGAGGATAATGCTATCTTTTGTGAATAAAGGGCAGTGTCAGCAGGTCAAACTTTAATGTAACATTTAGAGGTTTAGCACAGGAACATGAGAGACATTCAAAGCTCTATAAATTCATGAAGGTGTCCCACTTCAGCAATGCAAGGTTAGGTTAAATATAGTTATGATTTTTTATATGATTGCATGTGTCCTATTTGACCAAGACAAATTTTTTTTCAGAGGGTTGGTGAAAATGAATTAGCCCTGACATGACAAGATATGTTTTCTTATGTAAATGATGTGTATAATGTTCTTATAATGATGAGTTTTGGTATATAAATGATTTGTGTTTTCCCATTTTCATTAATCATTAAACAGTTAAGGGAGTGATACAGTAAAAGTAAACTGGACAGCTAGCTCCTGATATATTAAAATCAAAGGGTTTTGCAGAGGTTTGTTCAGGATGGTGTGGTAGGACATGACATTCAGATAGTGGAAAGGAAATTAAAACAAAAACCAAGAGGCAAAGTTCACATGTTGTCAGGAACTGTAGAATCTTGTGTTTGTTTTCACCTTGACTGAAGCCCAAAGTAGGTATAATTCAATTTCTTCACTTAATGAGAGACTTGGCGGTTGTCTTCTGTGATGTTCTTTTGAAGACAGGATAGAAAAGTGGAGTCTAAGTCTCTGAGACTATAAATCACTTGTTAACCACAACAGCACGCTGACCTTTTTATCCAAGGACCACAGCAGCTGGTGGCAAATAAATTAGAATGTGATTGTTTCATTGTGATAAAAGGAGACAAAACTTGCTGAGTTTCTTAAATGTCTGTTGTACATAAGGCGAGGCTGCTTTTTAAAGTAGATTATTATGTTATCCCTCTTCCATCTTATTTAAGCCATATTATTATTTAACAATGTTTTCACTTTTGACTAGTGCCTGCTAGGCAACCTAGTAATCTTGGTTATACGAGGTAACTACATTTTTAATCAAAGCAAATCTTTCATTTAATCTTTTTCCTGGTTCACAATCAGAAACTTGCTTGAGGTAAGTCAGAAGAAGTTGAGATCTTGGTAATGATTAAAACTCCATCACTGATGAAGAAAAAAAGTTTTGTGCTTGTTTACTATAATTTTACTCTGCTAAGGGAACGTTGTCCTTCTTTCTCTGGTAGATTTTCAAGTGGGTTTCATGTGATGTTATCTTCCTTTCATAATAAAACTAATTAGCACTTCCAAATTGAAAACAGTACTCAGACATGGTGGTTGCTGCTCGCCTAATCCCTCAGTAAAGATGTTCAAAAACTGGGACGATGGGCAAATTCACCCTCTGGACGTCTGACGTCCATGGATCTCTGCTCTATGACTTTGCGTCAGAATAGTCAGTGAAATCAAAAGTTTTAGTGGAGTCAGATAAAATGAAAATAAACATTAAAAAAAAATGTGTTAAGTATTGTGCCTCATGAAAAATATGACAAATACTGACCCGCTCCTGAGTTCCGAATTTCCCGTCAGCCACCAGGTGCACCTCATAGGTAAAGTTCATGGT
The DNA here is from genome assembly GCF_002260705.1 of Seriola dumerili. Classification (NCBI taxonomy): domain Eukaryota; kingdom Metazoa; phylum Chordata; class Actinopteri; order Carangiformes; family Carangidae; genus Seriola; species Seriola dumerili. The sequence continues at coordinate 208,549 of NW_019175642.1, forward strand.
CATAGCCAACTTGATCAGGAGATCAATACAGAATCCATAACAACACTGGGGAACAATTGGGCGACCTGTAACAAAACCAGCAATGTTTGCAAGTTACAATCACTCCAGAGTAAACATGTCTGTGTGTTTGTCTTTTTTTAATCCAGAGGCGGCGCACGTAGACTGAACAAAGTACGCGACACAGTGCACTGCAGACAACCACACACAGTCACGCTGCACACAGCATACAGACAAAGCATGTCCCAGCATCCCAGCAGTCACTCATTCTGAATGGCACACTCAGATACATGCATACATATATAGATACCTACTGCATATATATGTATGCATCTCCAGTGGGTGTTTGGCGAGTGCAGTAAAAGCACAGTGATAATATAAACGTCCCTGATGTGTTACCTGGGATGGTCTCATTGGGCCCAGTGCAGATAACCTTTTTAATTAAGACTCCATTTAATGTCATTTCCTCCTTGCATGTTCCATCCGGCATAGTGGGTTTCACATACACAAATGGCTCCTGGTGTATCGTCACTATCTACAACAGATGGGACAGAAAGCTGTTTATCACATAGTTAGAGCTGGATCAGATCGATCCCGAGGGACTTCAGAAGCGCCACAGCGAGAGGGACAAAAATACTTGGAAAAATCCCAGCAGATTCACAAATGCCCATGTACAAACTCCCAGATGCTCACGGACAACACGAGGACAAACAGATGAATGTAAAAATAACTGACAAGGATACAGATGAGAGGTTCTTTGCAGGCCCACGAGAAATTTGAAGAGATAAAAATCATAGCGAATACATCACTGCTGCCTTTGTGAACATAGATCAACTTCACTCTCTGAGAAACAAACGTTAACGCACTGTCCAACAAAAGTATATCAGCGCAGGTCCCGCACTCCATCTGTGTAGACATGAATGTCACATTGCAGCAGCCAAGTGAAGGCACACTACCTTTAATCGAGTCGACATCTGGAAGCCCTGCGGTTTCTCAGTCTCTCCTCCGGGCCAGATGATCTTCCGCTGATTGTTCATTACCACCTGCAGGGATGCCACACGCATGTAAAGCATTATAGGTGAGTGCTGACAGAAGGCATGCTGCTGATGAGGCTCCAACGCTGTGTGTGGGCAACACTAATGAGTCAGCTTTAAATAACACACAGCTCAGCGTTTTTTTCATTTATTGCACTGACCTCTGACTTATGTATCGTACCTGAGGGCTTCGGGAACTTATTATTATCACACCTATCACCAGGAAACTGAAGTGCTGGTCCTCGCGGGCCTTTCTGTTGGCTGTGCATAGCCGGTGCATTTTATATCCATCATTAAATAGAGAATGAATATATAAATAATCTTAACACAGGTGCACTAACCAGCCTTTACCAGAACATCTGCTGAGGAAGATCATTTTTGAAATCAAGAATGAACTTTAATGCTGAAATCAAATATATTTTATCTTGTTAAGACCAGTTTTTAATGAATACATTAGCTATTGTTTATGATATTTAGTACACACTGCAACAACTTGCATTAGATAGGTAGGTCAAAGGAGCTATTTCTAAGTTTTGCTATTGCTACATAGCAAACGTTAGCATTAACAGCTGTTTACTTACTTTGTCAGGAGCTTTAACCATTGTTGCAATTACAAGGCTAGAGGCTATGATAGACCCTCTGAGCAGTACACCATCTTCTGGGCAGATTGGACGCTACAGCGACTTGGTACTGGAAAGTGACGAGACGGTGCATGGCTAGCTGGTTAGCATGCTTACTTCAGTAGAAAAAAAGAAGTGATAGCCTATAAATCAAAGTTTTCCACCACTGTAGACAGCTCTTGGTGAGTAGGAATTGAGTTTGATGCTGAACTCGTAACGTTTCTTCTACACTGGTAAGTAAAAACCTGTTAATGCTAACGTCGTTTATGTAGCATTAGCAAAACTTACAAACAGCTCCTGTAATACAGTGAAAATTCTGTCCATTTTCTTTCTGAGAGACGATCATTTTCACGTCCTTCCACTAATGAAGAGCTGCATTCATGAGTTGTGTTCTTGTCGTAAAGCCAAACCCAAAAGACTGTTGAGAATGGTTGTGTGGTTGTTTCTTAACTCAATGCAGCTGCACAACAGGAATGGCTATCAGCATTTTGATTTTCATTGTGTAGTGAAATAAATGGGAATCTGTCTGAAGGCTTATTTTGTGTTTTGTAAAAATGGTCAGTAATAATGTTGAATATTTTCTCTGTATTTTATACCTAGGTGGGTTGCATTTCCATATACATGCATCTCTATCTTGCCTTCTACATCTAGCAGAAATAAATGTATGGTTCAGGGCAAAGCGTCAACCAAATATCACCAGATGCAACAGCAGTTAACCTCAGCAAAATCAACTGGTCATTAAAAAGTCAGCAGTCATTCTTGTGCTTCAAGGGTAACCTAATGCCCCCTGAAAATCTTTTGTCGACCTTTAATTTCTGACCAGACATGCTGACTTTGGCCACTGGTGAAACAGAGATCTTGTTGTCATATCTTTGTCTGTGTTTGCTATAGCCATGAGGGCATGCGCTGAGGAGCCTTCGATTTAATGCACATCTGTCATAAACGTTTACATCGTCACTGATAACATGTCCTGCGAATCTCAACACACCTGGTATTTAATAATCCAACGGAAAGCATGGATAAAAAAAAACTTTTTAAAATTGGGCTACCCACCCACATAACCTAATGGCTTTTCGTCTCCTAGTCCTCTTTGCAGTAGTAGATCTGTGCTTCTTATTTACACACAGGCACGCCATGCTACTGCATGTGAATGATGTTGATGGTGCATTTTCAGCTTGTGTCAATATGGACAGAGATTATATACTGATACGGAGCTACAATGCTTGTCTGGAACAGAGATCTTTTCTTTTTGAAATGAAAGAATGATAGTGTGGATGTAGCCATACTGGACGATGATCAACTCAGTTTTCTATCCTATAGTGCAATGCCACTTAATGTGGGAACAACTCCACAATCCTCAGTCTGTGCAAAAAAAAAAAAAAAACAAAAAAAGTCCCCAAAACGTACCCTACACCCATGCACTTATCTGCACATTAGTCTGTCAACATTAAATAGGAGATTTCAAATATTATTGCTGTTTTTATTGCTGTGATGACTTGGGGCATACAGTACAGTAAAAATTTACAACAGATGGATTACAAGAGGGTAAGAAAAGTAGAGAGAAGGATAGAGAGGACGCGGAGAAAAATATGAGTTAAAGGTAGAGCAACTAATATCAAACTTAAAAGTGTTTCATTGCTGCCTCCAGTTGACAGTGTCACA